>NW_027256886.1:23013345-23613345 GCF_029215685.1 Pituophis catenifer annectens
TCAGAGTAGATTGTACCTTGCTGAAACTCCTACATTGAATTTTGTGGCTAGCATAAAGGTAAAAGGTAAAGGTCCCCCTCGCACATATGTGCTAGTCATTCCCGACTCTAGGGGGCGGTGCTCATCTCCATTTCAAAGCTGAAGAACTAGCGCTGTCCGAAGACGTTTCCATGGTCATGTGGCCGGCATGACTAAATGCCAAAGGCGCACGGAACGCTGTTACCTTCCCACCAAAGGTGGTCCCTATTTTTCTACTTGCATTTTTTACATGCTTTCGAACTGCTAGGTTGGCAGAAGCTGGGACAAGTAATGGGAATTCACCCCGTTACGCGGCACTAGGGATTCGAACCGCTGAACTGCCGACATTTCAATTGACAAGCTCATGGACAGTATATTTCACTCTAAAAAAAGATGAGGCAGATGGAGCCGTGCAATCTTTTTACAAGAAGTTTCAAGACAGAAATGAATGGGATCAGTTTTAAGAGAGAGAGAGACAGATACAAGCATACATTAAAGAATGCACTGGCAGAAAAACAGATGTTAGAAATAGAAAAGTTAAGAAATATAAATTCTGGTTAACTGATAGACTCTCAATAGAGTACTGTTTGCTCTGGCCCTGCATGGATAATCTGAAGATCACATGGAAAGTAAACAAACGATTCGCTGAGATCTTATACCTGCTGGACTCCCTTGAAACTGGACAGAAATGAACCCATCCTAAGAAATCCTTTTTGGACTTCAACATCTTCCTCTGCTTTGTTCATTGGTTGGTTTGATGTGGGGTCTGGAGCATATGATTATTTACCATGGCTGCTGATTGGTGGATCCCTCTCCCAAAATAAAATGGACAGAACAGGTGAACATTGCACTGAGCTGGCACAAACCAGAAAACAACATTTTTGATACATAGCAGTAAAAAAACGGTAGAGGTTACCTTTTGTGGGGAGGCTGCTATGGATAAAGGATTTGTGCCAGTGCCAAAATCTGGGTCACTACTAGGTAGCAAAGGGAATCTTCTCTATTTCATTTTCTTTCTACTGGGAATTTAGATTTTGGCACCATGGGTATAGTGACCTCCACCAAGGACTTATGCAGATCTATACTCAAAAGGCAAGTTTGAATAAATTGTAGTGAACCAGTTTTAATTTCGCCTTGGATTTTATTAGGTAAATGGTATATCTCGCCAAGGCTCAAGGTTGACTCAGCCTTCCATCCTTTCTAAGGTAGGTGAAATGAGGACCCAGTTTGTGGGGGCAATAAGCTGACTTTGTATAAATATACAAAAGGATGAAGGCTATTGCTGAGCACATTGTAAGCCGCCCTGAGTCTTCGGAGAAGGGCGGCATATAAATCAAATTAAAAATAAAAAAAATTAAAAAAAATATCACAATGTTTCTGATACTGAAGTAGAGATAGCAGTCAGGAAAATCATTCAGCAGTCCATCATGGTTATTAATATAGCATGCTTTTCCTGACCACTGGAAATTCACACTGTTATGCTTAACTCATGTTGAGAGATTATTTTCTGAGGGCTACACACTTAGTTAAATAGAATGTAGGACAATGGCTTCAAAAATAGCACTTGGGTTTGTTTTGTTTGTTTTTGAAAGTGGCACTGTAGAATACTTAAGTTTTGTTCTTTAGAGAGTCTCCCCATTGGCATTTTGAGCAAGCTTCTGTTCCCACAGCATCAATTAAGCTGGTTTATTTCCAGTCTGCTACAACATGGCTGAAACTATTTCAAAACTGTTTTTTGTTTGATTTTTCTTGGCAGGTGATGGGATGCAATATGACTCACTTCAGGGGTGGGTTCTACTTACCTTTAATACCGGTTCGCAACGGGGCCAAGTGCGTGTGCTTGCTTCACTCTCTCTCGCTTCTGTGCATGCACAGAAGCTTCCTGATGACATTGGGGTCAGTGGGCGGAGCCTCTTGCTGATTTTACTACCGGTTCTATAGAATCGGTCCGAACCTGGGGCAACCCACCACTGACTCACTTCCTATTTGCTGAAGGAAATTCTTGTTTCATACATTTTGGGGGATTCCAAACCTCACATCCTGGGAGATAAATTCTGACTTCATGGTTTTGCAGGTCTTCTTCATCCATTCCCAAGTGAAAAAGTTAGTGTGAAGCTAGCCAGAATTTAATCATTCCTCCCTTTCATCATCAGAGAGGAATTTTGGTGTAGAGTGCTAGACTTCTGAGGTTTCATTCTTGGTCTGACCGACTCACTCCTTTGTGTGGTATGATGGTGAGAAGCTTTGTGATCTGCAGCAGTTCGGGGTAGAGAAGAGATTTTTCTCAACAGGTCAATTCAGCAGTAATGGGGACCAGCACCAAATACCCCATAAATGTGCTGAGGGTTTGGGAAATGAAAACAATTATCAAAATTACAGTAAACTTCAGTGAAGTTTCATCATACATTTCATTGCTTTGTCGTAATTACAAAATGGTGTAGACATCTATGTAATCTAGTCCAAAGATTTATCTGGTGGGACAATAAGATAGAATAGCAACACTAGTGGCAACATTTGGTCTATAGGCAGAACCTGACATGATGAAGCCCAGGTTCATTTTAGTTGAATACATTTGCTTCTTGTAGAAGCTTTTTCTTTGCAAGTAGGAAGCTGAGATAGAACCTTCTCCCATTGTGGGTCCTCTATAGCCGGCTACTTGGAGGCAGTGGTGAAATTTAGCCGGTTCTGACAGGTTCTGGAGAACCGGTAGCAGAAATTTTGAGTAGTTCGGAGAACCGGCAAATACCACCACTGGCTGGCCCAAGAGTGGGGAGGGAATGGGGATTTTGCAGTATCCTTCTCCTGCCACGCCCACCAAGCCACACCCACCATGCCCACCATGCCACACCATGCCACACCCACCAAGCCATGCCCACCAAGCCACGCCCACAGAACCAGTAGTAAAAAAAATTGAATTCCACCACTGCTTGGAGGTATACTGCCCCCAATACTATTGTATTACTGAGCCTTCAGAATAATGCTCTTGATAAGTGTTTTTCAACCATGGCAACTTTGTGTCCCAACCTGTTATGTTTCTTAATACAATACAAAAATAGAATATTGATTCAGACACAAAGACAGAAGAAAGAAAGAAAGAAAGAAAGAAAGAAAGAAAGAAAGAAAGAAAGAAAGAAAGAAAGAAAGAAAGAAAGAAAGAAAGGCTAATTTTGGAAGGGCTTCCCTAGATGTTCATTTTGGCAAGCAGCAGTCATGTTTCTTCAAATTCTGTCAGCTATTTGCTTGCTTGCTTGCTTGTAATAATTCCCCTGGAATCATTTTTCCCAGCCAGCTGTTGTCTGACTGCTGATATAGGGAAGCTCTGCAGGACATCTCTGACCTTTTGACATTATCTGACTTCCACTAAATTGATTTTTTGTTAAAAAAGCATGTTGATGGCTTTGTTCTTTTTTATAGCTCTTTCTTATTCTATTAACTAATATTAAGGTATTTGTATAAATGAATGCCATAATGATGGGTAGGTTGTCTAGTTTAGCTGGCTTCTGTATACTTAGCTCAGGGACTCTACATACTTCCAGACATACATGAATCACTGAGCCGAGGTGGCACAGTGGTTAGAGTGCAATACTGCAGCTACTTCAGCTGACTGCTAGTTTGGCAGATCAGCGGATCAAATCTCACCAGCTCAAGGTTGATTCAGCCTTCCATTCTTCCGAGGTGGGTAAAATGAGGACCCAGATTGTTAGGGGGCAATACTATTTAGTATACTGTCTTTGATGTAAGCCGCCCAGAGTCCTCAGAGAGTGGGCGGCATAGAAATATGACTAATAAATAAACAAATAAATAAATAAATATTATTAAAGCCAAATTATATTATTTATTTCTGCAAGAATTTACTTTATGCATCTAGTAAGAATATTAAAAATAAGAATAAATGGCAATAATTCAATTTATTCCATGGGAGAACCTAAGATTTCCTACGGCCTGGGTATGTGAGATCATATGACGGCTGTGGCCAGGGGGGCTTTTTATCAGGTCCGCCTGATTCGCCAGTTGCGTCCCTTTCTGGATCGGGACTCCTTACGCACGGTCACTCAGGCACTCGTCACCTCCCGCCTGGACTACTGTAATGCTCTCTACATGGGGCTCCCCTTGAGGAGCACCCGGAGGCTCCAACTGGTACAGAATGCAGCCGCGCGGGGGATTATGGGAGCGATGGGGCGCTCCCATGTGACACCCCTCCTGCACGAGTTGCACTGGCTCCCAGTGGTCTTCTGGGTGCGCTTCAAGGTGTTGGTTGCCACCTTTAAAGCGCTCCATGGCTTAGGGCCTGGGTACTTATGGGACCGCCTTCTGCCACCGATAGCCTCCCACCGGCCAGTACGCTCCCACAGAGAGGGACTCCTCAGGGTGTCGTCGGCCAGACAATGTTGGCTGGTGACCCACAGGGGGAGGGCCTTCTCTGTGGCAGCACCTGTCCTCTGGAACGACCTGCCCCCGGAGATACGTAGGATCCCAGATCTCCGTGCTTTTCGCCGTGCCCTTAAACCTTTTTTATTTCATCAAGCCAGGCTGGTTTAACCCCCCCCCTTTAGATATTTTTAATTGTTAATTGATTTTAGTTGGGGTGTTTTAAATTTATTGGGCCAAAATTTGTTTAATTCTTTTTTTAAAATTAAATTTTGTATGTGATGTTTTTATTCTTGCTGTTCACCACCCTGAGTCCAGTGGGAGAGGGGCGGTATAAAAAATCTAATAAAATAAAAAATAAAGTAAAATTTAAAAAAATGTTCCTAAAAACATCCCTGAGTTTCATTAGATTATAAATTCACTGTAACAGTAGGACAGAACTTAAATGTGCAGGAGGATTGCTGTTAAAAGCTTGCTTCTTTATTTAATGATATTTCTAGGTCAACCTTCTCCCAACAGATTCTGGGCAGCAAATAATAAAACAGCAACGATTCAATTAAAACAAGCAACAAATGCAATAAAATTCCTTTTCAAAAACAAAAAACATCATGCTGAACCTAGTGAGCTGGAGCCAAAGGCATGATTAAATTAAGCAAATTTAACATGTTTGCAAAAAGCCAGTAGCGTTGAAACCACACATACTTAGGGAATTCCATAAACTGGAGGCTACTGCTGAGAAGGCCTTATACTTGTCTATACTTCACTTACTACAGAAAGTGAGGGGGAGGAAATCTTAGCAAGTCCTCTTGCGAAGTTTGACTCATGGTAGTGATGTACAATTGGTTGATGTCAAGGTATTGTTTACATCTTATCTTAAATCAATGGATGACCATCCTTCCTGAAGATATTAAATAGTACAGGGGAGCCTTAAGAAAACCCACATTGGAGCAATCGGGATACTGAGCATTTTTCCTCTAGCACCACTGACTGGCAGAGCCTCCTGCCATCGCCGCTACCGGTTCGCTCGAACTGGGGAGAACCGGGAGCAACCCACCACTGGTGTGTATATTGATTAGCCTATAGGCTATATTAGTGATGGCTAACCTTTTATGTCACTGTGTACTGGCCTGCTTGCCGGAAATGGCACGCGAAACCATCCCACGAGGAATGTGCGGCCCTGCTGGCTTTCACGCATGCGGGAGCGCCGATACCCAGCTTATCTGAGAGGAATGGGGGATACTATTTTCCTATCCCACCTGCCCCAGATGTCATCAAAAACACTCTGTGCATGCACAGAAGTGCCGCACACTCGGAAAGCGAGCGTATGCCCCCAAGTGCTACCGATAGCGAACCGGTAGCACTGGGATTTGAAACCCACTACTTACATATATATATATACACACACAAGAATCTCTGGAGTTGATTTACATTTCTTTAGGTGTGTATTGGTATGATTTGTGTAACTCTTTTTTGACTAGGGAGCATTCAAGGCAACGTATAAGAAAAATGAAACAGATAACATTTGCATTTAAATTAAATTACAATGAATTTAATTTTTAATGGCTACACCCCCATTTTAGAGTCTGTCTTCTGTCTTAGCCTGATTTATACAGCTGAAACAAAATGATTGCACTCAAGACTTATATTACAATATGTATGTGGTTCATTATTTCACATCCAGTACATTTTAATGGTGCATTCTCTCATGCCCCACTCAGAATTTATATCAGGCTACAGTATTTAGTATTAATCCACTGACCTAGTTTCTCTCTCTCTCTCTCTCTCTCTCTCTCTCTCTCTCTCTCTCTCCCTCCCTCCCTCCCTCCCTCCCTCTTTCACACACACACACAAATCCTAGAGTCTGCACATTCTAATTATAAATTCAAAACTGACTCAGTGCCTCTTTACCATTAACACAAACAAAGTATCTATTACTGTAAGTGTAGTAAATGAGCTAGCTTACTTTATTCTTAATTAGGATGTCATGGGCAGATGGCTTCTTTAGTTTAAAACCATGCCAAGGAATTGCCCTAAGCAATTGTGGTTTCTTAAAAATAAAAGAGCTTATCATACAAACATATCTGATTGTATATTTTATACAAACACATCTGATTGTATATTTTTTTAAAAATGTTGAGAAATTATCATTTTCAGTTTCAATTTCAGCACTAATGATGTTTGAATGATGGATAATGCACTCTTCTTTTCCACTTCTTTTAATGCAGCTATAATTATGTAATGGAATGTGGAAAAAAAACTTTGGGAGAATAGGCAAAAAGTCACTGCCAAGGGAATGGTCAGGTCAGATGAGATACAATAGTGGTCCACAACCTTTGCAGCTTGGTGGCCTGGCTGGGCGGGGAGAGGGAACTGGGGTGCGTGAGTAGCAGGCTGGCACGTATATGCACGCTCAGCTCAACATGCACAAATTGAGGTATGCATGTGTGTGCACGCGCACAGGCCCACTGCTTGTGCAAGTTGAGTTATGCACATGTGCATGTGTGCCTGCCTGCCACTCGTGTGGCCCGGTTGTGAATAGGCCATGGCCTGGTAGTGGGCCCTGGCCCAGGGGTTGGGGGCCCCTGGGTTACAGCACAGCCCACAGCAAGATAATGAGTGAAAATGCTCAGGAGAGTTCCCTTCTTAGTTTTACAAGCATTAAAGGAGACGGGGTGAGGAAGAATTCTACTTTCAGACTTGCAAGTTTCTGTCAATCTAGCATTTCAATAAAATAGCTAATCTGGTTTTGATTCTATCTGGCTTACCCTTAAAGGCTGTCATTGATCTTGTATACTTCTTATAGATAACCTACAAGACATTGATCCAGAATGTAGTTGCCAAGAAAGTGATGAGCATCTCTCAGTGTGCCAATATGATTCCATTGCTCTCTGAGCTAAACTGACTACTAGTTGGTCTCAGGTGCATTTCAAAGTGCTGTTATATGGATGGCCTTGACAAAGATATGCAAGATTACATAATGTAAAACATTTTTAAAGTCCTGAACATCCAGATGACATGTAGAAGTGGCTCAAATGGACACCTCCCTAATTTACTCAATGGCAAGAAGGAAGAAGGGGTATAAAACAATCCAATTTCTTCTTCTGTTACTATAATCAATTTCCGTAAATTTAATTTTAGCCTTCCTGTGTTGATTTTTTGTTCTAGTCTACCTCGTGGGACCAGATATAAACTTTATAGTTTATCACCTGTAAAACTATTCATGATATATGACTCAGTTATTTGATGGACCGTTTGTGTCCAGTTGTTTTTATGTATCCAGTGAGATCAGACAGAGTATTTGAGTCCTATCACTTAAGCAATGTCATCTAGAAGGACCTAGGAGGATATGTTTTCTGGCATGATATCTGCCCTCAATATACAAATAGAATATCATTCTGAACATCTGATTTAATATATTTAAACGGCAGTTTCTAAAATGTTACTATGTGTAACATTTGCAAAGAATATATCATATGCATTATTCAGTAAAGAATGCATCCCAAATATTCATCTTAATGAGCTACAAATTTTGCTTATAGTCAATCATATTTAAAAAAAAAATATTTTCCCATCGTGTAAATAAAATCTTCATTCTTTCTCTTTAGAGCCAGAGCCATTGCCGTATTCCAGGTATGTTGTACCTGTTCTTCTCATGATTGGCTGGATTGCAGGCTGTGCATTAATGGTTTATTATGTCTTCTCTTAAAAAAAGGTTAGTGGTGATAACATTACATCTAGAATAGTAAATATCACGAACTGCATGTTTCATTACTAGAATTTATTAACTACTTTTTTTGTTATATAGGAAAGAAGACTTTGCAAACCAGTCTGAAGCCTAATGAAGACGGTCTGTTTCCTAGTTTAAGAAAATACTATTTTGATAATCTTAACAATGAAAACATAATACAATTTATACATTTTGTCTTCCAGATCTTTAATAGAAAACAAATAAACAAATCAGTTTTGTACATATATGTAACTTTTAATGAAAATTGCATTAGACATTTAGTAATAGAACAATACTGGTCGATATCCTGGCACTATTTTATATTGTGATATTTATAGAAAGAAGCATTGTTATTTGTCCTATGCTGAGCGGAAATGTAGAAATTCATATATTTTGTTGCTTGTAGTTAGAAAACAGTTAATTAAATTGCTTCATAGCTGTCATTGTTGCCTTGTGCTTCCTCTACATTATATAGTTCTATAATAATATTTGAATATGATTTTAATTTTGTTTTATAAGAAGCATATTTTTTTAAAAAAAATGGTAATAACTTGACTTTCATGAAATGAAAGATAAAATTTGAGATTATATTTCATTGGTCTCAATTATTTTTAAGAATAATCAGAATCATAAATGTTTCACAAATTGGGCTAATCCTTATAGCTGTGGCTCTTCTACTTTATTTCTAAGACCTTGACTTGAAAATCTTAAAAATTATCACACTTGTGTAAATCTAAATGCATACATAGCCTTATAACAAATGTGTATATATAGCCCTAACTTTATTGTAAAGTTATGGTAACAGAATCTTATAAAGTCTGAAAGTATATCTCTTCCCCCGTCACCTTTACAGGCCAATAAACTAGAGAGGATCTCTTCTGGGTTGTTTACCATGCCCTCATTTTTTCTGTGGACTCAGCTTCAGCTTGCCTGACCATTGTGTATTCTGCAGCTTTATGACCTGTCTCCCAAGGCTATTCTCACCGTTACAGATATACTATAATGGCCTATCTAAAATGTAGGATTATGTTTGAAAGTATGACCAGGTATGGGCTTCAAAAATTTTAGTAAGGGGTTCTCTGTCCGGTTGCTGGGTGGGTGTGGCCATGGTGGGCATGGCCTAGTCAGCCTCCTGCACTGTTAGGATATGGTTTGAGCCTAACTATGTTGTCCAGGCAATATATGTGTACTGTAACTTTAATCTGTAAATGTATTATGTGACTTTAATACTGAGTCATGCTGTAATTAGGTAATGACTGGTTGTGAGAGTATTTAAGCAAGGTATTGTAACGTGTTCAGTTGCTGCTATAATATGCTGCTGTTGATGATGAAGCTGATATGATATGCTACCAGAGTATGATATGCTATTGTTTGATGGATCTGCAACCATCGTGGTTTGTGAACCAGAGTGAGTTTGTTATTCTAACCAACTAATGTTTGTTGGGTAAGAAGATTCTGTAACTACTGGACTGATTTAACTGGAAAAGACTTGGAATTTGTTTAAAGACTATGAGACTGTTTTTCTACTATAAAGTAAGCTTTTGATAAACCAGTTTGCATAACTCTTATTCATTGCTCTCAGCAACATTTCCTTATGCATTTACTCTGCTGGTTGGTAACACAACAACAATATCCTTAACATTGGTTATGGGCCCAGAGCCAACCAGAACTAACTAGGATTGTTAAAAGCTAAACTGAGAGTTAATGTGAATAGAACAAACTGTGTTTGTGATAAACAATCCAAGTGAAGATGGCACTAGAACAAGCAGCAAATTTTTCCATGATAACCTGGCTGGATGGAACAAACTATGTATCCTGGTCTGCAAAATGTACTCTACTTCTGTGTAGAGAAGGACTGTGGGACATAGTTAATAATCCACCGGATGTAACAGCATGGGATCCTGCTGATGAAGAAGATGCGAAGAAAATAGCCAAGTTTAACAGAGACAATGAACGAGCTCTTTGCATTATTGGACTAACACTGGGTGACCAGCAGCTTGTTCATATTCGTGGCGAAGAGTCTGCTGCTAGGTGTTGGTTGGTGGGGAAGACATTTTTGCCCTCCCCAGGCTCCAGAGGCATTCCTTTAGCCTCCAGGAGGGCGAAAACAACTCCCCAGGCTCTAGAGGCCCTCTGGAGGCCAGAAATGGGGCCATTTCTGGTCTTCCCAAACTTCCGGTAGGCCCGTTTTTCGCCCTACCCAAGCCTCCGCGTGCGCCCTGCACTTACCTGCATCTAAAATGGGCCGCATGGGGACTTCTGGGAGGGGCAGGGTGGGGTGGGCAGGGCCAACTAGGAGTGGGATTTGGGGATTCTCTGAACTGCACAAAATCTTAGCTAGAGGTTCTCCTGAACCCCTGCGAACCCGCAGCAGCCCAACCCTGAGTGTGACTTATCCTACAACCTATATTGTATCATTCAAAAATATATACCAGTGAATTAAGACTTCTCTATGACCTGCCCATCAGAACATATGGTTATCTTAGGTTTGCTGTTTGGAATGGAATAAATGAGTAGATGTTACAGTAAACTTTAAACCATCTATTGGCAGCCCTTGAGCTGGTGAGGATTTAAGTAGGGAGTCAGTTGCCTCTTATGTGAATATTATCTTCACTTGCCTAGGTATGGAGTTTAGAATTTTCCTTTGAATTATTTCAATGGTATAATACTATAGAGTTTCTTTGGAGCAATGTGAGAGGTGAAACAATCCCTGGCAAGTGTATCTGATTTCTCTCGGTTAGACTTTTACTGCCATTTTTCTATATATTGTGAAATATCTTGATTTGAGTATTTATTTTATTTTATTTTTTATTTATATGCCACCCTTCTCTGGAGACTCAGGGCGGCTTACAAGGCGTTAAGCAATAGCCTTCATACTTTTGCATATTTTATACAAAGTCAGCTTATTGCCCCCACAAACCGGGTCCTCATTTTACCTACCTTAGAAAGGATGGAAGGCTGAGTCAACCTTGAGCCTGGTGAGAATTGAACTCGCAGTAATTGCAGGCAGCTGGAAGCTAAATACTACCTTTAACAGTAGCATTAGTCTGCTGAGCCACTCAGGCTCAGTGATTAAAGTGTGACCTGACATACACTTATTTGAAAAAAATAGGTCCAATGAAATTGAGCAAAACTGACTCTGTTCTTGCTTAACACCTGTAGCATAACAGCAGTACTTCTCTTCCTTCAGATTACACAAATACTCTGTGTGGATACTTCATACAGCATATAGTAACATTGCATCTTAAAGTGACAACAGACTGCATGCTGTTGAATTTTTCCAACATCCTTAGAGCTATATTGTAATCTCTTTTTTGTTTCTTACTTTTTATTTTTAGATTTGTACTATGATGTAATTTGAAACAAGGATTCTGAAGAATATTTAAATGCTGGTTAACATTATTCTTGATAGATACTTTCAATATAAGTGCAGTCTTTTAACCTGAGATCCTGTGAATGGAACCTGAATTTTATCTACAGGCCAGTCACACATTGTATAACTGAGTAATAGCAACTTCATGCCACAACAAATTTCTTTATGTTAAGGAGGAATTGTAATCTACTATATCTATTGTCCAATTAATAGGCTATCAATAGTTTTAATAAATGTTGAAGTCATTGGTATCTCTTCTCCAGTTCAATTTAGGGTAATCACTGTTTCTTTTCCAAAATCTATGTTGCAGTTCTGTGAGGTTATTTACTCTGAGTGAAATACATAGAGAGGCATGCATATCATGAGAACTAAATAGTAAATATTCTCAAATTTTGTCCCTTTTTTTAATCTGTTGCATGAAATCTGAGAACTAATAACTAATACTATATGCTGTTGCAGTCTAACATAAGTGCAAATCTGCCACTTGATGGGGCTACTGTATATTTCTGACCTTACTTTTAGTAACAGTACATTTCGTTTACAACCAGTAGGTGGCATAGCTTCTACACTTAACATTGGCTGTTTTCACAGCAACAATTATGCCATCTGATGAAATGTCTCGTTTCTGTATATTTACATTTAGGGAGAATGTGATTAAAATCATGGAAGACGAAACAAAAATGAGAATAGCAACACAACAACTTATGATCATAAAATGGTTTGGGTTTTCTGTCACTATTCAACATCTACACATCTCCCTAAGCGATCTGAAGCCAAGTCACTTGCTCTTAACCAACCTATTTCAAAGTTGTTAAAATTAGAGAATGCAGGGCATATAGTTGAATAATAACATTGATGGGAAAATGTTTTTCTATAAATATTGGCACTTTGGAATATTGCATCCTAAAAAAATATAGAGTTCTTATTTGGACACTGGTGTTTTATTTAGAACTGCTAGGAAGGGAAACGTTTGTACATGGTTTCTGTTTTCTTAGTCATTCACAGAAGTACGTTGTACCATCATTTGCTCACATTTTGGTTCCTGGAAATGCCTGTGCCTGAACAAGAGGGAGGGTAAGGGGTCTGATAACTGAGACTACAATTAGAAAAGATCTTTACTTCCTCAGCTGTTCATCATCCCTTGTTTGTTAGCTACAGAAGTCAAATGCTACTGTTGAAATCACATCTTTAGGTGTTTGAAGAATGGACTCTTGACTTTTGTGTTTCGTTCTTCACTGGCTTTCTAAACTGCCAAGAAGGAGGATTGGCAACCTTTGTTAGCGCGTGGCTGCTAGTAGCCAGAGGGGGATCATGATGACATTTCGGGTTTCGACATCTGATGGTTGCCAATAGCAATTTCAGCAAAACTTCTATTATTCTGCCCACTAACCTGATTGTTGAGCAATTTCTTCCCAATCAGCCTTTGTTAATTTCTCAGAATAACCCACACAAGACATCCCAGCCACGACAAGAAAAGAAACTAGCAATTGCCTGATCTCAAAGTGTGGTATCATTTCTGAACCTGTATATTTTAGGATTAGCTTTCAGCCTTTGCCTGCTGTTTTTATTCTTTTTCCCCAAGGCCTTTTCAGCTGCTTCATTCCCAGCTCCGAAGGAATTGAAATTTGTTGCAACACAAATTGTGCAGCAACCTGATTTAAGTAATGATAGGATTGCAGTGGATAATTTAGTTTTAACAGAAACTGAGCTCACCGTATTTCAATCTGCTAGTTATTCATGTAATTTATTATATACATGTAACTAGTTATTATATTTTATTTATGTTATTATAGTTTTTTGTTATGTATTACTATAGTTATTTATGGCATAACAGCTTTACTATCTTATTATAGTTATTTATATGATTATACACACTTAACTATAAATACATTTAATGACTACAAGCAGGTCATATATAGGAGAATTATGCAGGAATATGCTTGCAAACCAGGGGCAGGAAACATTTGTGCCTCGTGTTCTTCGATTACAAGGCCGAAATTCCCTTACGTAGCCCATATTTATGAGATGGAAAAAAAGATTACGGATGTGTACTTCTATCACTGTATGGTGATCCCTTTTACCACCTCCCTGTCTTCCCTTACTTTAATTAAATGTGGTATGTGGCAGAAAAACAAGTATGTTATTTCAGAACAAACAAGCCAGCCTGAAAACATCACAAGAATTTCTTAAGTTTTAAAACACTCTGAAAATGAAGTAGATAAACAGAAAGCTTTTTTTTTCTTTTTTCTTTGCAAAGGTAAAAGGCTTTGGCTGTTTGAAGAATTGTATTCCAAACTGATCAGGGTATTTTAAACTAGCTCCTAACAACATCCTCATCCATTTCCTTTCTCTATTATTCAGAGCTTCTTTTGCACCACCGAACTGCTGACGTAAATCATTGCATGAACCCACTTTTTATAAAACAAATTTCTCTGGTTTTTCTTGTTCCTTGTTACATAATTCCTTCTTACATAAACTTCCCCAGGAGAATCTCTGTGTGTTTTTGCGTAACTATTATCTTTTCGCAATCATCCTTTGTCAGAAGGATCTCTCTCAAAATGTGTTTTTAATTCATATTTCTGACCAGAGAAATATGGGGGCTGCCCTATTCTGAAAAGTGCTGTTCTCTATGCTGTAATGGAATCTGGTACGGTAGAGAGGATGACACCATTCACAGAATATTCCCTAGCAAGTTTTTTAAAAAAATATCACTATGAACTATTTCCCCATGTTATTTGTAATTTATTCTCGCATAAAAGAACACACAGAAATCCTGAAGAAAAATAGTAAAATATACTTTTTAACTTGCTCTCCAGGGGGAGAGCCTTCTCTGTGGGAGCCCCTGCCCTTTGGGATGAACTGCCCCCGGACATACGCAAGATCTCTGACCTCCAAATTTTCTGCTGTGCTCTTAAGACCCTGCTCTTCCCACAGGCAGGGCTAGCTAGTATTTTTACCTGGCTGTACACCGCCCCGAGTCCTTCGGGAGAGGGGCGGTATAGAAATAAAATTATCTTATCCTTATCCTTTATTTTATTTGGCCATTTATTGTTATCTATTTTATTATTTTGTACAGCTGCTCATCTCAAATATCAAACTCTGGAAATGCACAATGCACAATGATTGAAAGCAAAAAATATTATAACTTGATCAACAAAATCAATGTCAATAAATACATGGCAGCCAGGATTAAAAAAACAACCAAGACAACAATTAACCATGATATGGACTCAACCATACACTTGGGGTCTAAGGCTAACTAACAAAACCAGATCTTCAAGGTTTTATAAAAGGACAGCTGTCTAATTTCTGGAAATAATGTTCCAGAGGACAAGTGCCATGACAGAAAAGGCTGTCTTCCTGGACCGTGTGTAAATGAATCAATCAATCAATAAATAAAATAAAATAAAATAAAATAAAATCAACCAATCCTCTTTATGAGGAAATGATCAACCATCCTAGATGTAATCTACCACTAGGCATTTATTTGCAGGCCAGACAGTATGCATTTATGATTATTCCAATACCGTTGAGTAATGTATTCTCTCTTTTTCTTTCTCTCTCTTGCAATGAACATGTAGCTGAACTCCTTAGTTTAAATGTACAAAGAGAGATCAGAATCTTATTCCTAAAGAGAAATTTCTTAGAACAATTA
This sequence comes from Pituophis catenifer annectens, assembly GCF_029215685.1. NCBI lineage: Eukaryota > Metazoa > Chordata > Lepidosauria > Squamata > Colubridae > Pituophis > Pituophis catenifer. The sequence continues at coordinate 23,028,487 of NW_027256886.1, forward strand.
ATTAATGGAATGACTTGCCTTCAGAAGTTATGGGCACTCCAATACGGGAGGGTTTTAAGAAAAGATTGGCCAACCATTTGTCTGAAATGGTTTTCTGCCTGAGAAGGGGTTTGGACTAGAAGACCTCCAAGGTCCTTTCCAACTTATTCTGTTCCAATGTTAATACTAAATAAAAATAACCGAATGATTACTGTCTTTAAACAGCATACCTAAGAGCTAAAAGTGCAACTGGGTCAAATTGTCTTACCCAGGAACATCATCTTCAGCAAATAGGCCCATTTCTTTAGGCCACGCTATATAACAGTCGATAAACTCTAAAGAATACTAACATCGGTACAATTTATTGTCAGCAGTTCTTGAAGGCAAATACAAAACAAATCCCATATGAGCTAATATTGTGTCCTTGTGGAAAAGGGTCTATTGAATCAATTGTCCATGTATTGCTTTATTGCATTTTTGTAAGGATGCAAAAAAAAAAAATCACTCTTGATTTAACAAACTATTTATTTATTGGTTCAATTTATATGCCGCCCTTTTCCGGAGACTCAGGGCGGCTTACAATGCGTTAAGCAATAGCCTTCATACTTTTGTATATACCTGCTTAGTAGGGCTTTTGGCCCCCCCTAAGTAGTGTTCTTTTTTTATACAAAGTCAGCTTATTGCCCCCACAATCCAGGTTCTCATTTTACCTACCTCGAAAGGATGGAAGGCTGAGTCAACCTTGAGCCTGGTGAAATTTGAACTTGCAGTAATTGCAGGCAGCTGGTGTTAGTTAACAGCACTTTAGTCTGCTGCGCCACCAAGGCTCTTGGTGAGACAATTCTTATTTAGTCTGTGTACAATGTGAACAATATGGTTTATATTCAGTTTGTATGAGTATGCCTAACTTTTGCTGTGCTGCTTGTAAAATCATATACATTTTGATACATTGATGATGAGATATTCTGATTTGTCTACAGTTACTTTGTTGAATTTAGCCAATAACCATTAGCAATATTAATACAATAATAATAATCAGATTATGGAATGGGGAACAAAATATGAAGTCCAAGTATGATATTCTTGGATGAAGGTGGTTCATTTTATATGTTTAGTGTATTAATTACACCAATCGTGATTAAAAAATACCTTTTTCATGTTCACAAACTCTATTGCTTCTTAAGAGTTAACATTTAATAGATTATGCCAAATAACTTAATCATTTTTATGGGATATAACAATGACATACCAGCTGTAAGAATGATTTGTCACTTCGATAAAAATGATGACAAGGTGGAGAATTTTTGAAAGCATTCTTAATGAGAGGAGATCTAAGGAGAAGAACATTGAAATAAATTTGTCATAAGACAATTCCATTTTAAAGAAGAGCCATTTATGGTGAAAATGGCTAATTTGAATGTTTGGCACACATGATTGGCCTGTAGCCTGCCCTTTATTTTTAGATAATGTTGAATTGCAAGCTTAATTCCAGAGATCTTATGTCTCCTGTCTTTGCAACTAAGAGTAAATTTATATGCTGACATCTGCTTTAAATAGTTTCATGTCAGGAGAGCTAAGAGAGGTAAGCCAGGTCACAATGGATGTTTTGAGGGAAGGCATGTTGGCAGAAATACCATCTCGCCATATACAATAGCTACCACATGGAGCCATTTAAATGGTTTCTGTCTCATGTAATCTCACAGTTAAAAGCCCCTAAAGACATTAAGTCCAACCTCCTGTTAATACATGGAAATTCTTGCAGCTTACATTTCTGAAGGTTGTAACTTGTAATGAATCCCTTACATTTTGCATATCTATCAAAGAGTAAAATGTTATTATTAAACCTGAGAATCTTCTTACCATGTCTTACTGAATACCAAACATTATCTTCTAATACATGCAATTGAATGCATTTATCTAGAGGAATGTTGTCATAAAAAGATAAATACTGGTACATGTGTCCTTCTGAAAGAATAAGCAGTGTAATCCCATCTGGATGTGTCTTTTATGGTCTGACAATAGACTATGCTGATTAGTCCAAAACATCTGGAAGCCAAATGTTTTCTTATCCTTGCCTAGCAGAAGAGAGTCACTTCACAACAATTGGCTGGTTTTAAAAGTTAAGTAGGGTCTGAGCAGATATTTTGTTAAAAGCCATCAAGGAATTCCCAGGTGATATATTCCAGAAGAAAAAAATGGCAACTCTTTTTGGTACTTTAAGAAAACTGTATGTCCATGAGGTTACAAAGAATAAAACTCTACTCAGATGACATTTGACTTTTATCTTTTAATATAGTTTGTTTGTTTGTTTGAGTCTTTGTTTTGATGTCTTTGAGCCAGCAGTCCTGCCAATTGCTTGGAGATTGCAATTTAAATGAATGCAAATCCCATCTTTGTCACTGTCTGACACAACTTTTCTGACTATATGAGTATATTTAGTTAACAACCATATTTCACTGTACTGTGAAAAATCTTATTGGTTTTGGCAACGGAATTGAGCTAGCAAGAAAAAAAATCTGCCTAAAAAGATATGTGCTCTACAATTAAAAGTTTATTTGGTGAACAAGTCTGTCTTTCACGATCACATTTTACAACATTTGTAAACTAATGTGCTCTGTCTGAAATGGACTTTGTAATTCACATAGTTGTAAAAGCAGACACAGTGAAAATTATGAAGGACTTACTGTTGTGTGGAAATTCATCCAGCTATTCAATAATGTGGGACAGGGCCAAATGTTTTGGCATTGCTTATTTCATGGAATTCAGTTGGGCCTAATATATCAGTCTGTGTGAATCTTCAGTTAAAAATTTGCTTTGTAAAACATGGCTATGGTTTGTTTGGACAACATGTGACATAAGTCAAGTGCCAAAGCAGAATATGCTGATACTGTGCTCCAGTTGTTTTCAAGTAGCTGCTATCTGCATGGAACAATGTGCTGCCAGCTTGAATCATGTGTTGCTAAGGAGTATCCACAGGATTTGGTTAAAAGAGTCCAAGAGATTCCACCTTGCATTAATATCTCTAAATCAGGGAAGAGTTCTTCTAATGCTCTTTTCTTCTATGTTTCTTTCCCAAAACAATATTTCAGAATTCATTTGTTATTTTGTGTTTACTTTTCATTTTAAGTGTTTCAAATGTTATTGGAATTTTTTTCCTTCTAGTTCCATATCCCGATTCCTTTTCATGTTGACCTTCAAGCAGCTCACAACCACATGAAGCAAATTTGATGATCTGATTCCACAGTTAGAAAAAAAACACAAGTAATTGCAGATTTGAAATGGATGTTATATTGCAGAGGTTCAAACCCAAGGCCCAATTAATTGAAATACCCATGCCATGAAGTAAAATAAGGTGTTGCTTATACATTTTCACTAAGAGGATTACGGTGAACCTTTTTTCCCCATTTTAGAAAATGAGACTTAAAGGCCTTTCTAAATAAAATTTCTTCACTTCCCTGATCTAGTCATGTTGAACATCCCAATGACCAAGGAAATATCCTGTTGAACTGCTGATGAAATGACCAGTGCAGGTAAACTTCTATTCTGCCTTTCCTGCAAGAATTCAAGGCAGCTTATGCAAGGATCTCCATTTTATCCCCATAATAGGTAAATTGAGCTGAGAACAAGTTTCTGGTCCAAATCACTCAGTATAATTCTACAGCTCAAGGATGAAATAGAACCTGGCTCTAGCACTATCACCACTATTTCTCAGTAGCTGGATTCATGTATCTCTCAGTAACTCTTGAAATATCTAGTGGTTAGAAGGAGTAATATAGAGGTCAAATGAAGGGACATCTTGACAGAAATAATATATATCATGTGGAATAAAGTTTAAAAAATGGGATGAAAGAAAAGGAGAAGTTTTCACTATTCTAATTCCTTGCAGGCCAATTTATTTCAGGTTTCACTAAATATATTTCAACAGCTGCTTTTTGATTCCCAATCCTCAATATGTCTCAGAAAAATAGCAGATTCTTGGGATTCCGAAGGTTTAGTACTAATTGATGTAGTAACACTTTGAAACTGTAAGAATTGGGTTCATCTAGTGCAGCATATAAGCTCTAATTTTCCAAGGACTCTTGGATGGAATCAAAATGGATGAGATTAAACATTTATCTGACTTCTAAGAAGCAGCAATCAAGGAAATATTTTAGGGTCCTCAGCTGACATTCCTCCACTCTTCAGGTTTAGCATCTTGTGATCACCAAACGGCTGTTATCAGAATAGGAATGAACATTGCCTCGATTCATTTAATAAAGGATTCTTGTCCCCCTCTTGACATGATCCAGGAGAATTCTTCTTAACCCTTTTCTTCTTTTATTGATCATTTTGTTTCAATCCTTTCCTTTTTTTAAAAAAAAACAAAACCACTATATATGTGTGTTTTACCTCAACATGGCGAATATATCAGAAATGAGTACAAACGATTTCCTATCTTAAAATCAGAAGTTACTAACAAATCAAGCATTTTAGCAGTTAAAAGTCTATGGATTACCAGGTTATATCAGACATGGCAACTTCCACGGTCTGGAAAATAGATCCTCTGTTTTGATATCATAAATTTATTATTTATAAAATCAGATTATGCCAAAGTGGATAGAGATGTCTTTGAAGATTAGAAGAGTTCAAGTATAAGAATAGATGCATCTTAAATGCTTTTGGAGAATATAGCTTGCATCTTAAGGAAAAATCCAAGCTCAAAAAGAATCTCCCCAAATTGTACAGAAAAAAAAATGGCAATCATAGAGATAATATCACTATGAATATAAGTTTTTTATATAATAATACAAAAATACCAGCTTTGTAGCATTATAGCTATGAATAAAATTCTCTTTTAACCACAAGAAGCTATACTAGATTTGGTTATGTTGGTGATTCTCTACAAAAGTTATATTTGACCAGTTTAATGGTCCAGAATGAGAGCCTGTCTTTGCATGTCTATGTTACCATTTTCAAGAAAAACACACACATTACAACTGTTCTAGACAATAAGATAAATGTTGCTTAAATTTAATTATCAAAATGCTTCATCAGATGACAAATGTGAAAATCCAAATGCACATAAAATCTTTAGATGCTCAGAAGCAGACTCAGTCAAGTCATCTGAGGTATTCTGGTATTTATTCAGTTGTTTTTGGAAATCATGGTGTGCTTCAGAAGCAATATGTTTCTTGTCTGTTTGCAGGAGGGCATGTCAGCAGATTTTTAAGTATTTTTATTATTATGAATCCAAATATATACATCCCACATATGGAACATTATTACTGAAACAAAGATTCTGCTGATTTAGAACAATCATGAACATTATTTGTATTAATTATTTATGTCCCAATGTTTCATTATCTTGAAAGCTTATCTCAAAATCAGTCCATATATCAACACATTCTTTTACTTAAGGACTTTGTATTGAAAATTAACCATTTAAAGAATGCTTGTACCCTGACATTCCAATGGTATGCATCCATTCAGGACCAGAATAGTTCAGAATTAAATATAAAAGAGCATTACGTTATATAATTTTACAAACATGTTTGCCTTTTTTTAAAAAAATGACCAAAATTTGAGAAAAAACAGGAAAATCTTAGAAAAAACATGGAGGAATTTGATTACAACTGCACTAATTATAAGATATGCTTAAAAAATTAATAAATTATCTACAGTATTGTTTGGCTTTAGAAAGCAACAAGCAACACATTTGGTTCAATAGTTTAATCCTTTCTCATAGAGTTATCAAGTTGTCTTTGGATTGTTTTGATGAACACAGATTCAAATAGAAAGGAGAACAGACAGAGAAAATGGAGCCTATAGAGAGCCTCCATCTGGAAGAAAAAGAAGACCTATACGTAGTGTAAAATTGAGAAGAAGCAACAGATCCTCCACCCTGTGACTCATCACTTATGAGTATAAAAATAGGTGACATTAGGTTGTAAGACAACAGTGCTTGCCTATTTTTCTTACATCCAGTGATGGGTCAGTACCTACAATTAATCTCCAACCCAAAAAGTAATGGCACATAGAATAGGTTGTGATAGGCACACATTATCATCACACATGTGATTGCATACCCCATTCATCCATAACTTCTGACTTTGTACATCTTCTTTTGTAAGAAGGATATACTCTATATGGAGAGCCAAATTTGTTATGGGTGACTCTACTTAGCTGCTACCACTATAAGACAGTATCTAGATTCCAATGGGTTTCAGGGTACATTAACTTAAGGCCCATGCAAATTTTTCTGGGTGCTAATGCTCCTAAGGCCATTTCTGAAGAACAAGTGTGTGATGAAAAATGGGAAAGGTTCTAAATCTCACACTTAGCTACATTTCACATTCAAGCTTTTGCATTGTTTGGTATTCCCTTTTTTTCATCTGTTTTCAAAGTTTAATAATGCATTTACGTGACTTAGATTGTTCAAATTGAGCACACACCCCTAAAAGTAAGTTCCACTGAAATTGGCGGGACTTGCTTTGAAACCAATATGTTAATGAACAAAGTAAAACATAAAAGCTGAACGCTGAATGGAAATTAGGAAGGATCTTCGAAATAAAAATAAAAATGAAATTCCTACTTGGATCAGTTTATCATTTTCCTAGTTTAATCAGAATAATTGCTAGATGAGCCTTTCTGAGCAAGGCTTTTTTTGTTCTCTTTCTTAAAAATTCCACTTTATTAGTGCACCTGATATATCCTTTTTATGGTCCCCTTTGCAGAAAAGTCACTTCTATTGTGCTTAAAACATTCCAGATTTTTTTGTTCCTCTTGGCTTCTACTATGTGCAGCGGTGTTACCAAACACGACACTTTTTCACAGGATTCATGTAATCTTTATCAGTACATTTAAAGGCTTCAGAAAACTCCAGGTTGTTCTGCAGTGATCCCAGAACCCTTTAGAGCAAGAAAAACAAAAAACACAATTTAGTATTGCTGGATCTATTTGAAAGATCAACATTTAAAAAGAAAAAAAAATTGTCATGCTGGCTTTCTTCCATTGCCTTCTGGACCAGAATTACACATTTACTTTTCTTTCTGCAATAAGATGTATACTGACAAATCACCTTCTCTGCCTCCTCCTTCTCCTGTCTTTTGCTTTTTCAGTACCTGATACTCCATACTGGGACCAGAGAAATACAGTATAGTCAGCCTCATGGCTGCTATCACTCATATGTCATTTAGCACATGTGTAGCAAATTAACTTTCATTTCTATCATTTCATATGCTGTACTTAGCACAATCTAAGTCCTGATGACATCTCTGATGCTTGACCACAAACAATACATTGGATACCTGATTATAAAATACATCCAAATTAAAAGGAAACTGTCCTTGTGGACTAAGACAGGCACTACAGATTGCAACATAACTGGCTGGGAAAAAAGTGGACATATGTTCCAAGTTAGATAGAATTAGATGTGATCTTTCCCAACTGTCATGATGCTGCCAATAATAGGATAAAGATCTGCTCCAACTGAAATCTAATTTGGAAACACTCCAGATTAAGAGAGCTATTTTTTAAAAAACGATGCCAGCTTCAGAATTTTCATGCTGCTTTCATGAAACATAATGAAACATGAATAAAACAAAATGGTTCATTTCAAAACTGATATAAAACAGAGCAAAAATTTTGTTTGGTTCTGAAATTTTGTTGATCTCTCATGTATGATAAACATATTGTCTATCATTAGACCATTTAATTCAACAGAGCTGCTTTTCAAATAGTAGTGTGGAGGCTGTTATTATGGATAGGCTTTTCAAACAGTCAGTTTGTACTAGCTGAGAAAATGTTGAACTTATTTAAATATGACAGCCTAACTTCCATCACATCTCTTCCCCTCTCCCCCACTCCTATAGTGTCTTCCAAAACTTTATTTGGACATGGATGAATAAAATAGAATAGAATAGAATAGAATAGAATAGAATAGAATGGGATGGGATGGGATGGGATGGGATGGGATGGGATGGGATGGGATGGGATGGGATGGAATAGAGTAGAGTAGAGTAGAGTAGAGTAGAATAGAATAGAATAGAATAGAATAGAATAGAATAGAATAGAATAGAATAGAATAGAATAGAATAGAATAGAATAGAATAGAATAGAATAGAATACCAGAGTTGGAAGGGACCTTGGAGGTCTTCTAGTCCAACCCCCTGCTTAGGCAGGAAACCCTGCACCACTTCAGACAAATGGTTATCCAACATCTTCTTTAAAATTTCCAGTGTTGGAGCATTCACAACTTCTGGAGGCAAGTTGTTCCACTGATTAATTGTTGTAACTGTCAGGAAATTTCTCCTTAGTTCTAAGTTGCTTCTTACATGGTACATTCTTTATGCCAGAGGTCCCTTGGTGTGTGGTGCTGTATGGTAGCTGTACAGTTGCTACTGTCATCTTTTTTTTTTTTTACTCTTCCCTCCCTGCAGGATGTCCTTGTCTATTGCGGCTAGTAGAATGGCACTGGTTGTAATAGAGAGGAGGGAACACTTGGGAGATTATGTCTGCTTGATTAAGTGCAGTGGGAATGCAAATTGTTCCAGGAACAAGGAGGGGGAAGAGGAAACTAGCCAATATTGAATGAGGAAGAAAAAAGAATGAAGAAGAAAAACAACACTCTGGTGCTACAAAGTCCTACACATTAAGCATGGCATTAATCTATGAAGACAAGGGACATATTTTGATTTGAACATAAATAATAGTGTTGTTTTTAAAGGTTCATTTGAATACTTACCTGAATTTGCCAGGGCTGTGTACATCAGTTTTAATAGAATTGACAGCATATTCCGGCCTGTATGTCCCACACCATACCTTTGAAAACAAAAGAAAAAAAAAGTTTGCAGAAAATATGATTTCATTGAAGTTGCTTCTTTAACTTTTCTGAGGCCAACGCTGTGACATGGAATAGGAAATTGAGACAGTGTGTGGAATATTAATACAGTAGTTGATCTATACAAGCAGCTTGCCCCATTGCCAGTATGAGTTACCGATCATTTCTTGAAGCAGGGATGCATAACATCATCCTCTGTCTGCCTTCAGACCACTAGGAAGGCAACCTTGCCCATCTGTTCTTGTTACTCATCAGAAGTTGGATGTTTCAAGTTATGACAGCTCAAATGGCACAGTCTGGTTTACCTGCTGTGCTTCGTCTCATTGTAAAGTGCCCTCCCCTCCAATTCTCTTTCATCTGTAGCCATTTATTTTTTCCAAGTTCACCAGTGGAATGATGAAAACTTAGCCTTGCTTTTTTTTTTAAATAAGCTCACTGATGAAGCAATGAAAGGATGGACTTGAAACTGATAGGAATTCTGCCATTTTGTTATTCTGTCCCAAGGGACTTGAATATTTTCAGAACAGTGATCAATCCCCTTCCCTTCCCCTCCAGGGGAACCCATCACTTATGGACTATTGGAAATACAATACACCTAGAAAACATCACTCTGGCCAAAGTGATGGAAAGGACTGAAATCTGCAAAGGGATATCCTAAGCTGGCTTCATTGTCAGTGGTTTACGGACAAGAATCAAGCTGCTTAAATCTGCAATGCAGAAAAGTTCTTAGACAACGTCTAGATGCAAAGTGCTCTAAAAACAAAGTAGAGGGTCACAGGTGAGTTGGTTTCCTTTGCTCACCTCCAGAATGCATTCATTCACAGGGTAGTGATTAACTTAATCTGACAGGCCACACACCTCTTGGTCTGACGACCATGAAGGCAGTCGCCTTAGCAATCCTGCCAGTTCATATTAGAAGGAGAAGAGCCAGCCTGCTGTTTCCAACTTAACTGTGAAATTGTAACTCAAAATAATTCGCAAAGCTTTCAATCAAGCCCAAGCATAATACCTGTGCAAAATTCAGAAAGAATAGTTGTTTATGGTCCAGGTCAAGCCCAGGAAGCCGTTTCTCTTCTCCATTCTTCTGTACGTAAGAGTCATAGGCCTGGCAAATAAAGAGGAAAGGGAAAGATTGTACTGTTTTGAAACAGGACAATACAAGTAAGCATCCGTGAATTCAGCTCCCAGTAAATATACATCGGAAAGAAGTCTAAGAGGTCTGAGCTATCATAAGAATCAGGGGCATTACATTGATTTACCAATGTCCAGTTAATAAAGAGGACAGGAGAGAATCGGTCCAGCATAGGGTGATCACTAGCTTTTCCGTTAAAGAAAAGCGCTATTTCCCTCTCCTTTAAAAATATGGACAGAGAGTAATGTTCAAGTGGAGCTCAGGAACTCTTCCTGCCATGCTTGATTAGTATGCTGAGATGCAAATTATCTAACATGTAAGACAGCAAAGACACCATTCATACATTCATTGTTTCAATAGATCAGAATTAAAGTAGGAAACCAACTTTGTCAGTGCTTTTTTTTTTTAATGCTGCTTGTATTGCCAGCTAGTTTTGGTACACAAACATATGCAAACCAGTGGTGGGTTGCCCATGATTCAGACCAGTTTGCAAGAACTGGTAGTAAAACCGGCATGAGGCCCCACCCACTGTCCTGGATGTCATCATTGGTGATCTACACTTGCTTCGCTCATGTGCGCACATGATCCCATTGCGAACCGGTAGTAAAGGTGCACCCCTGATGCAAATGTTACAAACTGGACACTGGTAGATAATGTGGTCAGAAAAAAATGCCACGACCACTTTTAATACCTCAAATGGCCATTTCTCCAAACTCCATTTCTATCTATGCTTGTTTCAAAATCCTTTTGAAATTTCATTCTGAAAGGTAGTGTTCCTCTAAAAGATCCATCCTCTCTGATTCATCCATATAGATGAATAAAATGTTAAAACCTTCTTCTCTCTTATCATCTTAATGTCCATCGTGAATACCATCCCTCTAATATTAATAAGATTGTTTGCCAGATTAAACACTAAAGGACTGATGGTAAAATTCCTACCCAACATAATACCACTGGAAGTCACACTCTCAAGAAAATTTATTTGTGAGTCTTATACAGTTTGCCTCCCTCATTCTTAATTTGGCATGCCACATAAAATATAATGTGGTTTTCAATATGTTCTAAAATGTCAGTTTCTTCTACTTGGAAATGAAAATTGCATTTTGTGGATTGTGAAGCTCTGCCACAACTTTTATGCCCATCAGATTTTTTTCACATCAGTTCACACCTCCAATATACCAACATTTGGGTTCAATCTTCTATACTTTGTCTTCCCAATTTGATCCCCCAGCCTATGATGAATCGTAATGAGAAAGAATACAACTCTATGCATATCAGTTTGTCACCTGGTAGAATGTGATGTCCCACAACACCTTCCATAAAGTATAAAGTTAAATGTAGAAGCAAGTACACTGAATGAATGTATGAATGAACTCATATATTTGACCATTAGTAAAAATTGCCTATAGGAATCACTTTGCACTACTATGAAATATACAATTAATAAGAAAAAAAATTACAACCTTTAGGTACCTTATTTTGGTAAAACTGGTCATGGTTTATTGAGTAAAAAATTCTTTTAAAATGTCAAAATGTCATATAAAAATAAAAGAGTTTTAATCTCTCTGTACGGATAAAACAGTGCAATCCTTGCTGGAATGTACTTTGCCTTAGACATTTGGTTAACTTGATAATATGTACACATTTAATTAAGATTTTAAAAGCAATATCAGGCAGGAAGTATTTTTTCCATTACTACCATTCCATTTCCATTACTACCAGTAGGAAATTTTACATCATTTAGAATTTCATCAAATGATATTTCAGTAAATTAACTCCCAATAGCTTGCCCAATTCACTATAACATATTATTTATAACCTCAAATCTACTGATTACTTTTTATAAGTAGGAACTCTGAATTGTATGTTTAATTCTGTAAGCAGCCTAGCAGCTTTTAAAATTAAGAAACAAGAACATGATGGAATGTTGAGAAGATGCTTAGTGAAATAATGGAGTAATGTATCTTTGAGGGCCCATTAAACACATACAAATTCATGGATCTTAGCAGATTTGCAGAGTACTATCTTTCTTATTCTGGCTGGGGATGATAAATCTATTACAACATTAAAGGAGGGCAACTGACAGAGGAAGCAAGTGCAGAATTCGCATTTCACAGTATATTGTATGTAGAACTTGCACAACTACACAATGAAAATAATGGTGACATGCACCAGAGGTGAAGAGCTTTTGAAAGATATGAAAATAAAAGAGAGGAAGAGAGACAGGTTGGAGACAGAGTAGAATTGGGGAATACAATGACCAACTATGCATTAAAAAGTGATGTATATAAGTTTATATGGAGGAAAAAAACTTTAGGGGTTTAATAAACCAGACCTGTGTCAAAGAAGTAACCTGTATTTCAATGAATAAATTCCAAGAAATAATCTAGTTGTGAAGAAAGTAGCCATTTCTCACCCTGTATGCTTGTCTAATGCCACCATTATCAGCAATATTTTCACCAAGAGTATTGACTCCACTGAGCTGAAAGGGAAAAAAAAATGAAGAAATGAAAACGGACCCTGGTTTTCTTTTCTTTTTATTCTTTTCTTTCACTATCTAACTAACTAAAAATAATCAAGTTCCAAGAAGAACAATGAATGTCTTCAAGGTCAAAATACAATAAAAATTATGAAATCTAAAGGGAAATGTTTCATTATTAATTTCTGTGAAAGGGATCCCACAGAAAAAGAAAGGTCTGTAATATGATCTATTGCACACCTGGTTCAAATTTTCCATAACATATATATTTTCTGTCTTCCCATATTCCCTTTTCTATAAAAATTGGTCCTCTGCTTGCACAAAATAAACAAGATATTGCACAGACCTCAAGGTGAATTTTGAGAAATGGCTATTATGGTTCTTGAAGCCCATCACCAAGAATTTCCATAAGGATATGCAGTTACAATGAAGGAGTTTGAAATTCAAAATAAAAACTCTATTTAAGTGCAGAGATGGACATTTATAGGCTGTTAATGGAATGAAAATGATAGAGCTTAACATTGTTGCCTTGAGAATACATATTTGTTGTATTTACATATTCCTGTAATAAAAGACCCCAACTCTTAAGAGCATATAAGCATAATCAATTGATCAATATTTTCTATTGTAGGGAGAACAGTATAGTGAAATTCCAGTTAACCAAAATGAATAAACCTTATTTTAATGAACTGCTGATACTTTGATTCTGTACTAATCTGGAAGGCAACCCACTTTTAGTAATAAACGGGAGACATAAAGGTGAGCTTATGATAGAAAGCAGATAAGACTTTCTTTTATATGAAGGTAAGGGTAGAATTTGATTCCTGCTTGCTGGAGTTTTTTGTGTGTAGAAGAGGAAAGATCAGGGATTTTTTTTAAAAAAAAAATATTAAGCTAATTTTGGGCTTACTCTTCATGTTTTGTGAGAAAATGGTAGAAAATGAGTCCCTTGGGAGTTGGGCGGCATAGAAATGCGACAAAATAAATAAATAAAATAAATGATGATTTTTATCCATAATTGCAAAACAAAACAAGATGAACAGATCAGAGTGCTAGAGCCCTCTGTGTTGCCCATCCTAGCAAAATTTTGCTTCCATGGGCTCTTTTTTCTACTTTTTCCAACATTACTATGCAGAGAAGCTTGAAAAATTTATATTTAATTAATGACAGCATGTTTGAGAGCTGAACCTGGTGGTAAATTTTTCAAATTTGTACCCCGCATTTGACCTGCTTAAAAGTTTCAGAGACTGAGTAGATTTAAAATCAAAATGCCTGAGCACTTTGGTATTTAAATATTTTAAAATTACAGCTACAATATATAATACATTCTTTAAAATACATTCTATATACATGCAATACATAAAACACATATTTTAAATCTTAATTATCTTTTAAAAAATCTATGAACATGACAATATTCTGACAATATTCTGACAATAATGCAGAAATGTTCAATTATGCCAGTTAACAAAGACCAAATTTAAGTTAGGCTAACAAATAAGGATCAAACTAGTTTTTTTTTTTAAAAAAAAAAATTACCTGCTGAAATAAAGCAGGAGTTCTACAGTCCAGATAAATCTTTTGTTCATTTAAAAGCAAACAAGCTTCCATTTTCTCCTTTCAGGAATGTGAGTTGATAAGTACAGAAGAGTTTGAAGCTAAAATTTTGGATTGTGTCTGTATGTGTGTGTCAATGTATATTTCAGATTTGTATGCCAATCTCCCTGACAATCCCAGCCTGCATCAGTTTAATATTATGTCCAAACCGGAGTCCATTTTTCTATGCTATCTTTGAATTCTAGCAGATGAACCTTGAGAAGTGACAACCATCCAAATGTTGAACTTATCCTTCAGGAAACAAATTTGAGAATCAATTTGATAGGTGACACAAATGTTTAGATTTACTGAATAGTCTTCTAAGAACTGTTCCCCTATTTATATATGCTTTGTTGCATAATGAAATAAAATGGCACACCCAAAATATACATTGTAAATTTTGTATTAAAAAAACCCACATACGTTTTGTCCAGCAGCTAGATCCCATGAAAAATTCCCATACTGATATATCATGCACTGAGATTGACTTTTAAAATTGCTTGCAGATTCTTTAGTCCACCAGTCTATGAGGTCCCCTTCTGCATTAAAATTTCTACCTGCAATACAAATGAAATATGCATAAATAGAATTAGAAAGACATAGGTAATAAAAAATGGCATTATATCACAGTTAAATATGCTAAGAGTGTAGGGTTTTTTTTAGAAAACTTTCCTAAAGAGTTCAAGATAGGATCCAATATACACAAAGTAGGAATGGCTGTGGAGGTAGTTCTTAATTTATGTTCACAGTTGGGACCAGAACGTCTCTTGCTAAATGATGGGTTGTTAAGTGACTCATTATGTCACCAGACGTGTCACCAATTTTACAACCTTTTTTGCCACTGTTGTTACACAAATATGGCTTTTCTCTTCTTGGAAGCCAAGTGAAAAGGTCACAAATGCTGATCACATGACTGCAGGATGCTGTGACCTTCATAATTGCAAGCCACTTACCAAACACCTGCTTCATGATCATGTAGCCATAGGGATGCTGCGATGGTTGTAACTATGAGGACCAGTCACAGGTCACTTTTTCCAGCATAGTTGTAATTTCAAACAGATGGTCATATGCTGAGCGCTACTTTCATGAACTGTGCCTTGTGCCACATCCTTTTCTATATATATAAAAAAGGAACTTGTTTGTTGCCCTGCTGCACCCATTTTCAAGCTCACCTTGCATCAGTAAATATGTAGTGAACCCACAGCTTGGAAAAGAAGGAAGAAAACCTATTAGGAAAAAAGTATCTATTCCTAACTATAATGAAGCCAAAATGAGAAACTTGTGTAGTAATAAGATGTCATAAGCTCCACTCTTTTGCATTTGTGTTGTGAAATTACACACAGGTACATAAAGAACAGAGGCGGCAGTGCAACATTACCAAGTGTTTTGCCCAGCAAGGATACTTATGGGTATTTCCTTTTGAACTATCCAAATCACACCTAGTTCTCATGTACATTATCATTCTGACTCATTGTTGACGTATTCAGCCAGCATGCTTTTCAGTGATGCAACATATATCTGGTTACTAATTCTGCTGTTAATAGAATGAGTGAAGCTTTCACCCTCTCCAAGAGCTGTTTAGTCCACAGATTTGAAGCATAGGATATTTATCCTTCCATTGGCTTAATCTTATCCCAGAGAGTTTGCAGGCTTCAGATAGAAGTGTGTTTAGATTACGTAGTCTCCCCTAAGCTTCCATCTGCTTGCACATCTAATGACTGGCAGAAATTGCCTTCTGCTGGTTCCCCACTGCTTCATAATAAAGTATCGTGCAATGCTAGGACTAAATATGTCTATTTTTTATATTATCTCTATCTCTGACCAGGTGTAAACACAGATAGTCTTCGCTTATTGACCACGCTTTCAGTGACCATTCAAAGTTATGATAGTGCTGAAAAGGGAGACTTATGACCAGTCCTTGAAGTTGTGATTATTGCAGTATCCCCAGTTATTTGATAGGAATCCAGGCAGTTGGCAACTGGCACATATTGATGATGGTTGCAGTATCCCATGGTCACAGCATCACCATTTGCAACCTTCATAGCTGGCTTTCAAAATGTAAAGCCAGCAAGAAGTCGCAAGTTGCAGTTATGGATATCACATTTAATGAGCCACAGTGATTCGCTTAATGGCTGCAGCCAGAATGGATGTTGTAAGTTGGCATGATCACATGTAACCTCATTTACTGACTGTGCCATTTAGTGATGGAGTTGCCAGTCCTAATTGCAATTGGTAAGGTGTAAGTGTCTGTATGCATATGTAGATGTATAGGGATATATGAATGACAGGACTAACATTTCAATAAGTTGCTTTATTACAAATTCCTAACTTCAACTAATGTCCTTGATATGATGTTTTGTATAGCAATATTACTTGCCCCCAACAATTTGGATCCTCATTTTACCAACTTCAGAAGGATGGAAGGATGAATCAACCTTGAGCCAGTGAGGATCGAACCCCTGGCAGTCAGCAGAAGTAGCCTGCAGCAGTACTGCATTCTAACCACTGCGCCACCACATAAGCACTCTTACGTTAGTTGATTGGCATTTTAACATAATGAAAGCATTTCCAAGAAACATGGGCCTGGTAATTTGTTTCTTTGTTGCTCTTTTCATAGGCAAAAGGGAAATACACATGAATAGACACAATAGTAGGCAAAGTTAACACTGTTATGTCACACTAATGTAGCATGGTAGTTAGAATGTTGGATCAGACATAGGGATATTTTAGTCATTCTAGTCTACCCTCATCCACTGAAACTGCTTTGGAGTCAATTTACCATACAGGCTTGTTGTGGGGATAAAATGTAGGAAGGTAAAATGAGTTTCAATTTGGGAGGGAAAAGGCAGGATATAAATCAAATCACTCACTCATTCACTCGCTCACTCAATCAATCTTCAATTGGTGGAGTACTTTTTTCCTCTAGTGCAAATGTTATTGAAAAATATTATAGCAATATCTCTTTTCCCCTTGAATTCTTAATGTACAACATTTATGAATTCTTGTTTGTTTGTTTGTTTTGTCTTACCATTGTCATCAAAGCCATGGGTGATTTCATGTCCAATGACCATGCCAATTCCACCAAAATTCAGAGACTTAGACTGTGATGCACTAAAGAAGGGCGGCTGCAAAATCCCTGCAGGAAAAACTATACAGAAAGATGAGACCAGGGATTTCAGTGTTAATATCTTGTATACCTGCAGAACTTTAAAGCAGAATAAATTCTAGCAAGGAAATAACTGGAGATCAAATTCAGTTATTGCTCTTTTTGCATTGTGCTTACATCCATCTGAAAGTCATTTTCATTATAGCAAGATATAAATATATAATGTCTTGCTCTTGATCGTCTCAATTGCTATGTCACCTAACAGGACCCAGAAATTAAAAATGGCATAAGGAATACTGTTAACAAAGAAAGAACATTGCTACTCATTTTCTATTTTGCCTGAGTTGTGTCTAAGGAGAGAATTGAACAATACAAAAAGCTGATTGAAGGAGAAGGATTATATTTCAGTTTAATAGATACACAGTGGTCTTGAATGAATTTATATATGTGCACGTTTATGTTAGAATATGAAGTTATTTGCCAGTGATCTGACTGAACCTCTAAGTATTATCTTTGAGGAAATCTGTAAAATGAGGGAAGTACTAAAAACTAGAGAAGGTTAAATATTGTCCCTGTCTTCAAAACAGGGGGCAAATAAGATAGCAATAGCAATAGCAATAGCAATAGCACTTAGTCTTATATACTGCTTCACAGTGCTTTACAGCCTTTCCTAAGTGGTTTACAGAGTCAGCATATTGCCCCCAACAATCTGGGTCCTCATTTTACCAACCTTGGAAGGATGGAAGGCTGAGTCAAACTTGAGCCTGGTTTCAAACTGCCAAATTGCAGGCAGCCATCAGTCAACAGAAGTAGACTGCAGTACTGCATTCTAACCACTGCGCCACCAAGGATCTAAGGATCTACAGACTATAAGCATGACAATGATAGTAGATCATTGAATACTAGAAGATTCTATGGCATATTATAAAGCAACCAATCTATAAACTCTCTGAAAACAAGATTGTGCTTAATAAACATTCAAAGCAAGAGAAATCTACAAAGAGGTTTTAATTGCCTATAATTTAGTGGATGTCAGATTAAGTGGAACAATTTTAGATAGGACATACCCTCCCCTCCAAATAATAGACAAGTCTGTTGCATCTACATTTCTGGTGAGTTATGTCACTTACGTAATGATGCCATAATAAACATTATGCCATTTAAGTTAATTTACATCACTTGCTCAATTATGTCATTAAGCAAATCACCACATGATGCCATATGCAATTTAATGGATATTTGGGAGTAACAGACACTTGTTCTCCCAATTGAACTATTAAGACTTGATTTATAATTTCATTTTTTAAGTAGGCAATTTATGTTAAATCTACTTTTTAAGCAGGTAGTTTATGAACATAATGTATCTTGATTTTAGCACAGCATTTGTCAAAGCATTTCATACTTAATTAGTCATACTAATTAAGTATGAAATGAAGAGCAAAACACCATAGCAGACACAGCTCATTATTGGCTCCTTATCAAATGTGAATGAGAAACTGTTATTCCATAGTGTTCAATATTTTTAATGGAATTGGAAGAAGTGGACTGAGTACTTATGAAGATGAAGCAAAACTAGGAATGAGACCTAATATTCTCAAAAACAGAAACAAAATTCAAAACAATATTAATAGATTAGAGATCTGTAACCAAGAGTTACAGTATATATCTTTTAAATGAAAACGTATTCATTTTTAAAATATCAAAAATCTAACTTCTGATTTAACTGCTACTTTAGGTATGATTGCAAAGTTTAAATGATGTGGTAAGTTATGTGCCACATTTGTAGCTCTGATACATAAAAGTGTATATGAATAAAGTATGTGGGAAGTGTTTTAAAAATTTCCCATCTTTCTCCACTTTGAAGACACATTTTCAATGTGACTTTGAAAATACTCTTTACAGACTGAAGTGAAGTATGAAATTTTAGTATTGCCTCTGTAATGAATTTACTAAGGCAAAATTTAATTTCATTCAAGTAAAAGTCCATGTATGGAATTTTCTCATCTTATGTTTTTCTTTTCAGCTTCCTTCAAAACAAATTATAAGGATATATTTGGGTGAAATAGATAATTCTTTCTCCCTCCCCTCTAGTGCCACAGGTGAAAATAGTTCTTTTCAGTTGACTAATTAGTATTACATTTTAATTTTCAATTTCTTGATGTCACACTGGTGAGGTAATTTTGAATAAAACACCCATACCTAGTTATTCACTTCTTCTTTAGAAACTGCTCATTGACTTATAAAAGGCATTTTACAATTTTCCAGGGTATCTTTGAAGATTAGGGTAATAACATCAATCAGCATGATTATATAACAGCATTAGCTCTTCTAAATTTGTTTCATTAAAATAGGGCTAAACTAACTCAGAACATTCAGAGATTCGGTCACTGAGATGTGTAGCAATATTACTAGTTTTCAACGTGTTTCTTTTCTTTTCTTTTTTTTTTTCAAACAAAGAAGTTGGAAATAGTCTGAGTACTATTAAACTCCCAACTCTCCTGCATAAAACAGCTCCGAGATTTTCAGTCCCATTTTCATTTGGGAATGTAATTTTTCTATAATAATTTTTTTAAATGCTGCCTTTAGGCTAAAAGGGATTGCCTTCCTCTAATGTGAGAAATGAAATCAATGCTCTTGGGAAGGTCTCTCCCTTCCAGTTGTTTTTTGCTCTGTTGAATCTTGTTGAATCTATCAGGTTGATATTTCACAATTTCCAAAGGAAAACAGAATTTCCTTTCCAACCCAGACCTTTAAAGCAAGTAGCCAAAGTAAATCACAAAAGAGAGAAAGGTTATAAAACCACCTCAGATAAGAACTGCATTCTACATAGCAAGTTATTGAGCTTCTGGTTAAAAACATGAGATCTCCAAAAAGTATGTAATAGTATCTGAGCTTCAGTATAGAAAGTATAAACGAGCAGATAGAAAGGAAATAAATTCCAAATCCTGACCCAGTCATGATCCATACGAATGCTGGGATTTGACAGGAGGCTTAAAAAATCACTTTCTCCTTCCCAAGTGACTAGAGCAGTTTCTTCCAAGCTAACATTCTCCTCATGTGCTGGACTACAACTCCTCATCAGCTTGATTGGGTGCAATTGTAGACAGCCCATCTGGAAGGCAGCAAGTAGGGATGGCTAGATTAAGCAATATTCACTTACCAATTTGATTTCTGCTAGGTGAATAAAATGCATTGACAACAGCAGCTCCAGTTATCCATCTGCAGAAAATTTAATTAACGCATGAAAATGTTAAAGTTGACATCCAGAGGAGGAGGAAATGTAATATATTTTAATTCCTCTGAATCTGGATATTATTAAAACAAAACATATAAATGGCATGCTTCTGATGATTGAAAGAACCATGACAAGGTTTCAGCTTTGCACAACATTTTATTTGCTAGTGGGATTCTTTGTGTTAGCTTGGCTGAAATGATAGATTGGATCAATCTGCAGCAAATCTTTCAATTTTTTTCATACATAAATGAGCCTCACTGAGATGAAATAAGCCACAAGCTAATGTTTATGATGTAAGCTGGCAATGAACCTTGAGCTCTTCTGTTTTTCCTAAGGCACTCCTCTATATATGCAGTAACCATAAAAATCTGTTAGCTTTCCATTATATTTGTCAATAATGGAAGAGAAGGACTAGGCCAAAAGATGGAATTTTGACCTGAAATGTTTTTAATATGTTCAACAAATATCTTGGAACTGAATCAACATTGCTCATAATTCTTTGTTTTATGATTACTTAATAAAGTAATTAAAGTAACTTAAAGGGAATTACATCAAAATCATATTGACAGATATGTTTTAAAGATGCATTCTACTTTGAAGAATAAGCAATGTTCTGCCTGGTTAATTGCTGAATAAATTGTGCCCTATTAAGATAAACCAAATACAAGAGCAATTTAGCTATTATTTCAACCTAGTTATACTATTTATTCATAATAAACATTTTTATTGGCTTACTTTCAATTAATCAATAAGCATTCTTTGGATTATTGTGTATTCCCCATGGCCTGCATGGAAACTAATGTATGTGAATTTCAATCTTCTCCTAATCAAGATAACAAACTTGTTTTTCCACTATAGTGTGTTTGACTAACTTGGTAGTTTGCAATTGTGCAATTGGTTTCATATACTTAATTCTATAAGACATTTTTCATATAAGAAATACTCAAGGTCACATTTTTTCCTCAGAAACATTTTGAACTTATTCCATGACACTATTTACTCCTATGCATATCAGTACTATTAATACTTATTTCTCATTGTTTCCATTGTTGTACCATAAATACAAGAGTTCTTTGGTGAATTGATGCATTATCACTATTCTACAGTTCACTTATGTTGTTTAGACTCACATTGCATCATTTGTCAAAAGCTGATTTTGTTTAATTATCATAATATTATAACAAAATATAAAACTATTTACTGATAAAGTAATACTGGCTGCTCTGAAGATCACCCATCTATTAGTATCAAAAAAAAAAAAAGGACATAGTGTCCCAGATAATCTCTAAGGACTACTGCAAACATACCTTCATCACAGTTAAAGGAATGGAATAGGAATTCAATGAGCCAGCAATACCACATTATCAGAGGATAATCCCTGTGCATTCATTCACATGTGCATAGGGACTATGACTAGAGTTTTCATTGGGCTCAAGATCTCATTTCAACACTGAGCTACAAATATTCTGCTTTATTGGTACAATCCAACTCATTCAGGATTTTGCCTCAATCTGCCTTGGCCTACTTAGTCTTGTACCTTCAGTTCCTTTCTCAAAGGAGAAAAAGAAGTGCCTTTTTGTATAGAAAAAGGCAGTGGATCATCAGCATATGAAAGGTCTGAGCTGGAAATGACACAGTTGATTGTAGACCCTGTCCTCATTACTGATGGGAGAAGACTATCAGAGCATCCCATCCAATCAGAAAGCTTTTGAGCTTCTTCTATGGTTTAAGGAACCTTGCTTCATTTACTATTCTTTCCCCCTTCTGCAAGATGAAACTTTTTTTTTCCTTCTAGGGAAAGAAAGGAAGGTTGGAATGATGCTCCACAAAAAAAGCTTGTTGGAAGTTATAGTCTTCAGTCTTATGTTTGTAGATTGCATATTATTTGGGAGGCACATCATTCAGAATTATTAATCAAATAGAAATTGCTCACATCACACAACTGTGCTATTATAGACATGTTCTATAATAGCTCCTTTAGGATGGATTTTTCTCAACATTTCTTCTCTCACTGTTGCACATCTATCAGGTAACAGAACTAACAGGGCAGATGTGAGCTCTAGGGAAAGATTACAGAAAAATGACCCCAGAGGACTATGTCTATCTCTGCTCATGGAGATTCTTCTAGTGCTACAGATGGAGTTTTAAAATACTTCTTTACAACAGGGAAAGGTACTATTTTTAGGCCAATAGCCACACTCAGGAGTGAATGATAGGTTAGGAATTGTGTATATATATTTGTAGGAATATACAAACTTTTTTCTCAAAAACACACTGAAGAAATTGGCAGTAATGGATGCAACAATGAATAGACTGAAGAAGGAATGCAAAGTGGAGAGACATAACCTAATTATGGGAAGCCATCCATTCCAGGGGAACAGATTTCCCTTTTAGCATAAGGAATGATTACTACAGCATAAAGTTGGTAGTCTTTCTGATTACAAACAGATGTTCTTACAAACAGTCAACAATCCATATTTAAATTCAAACTATATAAATACGTACTCATCTTTGTCCACTTTTTCTTTAAGTTTCTTTAGCCTTTCCTTCTGGCCAAATCTTAAGTTCTCAATCAAGTTCTCAAAATATTCTTCTTCCTTGTAGGACAACTTAAATAAAAATATGAGAGAATGAGCAATAATGTTTATTACACATACAGAAATATACACAGAAACTGTGGAAAATATTAGGGCAAAATATTGTTGGCTAGTTTATATCTAGGTGTGTTATATAAACCTAGCCATTGTGGCTAGCTTGCAGTTCATTGAGTTGTGCAAATCAAGGCAATTTAATTAATTTAATAAATATTGATTTAATTAACTATGAATTAATGTGTTATGTAATCACAATTACACAACACATTAATTTCCCTGGAGAGAAAGAGGGAGGCGAATATTGGACTTATATTTATAGTTGAAATATAAGTATGTGCAAGCCCTATACCCGTGATGGCGAACCTATGGCACGTGTGCCACAGGTGGCATGTGGAGCCATATATGTGGGCACACGAGCGTTGCCCTAGCTCAGCTCCAGCACACATGCGCGTGCCGGCCACCTGATTTTCTGGTCTTCTGGGCCCACTGGATGTCAGGAAACGGGCTGTTTCTGGCCTCCAGAGGGCCTCTGGGTGGGTGGGGAAGGCCGTTTTCGCCCTCCCTAGGCTCCTAGAAAGGCTCTGGAGCCTGGGGAGGGTAAAAAACAGGCCTTCCGATATCACTGTGCCATCGTGTGTCAATAGTGGGGGGAGCATGGGGGAGTCGCATGTACATGCATGGTGGGTTGTGGCACATTGAATTATGGGTGTGGGCATGTGCGCGCGCAACCCCTCTGCGCTCCCCCCGCTTTTGGCAAGTGATGGCAAAAAGGTTAGCCATCACTGCCCTACACATTCCTGAAGGATTCTCAATTTCTCTTCTATCTTATCACACAGAATAGCAACCATATTATGTAATTGCTATGGCTTGTTCTGTATAAAATTCCAGATTAAGTATATTCTACTTTCAGGATATTCCATTCTATTCTCTTCCTTCACTCCATAGCAGATTATCAGCATTTTATAGATATTGTGCTTATTGGATTTTTGGTTTACTTCTTATTGGTTCCATTTAGATTTATTTTGCTCTCTGTTATTTTCTTCCTTTTTCTCTGCAACCTGTCAGGCAGCAGCATCTAGCCAAACCTGGATGATCTCAAAAAGCTATGTAGGGTTGGACTGAATCAATACTTGGATGGTGAGTTCCAAGATTGGGAAGCAGATAAAAAATATCAGAAAAAGGCACTGGAAAAATCCCTTTGATATTGTTCCCAAAAAACTGCAAAGGGGGTTCATGAAATCAACAAGAACTGAGCTTAATTTAAAAGAAACTTTATTTCTGCCTAATCACTGAGTTATTCTGAGTATGCGTACATGTTCCCCTTGTTTCTCCTTCTAAAAAATAAAGTGGAGCTAGCAAGAAACATGAGTGAACAACAAACAAACTGATGTTTCCATTTCTGCACAGTTCAGAAGAATAAGACTTTTGAGCAAAATGTCTGCACAATTAACTCTTTACTCACTTAGCCACAAATCCCAGCAGATCAAATGTTATATGGTAAATGTCCTACATTAAAGGGATAATGCTGGAATAGTAATAAAAGAAGAACACATTATGAAGGTGTAAATTAAGGGTTATTTTAATATTAGATTGATTGATCAATCAATAGATAGAGTTAATAGACAGAAATAGAAACAGAGTCCTGAAAGTATAAGTCTAATTAAATGTTCAACTAATACATGTGGTCTAACAACTGGTAGAGCCAGAATAGGGTTCTATTTTGAATACACTGGTGAAAATTATGATCTGTGTATATTCTTATCAATTCTTTATCATGATGTATTCTACTGTACAACCGGAAAATGGCTTTTTATTGTTTTATTTGATTAGATTTCTAATAGTAACAATAGCAATATTTGTGTGTATTCTTCAGACCATTAAATCTGTTTCAATATTCTCTAAGTTTTGATTAGATTTCTAATAGTAACAAAGCAATATTTGTGTGTATCCTTCAGACCATTTAAATCTGTTTTAATATTCTCTAAGTTTTGCAAGGTTAATTTGCAAAATGCATCTTTTTGATATTTTATCCTCCTAGTTTCAGTTATTATTTAGTATATAAATACAGTTCATCCTAATGGGATATTGTAGCTTGATTGATTGAAGTTTATGAAGCTTTTTCTTAGCTAAATATCATAATCAGATTTTTAGAAAAAGCAGTAAGATTGTTCTGAACTAACCCAGGCTAGATTTTAAGAACTAACCATAAGAATTTGTAATTGTGGATGTAAAATATTATAAAACAAAAGTTCCTCCAGGGCCTCTTCTTTATATCTGTCCACACTGTCTCCTGTAAGATTCTTGGTACTCCAATACTATCTTCCACTCAGGAAGTAAATATGTTGTGTGTAATCTCAAAAGTAACTGCATCACATTCCAGGACAAAGGACAAATAAGACGATCTGAATGCATTTTAAACAGTTGCCAAATGTAGGTGAATGGGATTAGACACCTCCTAATTAATAGAAAGTGGCAGCTGTTCAAAATGAGATCATATCTGGCAATCTGGTATTATTGTAGTTTATTAACTTGGCTAATTTCTGTAACTCTTTATAATACACATTCCTCTTGCATTGGATTTTTACTTCTTGATTTAATCAAACAATAAAAAAATTACTGGTTTTAAAAATAGCAATTAAATCCTTTATCAGAGATGTTTCTACCAATGTAGCTTTCATAAAATAACAGTCATGGTTTTGTGTTTTCCAATTTAAATTTAATTAAATTATTATTGAGGAATCCTTCCATAGGTCTTCAGTAAATGGGCAGCAGGCAAACCACAATATTTAAGGACATTGAACTTTGGGTAAAATGGTAGCCATAAATTCTATTTCTGTGTATGTACAGAATAGTGGATGATTACTAAAATTGTGCAGGATTTTACAATGAATAAGGTCTGTGCAAAAGCATCATAACAGGGCATCTTCCTGTGTAGCATATGTCAAATGAGATTTTTTAAAAAATTACACCTTCAATATGGACATATAATATCTGTTGTTTACAATACATTTACATAATGAATACTTACACCTTTGTACTCCTGATTTAATTTCTCAGGATTTGTCAGAATCTCATCAGGGTAGCCAATTCGTTCTTTAATTGCCACAGCCTAAAAATATAATGCAAAATGAATTGGAATCAAATAATAAATTCAGACAGCACAGGAAATAGTCACAGGTTGTCTCTCAATTTACAACGTTTTTCGATCAGATCTTGTTTTTACAACCAGATCATGATGCTACTGTCCGATGCCAGGATTTTCCTGAATGTTCGTTTTGGGATTTCCAATAGAAGACCACAACAAAATATAATCAATTCAGGCAACATGTCTGAATCACTACCTAATTCTTCTTTTTCCAGTTGAATACAGAATAATTCCTTTGTTGCCAGTTAAGTAAAATATAAGAATGTTCACTCTGAGTTCATGAATGCCAAAAACATTGTGTTTTCACATTACCCATTTTTGCTTGCAGAATTGATGCTAAAGCCACACAAAGATCTATATACATATTTATTACACTTACTGCCTACTTTTCCTCTAGAAACTCAATGTAGTATACAATGTGTGGTCCTCTCTACCTTATTCTCAAAAGACCCCTCGAAGTAAGTTATACTGAGAACCTTTTAACCGTCAAGCTAAGAACTGAATTAGGGACTCAAGTATGCAACACTGTGGCTTTTTGTATACAGTATTATGTTTTAAATATAAACCAGAAGTCAAAGTGCAGGATGATACTACCACTACGGTGGCTTCCAGACCACCGGGTTTTAAAACTACTGATCAAAAGTTCTTCTGTATCTGTTCCTTTTCTCCCCTCCTTAAAAGTTTCTTTTTCCCTAACAAGAAAAATAATGAGAGTAGTAATGAAAAAATAAAAACGTTTCAGATGCAAGACGGAGATGTTGGTATCTGGAGTTTTTCTTATAATATGTTCTGGATAATGAAAAATGAGCTCACCGTAAAACATCTCTGAAGCATCCATTTACTACTTCATTTTAAAATGCACTCTGAGACAACCAGAACGCATAAGTGAGCTCACAACTGCAATCTGTACTTCATTAATTGTAGTACTGCCAATATTTATTTATGTCAGCTTGAAAAAGTGAGAGATTGGGAATTAGCCAATAATTTACCTGAAATATGATATATTTGCTTTCTCTCTCTCTCAAACATACATTACTCTTTTGCTAGATAGCCTGTACTGTTTAAATTTTAAATGAAGAAAGTATTCTCAAATTACAAGATAACCGTTAAACAAATCTTGCCTTTTCTTCTGCTTTCCTTTTGGTTTCTGCATCCATCCAAGAGAGTTCTTCCAGTGTTTTAATAAAAACTTCACGGATTTGTGTAATCATTTCTTGAACCTGGGAATATATGGTACAATAAGATTAAGGTTGAAACCCTAGACCTGTTTATCCAAAAGGAACACCAATAAACTTAGTGAGACTTGCTTCTGACTAGACAAATCTAGGATAATACTCTTAATTATAATTTAGTCATAGATCATGTTCTGAAATTTTATATTCCAACTGTTGTGGCCAGAAATACTATATATATATTTTTCAAAATAAGTTGACAATGGCAAAAAATTAAATTGCTATAATTGCAAAACTAAACTAATCAAGTGGAATAGGTCTCCAAAATAATAATTTTAATGTTTACTCATTCAAATGAAAGCTAGTGCTAATGTGACATAATATTATCCTACAGCCAGATAATTGTTTTTATCACCTGTTTGGAGATTCTAGGATTAAAGCTCCAAATTTTCTCATATAAAGCATGTATATTTATTGAGCTAGAGTCCTTGCTAAAAAGTTTAACTTAACTTAATTCCAATGAATTCATTCTGAGAAAAAATAAACCTTATTTATTTATTAAATGTATATGCTACAAACCAGTCCAGAAAGTCCCTATTAAAATAGACTGAATTTAGTTCCAATTTGGTTTCAATTGTGCAAGATAAAATACTTGCACAATTGAATTGTGTTATTAAAGGATTGCAATATAGGTGTGCAAAAAACAAAACACAACAATCAATCAATCAATCAAATTTCCGCTACCGGTTCTCCAGAACTGGTCAGAACCCACCTCTGATACATATTCAAATCAGCATCTTGACTATATTGTCCTCCAAAGTTCCATTTCTCCCACTTGGGGGAAAACTATGGCTTCTGTGTGCTGCTGAATGTATTTCAGGGTGCAGCATTATCATGTCCACGTAAGGGTCCAGGACTCGTCCATGCTTACCAGACACCTTGCCATCTCAACTTTTAAAAATCCTTAATAAGAATTTGGCATGGTGCAAAGCAAGGCAGCATTTTTAGGTTCACATTGATTTGCTGCTATCATTTGGAGCCCATAACATTTCATTGAAATAGTACAGACCTTTCTGGGGGCTTTTCTCCCTTCTGACCCAAGAGGGTTACTGAGTGGACATGCCATTTTTGGTAGCAATTTTGGAACTTACAAGTTTTCCAAGGTTGCTGTACTGTGAGCCAGTTCGCCCTATGCTTTCAAAATTCCCCCTTAAAACAGAAATGTTTCCCATGTTAGGACCAGAGGGATCCTACTATAAACAAGCAAAATAAAGAAGCATAATCATAGAAAACCAAACCTGGAAGTTTTCTGTAGGCACTGTGAAACTGACTATTAGTAACAAAGAATGGATTCTCTCACCATAAAGGAGTAAGGTAAGATTCTCCAATATTAGTTTATTAATTGAGCAAAGGCAGGGCAAAACCTGGGAACAAGACAGGGGAAAGGGGATAATCCTGGGGTGAAATTCAGCAGGTTCTGACAGGTTCTGGAGAACCCATAGCAGAAATTTTGAGTAGTTCAGAGAACTGGCAAATATCACCTCTGGCTGGCCCCAGACTGGGGTGGGAATGGAGATTTTGCAATATCCTTCTCCCAGGAGTGGGAAGGGAATGAGGATTTTGCAGTATCCTTCCCCTGCCATGCCCACCAAGCCATGCCCACAGAACTGGTACCGGTAGTAAAAAAAAAAAATGAATTCCACCACTGGGATAATCTAAAAACTTTTCTCAAGGGGCTGAAGGGGAAGACAAACTTGCAACAAATGTCCAGGAAGTTTGAATCTGTGCATGTTGCCTGACAGACCGTTGAAGAAATAAAAACCAGATACCCATAGCAGGAGCAGGAACAGCAGGAACTTGTCACTGCAATGCTTTTGGATGCTCCCAAACACTTGGCCTTTCTAGGACCTGTCACCTCTCTGCTGCTACAAGTTGCATATCTGATACTGTTATTGTAAAAGCTACAGCTACTGCAGCAATTGCTTATCATGTGCCTTCTGATCTGGGGTCACATTTTGGAAAGCTGCTGCTACTGTAATGCCTCAGAGATTTCAATACTTTTCAATCCATTTCAACTGAACAAAACCAGATTGGTTTCCCAAATACAGGCCATAGATATGAAGGAGCATCATCATGTGGAAATTGATGGCTCCGACATCAATTTTTGACTGTCCGATTTTTCCGACAGTCATTAAGAAACTACTGTCCTCCTGCAGATGGCAAGTTATTTTTTGCTCTCTCTGGGGGATAATCCACCCTGGAAGACTCATGCCTGCAGGTAACATTGCCCAAAGTGCTTTACTTTTTATTTATTTATGTATTTAAAGCATTGGAGATAGGGCGGCATATAAATTGCATTATAAATAAATAAAATTATAAATTTATATAGCTGCTCATCTTATAATCAACTCTGGGCAGCTCCAATCAAAAATTAAAACAGCATAAAAGCCATTACAGCTATAAAACTAAACACATTAAAAATAACAAAAACCTGGTCCCAAGTTAAACTTCCGATGTGGTAAATGGCAGGGGCAAAGGGTCCAAAGCAGATTGGTGCTGCAGATGGGATCAGATACTATAGTCAGATACAACACAGGCTAAACTGGTTGTCAGGATTACAGTTCCCTTCCTTCTGGCCTGTATCTACTTTATGAGCCCAGAATACTGTCATTCTTGCCTGGTCTTATAAAACAGTATCACAGGATCTTTCCAAGCGGTTGTTAATATGCCTGGTTTGGTTCCCAAACTTCTACTGCGATATTCCTGCCATTCATATGAACCCAACACCTCCTTAAGTATTATATCAATGATAATTACCACATGTTTACTCTCTCCAGCAAAAGCTTCTTCGACATAAAGCCTCCCCACAGCATTCCCCATAATGCTGTTGACATAGTTTGCACAACGGCGCCAAATTGCAGTATCTGAGGTTGTGCCATACAGAACCTGTAGAGCATAAACATAAATTAGTTATGCATGTGGCAACAAGCAAAAACACATGAGTTTGGAAACAGTTCATGTCCTCCCTGAATGCTTTTAATCAGTGTTGAATGAAATGTGTTTGTGGATAAGGGATATTTAAAAAATGGGATAGTAAAATGAGAACACATTGCTCTTTGCATTGTTTCAGGAGTTTGGAGAATGTCAAACAGGCTCTATCAAGCTCAGCAGGGTGAGACTATTTGTGCTTCTTTTTCTCTAAGTACAACTTCTTGAAAACTGTAGGAAAGCATCTTTTATTTGGTACTGCCTCACAGCCATCCCAGGCAATAATAGCTGTAGTGCCCAACATCTCTTCCCCAGCAGCGGTATCTGCTGAAAAGAAATGATCTCTATAAAGATAAAAGTTATCAAGGCCTCAGCAGATTAGCTAATAACATGATTTTTACATGTTCTAGAATATTTGTTCTGCTTTTTGATATTATCACACTTCCTCACTTCTTCTTTCTCCTCCTCAGATATGAAGGAAGATATGAAGCAAATAGGACTTAGTCATAAACTCAACACTCTGGAAACAAGGAATGGCCAGACATTTAGCAAAGAACCAGCTTCCAGGCGAAAGAGGAGCCGTGTCAATTTGATAGCATTCCCCTGCAGAAATTTCAGACAGTTTCAGAAATTTGCCTGCAATCTTTTACAGTAGATGAATTCTGGTAAAACCTGAAAAATCAATGAAAACTGCTTTCTGGATTTTATTTTTAATGGTGTTTAAGCATTAGATTTGGAGAAGGACTGAAAGTCTCTAGGTTGTGATACAGGAATGTAATACTGTAGCTCTATTAAATCACTTTCTGGCCAGCAGAGTTTTACAATAGCATTTTTGTCTGATATTTTGTTTTGAGATTTGAAAATTATGTTACTACGAAGGGGCCATTCTGGGTTATCCTGCCTTCACAACAGTGGTGGCTATATTGTGTGCATTTATACATATCCAAGAAGGAACAGGGTATTTTTCTTCTAAGTGCGGGCAACTGGCCTGTAATTTGCGCATATCAAAAAGTCAACAATGATTGTGGTGAAATCTTTCTGTATCTTACCAAATGACCTGCTGTGATATTTCAAACAAAAACATTTAAGAAAATTGTTTCCACATGCATTTCCCTTACTACAGGATAAGAAGCAGCATATGCTGTTTCTGTCCATTTCAACAGCCTGCACTTGGAGACTGACTATTGGAATGGTTTTATAATTTATAAAACACCCAGTATAGCCAAAATCAGAATGTTTTAGACCCAAGCTTTCCCCTTTGAAATATTGGCAGGTGCTTGCAGGATTTTCACAGCTTCTCTGGGGAGAATCATTGCATTTTAGACAACACCTCACTGAGATCTCTCCAACCTCCAAACTGATTCTGTTGATCAAAACGAAACATTGCATCCTCCTGGATGAAGCATCAGAGCTCTCCTTAAGTAACACAATGTTCCATAACCTTGGTATAATTCTGTAATTTAATTAGCCTTTTGATCACAATTCATTTCAAATGTGTTGCAACCCATTTTATTTTTGTAAGGGACATACAGTATGCAACCCTTTTAGATAATGGGCCATAGCTGTCCTTTTGAGTCATATCCTGGAAGCCATTCCCCAAGAAAACCCAATGTAGACCAGGATGAAGTGATCGGAGTTATCTTTTTAAAATAAGTAAAGATTTATGCAATTTAATTGTTAAATTAAAGTTTGTTAAAATAAATACAATTGTTTATTTAATGTTTATATTAATGTAATTAAGTATGTATTTAATTTTATATGTCTCCTAGAGTCACTTCTTCTGTTGGTGTGGATGGGTGAGCTAATCTCATTGGGATGAGCTAGTTCCTCAGGTACACTTGACCCATGCCATGAAGGACTTTAAAGGTGATAACCAACACCTTGAATTGGACCAAGAAATGAACTGGCAACTAATGCAGCTTGCAGAACAGCAGTGTAACATGAGCCATCCTAGAGGCCCCAAGAACTTCCCACGCAGCTGTGTTCTGCACCACACTTCTGGATATTCTTTAAGGGCAGCCCCATGTATATAGCATGTTGCAATAGTTCAGCCATGAGATGACCAGAGCTAGGGTGACCGAGCACAGGGACTCCTGATCCAGGAAAGAGCATAACTGGCGTACAACATGAAGTTGCACAAAGGCTTTCATAGCCACAATTACCATCTGTACAGAACTCAACCTACCCAGTGCCACTCAGTCTTACCAAGATTTATCCAGAGCCTGTTGTCCCCCTCCAGAACCCCAGGCACCACAAAAGGGCAGTGACAGCATCACTTGGGTCACCTAGCTTAGAGTTGTAAACCTGACTATCATTGGCATGTTGATGGTACCTCATCCCATAGTAGTGGATGACCTCACCAAGCAGCTTCATGTAGATGTTAAAAAGAAGTGCAGAAAATACTGAGTCCTGAAGCACAGTACCATGGGATAGGCCTTTCACTCCCTATCAACACTGATTGAGACTGACCTTGGAGAAAGCCAAACAAGTGTAAAAATGTGCCACCTAGCTCCAACCTTGCACTTAACCCAAAAGGATATCATGGTCAATAATGTTGAAGACCTCTTTGAGGTCAAGGAGAGCAAGGATGGATGCACTACCCCAGGGATGAAATCCAGCAGGTTCTGACAGGTTCTGAAGAACTGGTAGCAGAAATTTTGAGTAGTTCGGAGAACCGGCAAATACCACCTCTGGCTGGCCCCAGAGTGGGGTGGGAATGGGGATTTTGCAATATCCTTCCCCTGCCACACCCAACAAGGCACACCCATCAAGCTACGTCCACAGAACTGGTATTTTAAAAAATTGGATTTCACCACTGCACTACCTTCATCCTGCTCTCGCCAGAGATCATTGACAAGTATGACTAATAATGTTTCTGTCCCATAACTGCCCTGAATTGAAAGGGGTTCAGATAATCCATTTCATCCAGGACCCTCTAATGCTGACATGCAACCACCTTCTCTATCATGTTCCCTAAAAAGGAAAGTGGACAGCTGGATGGAAATTATCCAGACAGGTAGGATTAAGAGATGGTTTTTTGAAGAGGAGACAAACTAGGGCTCCTTGAAGGCTCCCAGATATGTCCCCTCCTGCACTGAAGAATTTATCACTGCCTGAACCCATTGACTAGCCCTTTTCAAAACACACAGCTCCTCCATGAACCACAGGGAATATCAGAAGCAATTGGTTGAGAGCAAGAGAGGCTACACAGGTACAATCCTGCCCAAAGCCTTGGTTGCCCTTTGGTTCCAGGATGTAATCAGAGTTTTGGCAGGACAGTGCAGCATGTACTCCCTGGATATCTCCAAATCCCTCTGGAACCCATTTGCTAGGGTGGACTGCCCGAATGGATTCAGCCTCCCTACATGGAGGCTGGAACAACATAAAAGGATCTCAAGGTCACCAAGGTATGATTTGACCATGACAGAGGGATAATGACAGATCCCCCACCAGATCATATTGCCATTGCTCCGACTAGGCAGTCATATCCAACAGGTGACCACTGTCCTGAGTTGGGTCCAAGGTGACATAAATTAGATAAATAAATAAAATAAACATTTCAACTTTTTATGGGGTATGGGTGGTGGTCTGGAAGCTACATCCCAGGCTTTCAAAGGTAACATGTGGCTTGTATACCCTTTCTTTATGTGTGTTGGATATTGGTTGAAGAACCTATCTTCACTATTGGTACTGTAACTTTATTATCATCGATCATCTACCTATCATCTATCTATTTATTCCTGTTCCTTTAATCTTATGTGAACAGATTTAAGGAGTCATTAAATTCTGCTCTTTGTACAGAATAGTTTGAAAAGGAACAGATTATTTTGTTTCTTAATAATCATATAAATAATATGGCAAAGATGAAAGAACTTCAGAGAAATGTTATCAGCAAAGTTCAAAAGAACAGTTAGGGCTCCTACACTAATTTTCTTGAAGATGGCATTGGCTGTTCTATTTTACTTCAGTTTAATTTTTGTTGTATTTTTGTGATATATTGCAGAATGTAATATTTAGCAGAACACCATCTTCCAACTTGTAAACTTAATTTTCCTCAAAATATAATTACAATTATATCATGAATCAGAGAATGGAGACTACATTCCAGCCAAAGTTAAGCTCTTTTCGTCTGCAAAATAACAGTATTCCACTTAAAATAAGTACTTTTGGTTGAATTGGATCCAGCACTTCAATGAATCACAGAATATTTGAGCTGGAGAGAATTCTAAAGATCATTTAGTCTGTCCTATTCATTCCTATTGCATTCTGAAATCTAACCATCCTGTTCAATTTAGAACAAAGCATTTACAAAATAATTAATGGGTCATGGTTATGGATCTACAATTCTAGTACTTCCTCATAATGTTGAAAAGGGAGGAGAATGTTGGGAGGCAAAGTTCAACATTTGGAGAGGCAGAGGTCCTCATTCCAAGTATATTTTGAAAAAAGGATCAAATAAATTCATAATTGCTTATTTTGCATCTTGATGGAATTCAAAGAACTGTTTGTCCCTGAGACCAACATCACAATTGTCCAAACATGAAAGGGGTGTGCCAATTGTGAGCTACCAGCCAATATTTTCAAGTTACTCTCTAAATATCAGGATGCCCACAGAAATATCAGGAGTTATATTCAAAGGTTAAGTGAAAAAATGAATTTATGGATTTCTGTACCTTACGGAAATTATTCCTTGTGTCCTTGTAGTCGCGACTTAAGCTGCTCACCATATCCATGATGTATCTCCAACTTATGTAGTTTTGAATTTCTCTGCATAATAAAGCAAGAAGAAGCACCATTTGTTGTTATTTGTAGAACTACAAAATACATTGGCGTGTTCAAAAAATAAAAACTTAAAATGCTTTTGGCATGCATACCTGGCAGTGTAATTGGAAATGATAGACTTTAGCTTGACTAAATATTCTGGAGCATACACAATTATGTCGTCTGTATTTTTAATTTCAATTGCCACTGTTTTCATTATAGTATTTACAAATTTTAGCCAGTCAAATGTCTGTGGAGAGAAAGAAATGTTGTGTAGGATAAAACACTCGACAATGTTACTCTTAGCATTAAGTCTTTATCATTGATTCTGTCAAATGCATTATATGCTTTAGGAAGACTGTCTTTTTAAGCTGTGTTATAACCCTTCTTTATATTACATTTACAATATAATAAGGAAATAAAAGAAAACTATGCACAGTTGTTAACAGCATTCAGAAACAACATATCGGAGGGGGAGGACGCATCCCAGACTCATTGCAAAACTATTTTATTGTAGTGTGTTACTTTATTAAACTGGGATCCCATTCCCAAATATTTTAAGGATTTAAATCCAGATATTGGTTTTAGGAAGTGCATTCACAGAACAGAACTTTATCAAATACTTTCCCCTATCCCCTAAGCATCTGAGAATGTGACAAGTGTCTTTTTCTCAGCCACTAGCTCAGGGGTGGGTTCTAAATTTTTTTACTACCGATTCTCCGGGTGTGGCTTATTTTATGGGCGTGGCTTGATGGTCATGTGACAATTTTTTAGGATTTAGCAGAGGTACTGGTCTACCAGTCTTTTAACTGCTTGCAGAGTTGTACCGGTCTACTCATTTTTTTTTAATTTGATTTATATGCCGCCCTTCTCCGGAGACTCAGGGCGGCTTACAATGCGTTAAGCAATAGCCTTCATACTTTTGTATATTTATACAAAGTCATCTTATTTCCCCCACAATCCGGGTCCTCATTTTACCTACCTTAGAAATGATGGAAGGCTGAGTCAACCTTGAGCCTGGTGAGAATTGAACTTGCAGTAATTGCAGGCAGCTGATGTTAATAACAGTGCTTTAGTCTGCTGCACCACCAGGGCTCTATTATTTGTTTTTGGAGGCACCGGTGTACTCATTTGTTTTTGCAGGCATCGGTCTACTCATTTGTTTTTGGAGGCACTAGTCTACTCATTTGTTTTTGGAGGCACTGGTCTACCACCACACTGCCTTTTAACACTGATCAGCTGTAGGGCGGCCCTTTGAAGCCCCACGGCAAGAGTTTAAACAGTTTTTTTCCTTCTAGCTGATCAGCTGGGACTCAGGAGGCAGCAATAGATTGGGGGTGGGGCCAAATAAATGGTAAGAATAACATGGGGGGGGGCAGGGAGGGCAGGGGGGCAGAACCAGTTCAGTGACATCATATCGTCACTGCTACCAGCTCGGCGGAACTGGGCGGAACCAGGAGGAACCCACCACTGCACTAGCTACTATGTCTAGATTTCACACTGTGAGTGACTCCTACTTCCAGATACATTTGAATTTTAGTATTTCTTATTTCAAAAATTAAATAGTGCCTTAAAGTTTACTCAGCGCTTGGAATGTTTTATGCACTGTTTGAAAGCAGGCATATGTAAATCGCATAATGTGTGGTAGAAGCAAACATATAAAATTACTTAATTTTATAATGATGTTATAAAAGATAATGATGTTACCTAATTTGGGTAATGAAATGTCTGCAACAAGATAACCAAGCTCAGAGAGCACCAAAGACCCTTCATTTCAACCCTGAGCTATTCTCCTTTGTTTGTAACATAAAGTTGTGTATAAAATGCTATTTTTTAATGTTACAAAAAGACTGAGGCAGTTATATATATTTCACGATCCATATCTGCTCAAATATGGACATTCCCTTCTGTAGACAATGGATTGACTCCACATTTAGTACCAAGAAAGGAGAATATTTGTAGCTCACTGATATGTTACCTAGTTTGAGTAATGAAACATCTGTAAGTAAATAAGCAAGTTCAGAGAGCACCAAGGACCCCTCCACATTTAGTGGCTGGATGGATTAATACCTAAGTGGTACAAGCTATCTATATACTACTAGGACTCTCTTATCTGAATTGTCTCTGTGTAAACTTCAATTGGGTGAAATGATGCATCATAAAACAACATTTTTTAATCAAGATACCTCAAACGGGCTAACCTAAGGAATGCATATCCAGGAGCCTGGATAGCTCTGCAGACAAGGCACTGCAATTTAACACCAGCTGTCTGCAATTAAAGTAAGTTTGAATCTTGCCAGGCTCAAGGTTGACTCAGCCTTCCATCCTTTCTAAGGTAGGTAAATTGAGGACCCAGTTGTGGGGGCAATAAGCTGACTTTGTATAAGGCTATTGCTTAACGCACTGTAAGCCGCCCTGAGTCTCTGGAGAAGGGCGGCATATAAATCAAATTAAAAAAAAAGAAAAATCCAGAACCCATTATTCCCATTGGACTGAAATTTCAAGGATCTTCAGACCAGTTATAACAGCAAACTTATGTCCAATCTTCAGCAATGCCATTCCACTGTAG
Organism: Pituophis catenifer annectens; assembly: GCF_029215685.1. NCBI lineage: Eukaryota > Metazoa > Chordata > Lepidosauria > Squamata > Colubridae > Pituophis > Pituophis catenifer. Next base: position 23,066,061 of record NW_027256886.1, read on the forward strand.
TCACCTGTAATAATGTGGTTGTGATTTCTGAAGTTCCCTGTCAGTTTCCCACTGCAAAGTGTAATGAAATGCGTGGATGACCTTGGGGAATGAGGGAAGAGATGCTATCTAGGAAACAATCGGAATAGAGGCAGGAGCCCCCAGTGGCTTACCGGTCAGAGAAAGAAACTTAGGAAAAACCTGCCCTAATGGATCAAGTAGTTCAAAAGTGATGTCAGGAAGTTTGCACTTTTGGACTTGTGATATTTTGTTAATGTAGCCTTACAATACAGTAGAATTAGTTCACTTTCTCGTGTTTATCTGGTTTATTTGGGAGAGCTGACGCAAAGTGAGAAGGAAGTAAGCAGGAAGTTGGAATTCACTCCTGCTCCCACTGCTTTTTTGTCCTCCCATGGTAATTCTGTATATTGATCTAGGTAAGGAAATATCTCTGAAACAATGAGCATGGGTTCTCTAATTGAAACTTAACTTTTCAAGAATATATTTATATTTCAGTGAATTGTACTAACATATTGCTTAACAACTGGCTTATCAAAATAATTTGCATCCACTGCTTCATCTTTTGTCATTTGATTTTGTACAGCCAGATTGCTCCTTTAAACAAATTCTTCATAAGAGGAAAAAAAACCTAAAACCTTTGATAATAACAATAAGCCACTGTTAAGCAGTTTAGCTGTGCTCAGAAACTCTTGGCCAACAGGCAATAAATTAAGTTGAATAGCTTTAATTTAAAATTAATGAGCTGTAAAACAATCAAAGGACTGTAGTTCTAAAAGCATTTACATGATGGTAATTCTTATAATCAGAGAGACAGCTGTGGTTTCAAGAGGTCTTAGATATGTTTAAGGATTATGCCAAATATGTTTAGGAACAAAATGAAAAGAATTGTCATCCTAATTAGCGGTAACAATAAGTATCTATAGTTTAACAGTTTATCTACTTGGATTTTGAAAACTGACATTAGCATATGACATTTGAAAATTAAATTGTGGCTTGAGAAATTGATATTTGGCTGGGTTCTCCATCTTTTGTGAGATTGTCTTGTATGACGCATGCCCCAAAATCTAGTTTCCAGAATCCCATCCTGTCCTGCTGGCAGCAATGCAGGAAATGCATTCTGTGCTCTTTTGTACATTTGGATGAACCTGATTAGGCCCATCTTGTCTGGTCTGCAAATATCCAGAAAACTACAAAAGGACTTCCAAGAGGTACAGGAACCCCTAATGTTCACCTAATACCCTTCTGAGTGGGTTCTAGTTTGAATGGTAAAGTTATGAAGTAATTGACTTCATAATTTCACAAATCAATGAAAAGTTATTGATATGTATATCATATATATATATATATATATATATATATATATATATATATATATATATATATATATATATATATATGATCAATTATGGATAAGAGAATGTACATTTACAATATGTGTATAAGAAATAAAAACAAAAAACTTTTTTCAAAAAAAAAGAAATGATTTTTGTGGGATTCTAGCAGGTTAAAGTAAAAAAAAAAGCACAAAAATAAAACCATATAAAATCAAATTACAATTTAAATCCAGTATTAATGGTATCTGGGCAAATGATCAAGCAGATGATAGCCTTTTTCAGTTGCATACTACTCCTATGTTTAAATTTTAAAAAATTAAAGAGGTTTTATTTATTTTATACTTTCTTCAATATGTCTCAAAATTATACATGCTGAGAAATTACTGATAATACAAATCAGTTTATTAAGCTTAGAGAACAAGTCAACAAAAGATATTCTTTAATCAGAAGATTGCCATATCTTATTAGAACTTAGTGTCAAAGAATTTAGCCTTGGGACGTAGGTTCTGTTCCTATCCTTCTGTCACATGAACAAATTTGTCCTTATTAAATATCATATAAGCGTCACATCTGCCATAAAATGTAGATATGATTACATCTCAGTTTGTTGGACCAATGAAACAATTTATATCACTAAACTTTGACCTGCTGTTAAGAGTTGATTTGCAACAATGAACTGTAGCTTAATTTCACTATTCGAATCTACTTGAAGAAGATATGCAGGCAGATGTAGACTTTGGTATATATATTTCTAGCTTGAAAGGAAGTAAATATTTATATGATTATTTTTCAGATGGTTTGTCTCCAGTTCCAGTAATATGAACGTATCCGTGGTTGGAAAAAAAAGCAGTGATCGAATTGATGGTATTCTTTAGAACTAAAAACAAGGCACAATTTTCATAAGATTTGATAGGAATATACTTAGTCACATTATAATCTTTACCACCAAATAACTATTTCATGTTATTGTTAATTACCAGGAAGTGTATGTCCTACGACCAGTTTTATTAGGGTATTTGCTTTCTTTCCCTGCTATCAGTTAGATACACACCAGGCTGGTATATTTAGCTTAGCATTTTGAGTTCAAAAGCTTCATCTTAAACTTACTTTTTTTTTTAAGTGGGATATATTGCTAGTCAATGGCAGAAGCTGGAAACAACATGTTCCCAATATTGTACCTGATTATTGATTTCCATGGAGAAATTTTTTTGGACATCTCCCATCTTCATTTTGTGATATAGCAAAAGTGGATCATTTCTGTCTTCATCTTTGGTTGTGATCTAGAAAAACAAATTTATACTATAAAAAGGGGTGGCTTTGAAGAAAGGACAGCAGAGATAGGAAAGCAAAAAACAAAAATAAAATAAAATAAAAATAAAACCTTAATACAAAAGGCAAAGCAAACCTTCAAATCAAAGAGATTAAGTCATAAATGACTGGCTTGTTGGTATATAAAAGGTAGAAGAAAGTATGACTTTATGGTCCATGGGGCAGGATCCTAGGAAACACAGAAGCCCTCTCTATCCTCTTGCTGAAGCTGGGGATTATTCTATTCTCTGGGATGAATCTGACCTTGAATACCCCTATCTCAAGTCATGCCAGCTTCTACATCATGCAACTTTCCAAGAACATAAAAGTCTCAATCTCAGAACACTGAGATTCAAAAGAGTGTAACAGAATAGATCCTGGGCAGGACAAAAGGTTCTTCTTAGCATGAGAACAAGAAGTAGATGGAGATGCTACTAACTAGACTGTCATTTTGATATATCATATAGCCCTGATTTATAAGTTCATATCACTCTGTCAGTAATTCTTAGAATAAACTCACTGAGATCAACATGACTTGTTATTTCTAACCTAAATCCCACTGATTTCAATATGTTTACTCAAAATATCACAAAGTCTAAATCCAAAATGTTACCAGTGAGAGAATGTGGCAATATAATACTCTACATAGATTTATTAAATACTCAGCGTTTTTGTGTATTTCTAGAGTCATAAATATAAAAATATTCAGCCTTTTCTCTTTACTGGAACAATTGTACCTTGAGTACATGAGTTAATTAATACATTTTTATTATTGCTCTTAGAGTAGCATTAATATATATCACTAATAAGTATTGAAGGATTATCATGTGATGCAATAATGTCAAAGCAGAAGTAGAAATAGAACTAGATGTAAGGAATTTATTACCGTGTTTCCCTGAAAATAAGACTCTATCTTATATTTTTGGGAACCCCGAAATAAGTGCTTGGTATTATTATTTTGGGGCACATGGAACAAGATGGGGCTCCTCTTGCTGATTTCCAGCTCTGTGTTTAAATATTTTCAGGGAGGGCTTATTTTGGGGGGAGGCTTATTTTAGCACATACACTCAAAAGCCCGATTGGGCTTTTTATCAGAAAATGTCTTATTTTCGGGAAAACAGGGTATCTGTGAACATTTTCCATTCTAATCCAGCCACTTTATGGCTATCGTATTTCTGACCATATCTGAAATACTATCCATATCTGAAATACTATGAACTACTTTCTGTTTTGGAAGTCTTTTCTGGACCACACCATTGTGCGAACAGTCAGATCAACCTGGTTTAGAATTAAAATGGAATAACTTTGTATTCCCTGGAGCATCCCATCCCCCAAAAGAAGGAAATAGAAATATTCCTTTCATGTATAAATTTATCTCTACTTTCTCCCTAAAATCTCTGATTTAATAGTATAATTTTGGGAATGAGGGAAATAGGTAGACGCCACATATTTTTCTTCTTACAAAACATTCTGTATATAAAATAAGAGAGTTAACTTACATGTGCAAGTTCTTTCTCAAAAGCCATTATCTTTTCTGCTTCTGTAGAAATTTCAGTATCATTGATGGAGAGATTTCTTTCTTGGCGAATTAACTTAGCTACAGAAATCATGAAACTAAGATAGGCTGAACAGGCCTGTAAGAAAACAGAATGTTTTGCTTTAATACTATGATTAACATCATAACATTATTAAAATGTTAATAAAAAGAACAGTTTAAAATAATTTTAAATATTATATTATGGTAAGTTAGTGTATACCTTTAATGAACATCAGCCATAATACTGCATGAAGATTATATGAGATAATATGAGTATTATTTTAGATTTATAGGTAAAGGTTCCCCTTGCACATATATGCTAGTCGTTCCCGACTCTAGGGATCAGTGTTCATTACAAAGCCGAAGAGCCAGCGCTGTCTGAAGACGTCTCCATGGTCATGTGGTTGGCATGACTAAACAGTAAAGGCACATGGAACGCTGTTACCTTCCCACCAAAGTAATCCCTATTTTTCTACTTGCATTTTTATGTGCTTTCAAACTGCTAGGTTGGCAGAACCTGGAACGGGAACGGGAACTCACCCTGTTACACAGCACTAGAGATTTGAAGTGCTGAACTGTCAACCTTTTGATCAACAAGTTCAGCATCTTAGCCACTGACCCACTGTGTCCCTTTATAGTGTATATTTAATTTATAGTGTATATTTAATCTCATAATTTATACTGTGGAAGTACTAACTAGTCCTAGTAGTTTCTAAACTATTGCATTAAATCATGAGTTGGGATAAGGCATTAATTATAGAGACAGTTATTCATTGTAATCAACCTTCTAAATGTTTGAAGGAAGCTCTTCCATAAGTACTTTGCCTCTTGTTAATTAGCTTTTCTCCTTGGCATGCTGGAATTTGTATACTCACAATCCATATTTGGGTCAATTTAAACACCTGAGAGTTTTCTTCATTAATATTGCCTTTTGTGTATGAAATTTATATTGATGTTTGGATGTTGTACCCAATCATCAGCTGTGCACAGAATTAAGAAGAGCATATCAATCTGTTAATCTGTCATATCAAGGCAAGAAAACCTTAATAGAAAATCAGCTTTAAGGATATAGAATGATAGACAAAATGCATATTCTGTTTAGAGCGCTTATTGTATATGCACTCAGTCTGTGTTGGGTAAAATTTTCAATAGACATTTATGTGGGATTTCTTTGCTTTGTTTGAAAAGTGGCATGAATTTATATTAAATTATAATTTAAAAGAAAATTTTTATAAAATGATGTAAGTAAACTCTGTTATTATATATGTTGACAGCAGCAAGACTTGTACACACCAAAATGGAAGGACACTTTGATTCCTACCATGGACGAATGGCTGCAGAAGCTGATGGAGTTGGTTGAAATGGCAAAATTGACCATTTTGATTAAAGAAAAGAATATAAGTACTTTTGTTTCCACATGGAGACCGCTTCTGAACTTTGTGCTTGAAGTGGAAAAGAATGAAATTTTGATTTGGGTTTTACCGATTAGACTGATAGATCCTTATAGAAATGACTAGTTTATATTATTATGAAAAATCAAAAAGTTGTGATTTGATGTTAATGCCTTATTTTACTGCAACAGAGAGAGTCAGAAGTCAATGCTTCTTTTTCTTTTTCTTAATCCTTCCTCACTTTTCCTCCCCCCGTTCCGCCCCACTGCTTTCCTATTTACTTTCGTATTTTGTATCTTATTTTACCTTATAATTCAATAAAAAAAATGTTAAACAGGAAAGTGGCATGGATTCTTCCTTTACACACAATAAAGATAAAGGTAAAGGTTTCCCTGCCCAGTTTTGTCCAGCTAGAACGCAGCACTCATCTCTGGCCAAGGGAGCTAGCATTGTCCAAAAACATTTTCTGTGGTCATGTGTCCAGCATGGCTATACACCAATGGCACACAGAATGCTGCTACCTTCCCACCGAAGTGGTACATATTGATCTACTTGCATTTGCATGCTTTCAAATTGCTAGGTGGGCAGGAGCTAGAGCAAGCTGACAAGCTCAGTGTCTTTAACCACTGAGCCATCATTCCCCATGTTGTACAAAATAAATACACAGAGAAACTTAACAGTTTTGGGATATGCTGGGCAATTTTTGTAGAGTAGTAAAACAGCATTATATCTTTCAAATGTAATTGGACTATAAAAATCTGTAGCAAATATATTTGTTATTATAAATAGTTTGCATATATGTATGGATGCTGTTATTTTCTTTGTTGTTATTTTATTAGCATTTAATGAAGACACTGAGTGAGGCTGCCAAATTTGTCAGCAATTAGGCTGGTTGAAAGTCTAACTTTTTGTGGAAAACTTTTGCTTATTTCTAAACTTGCATATACCTCTTTGTACAGTCCAGTGCATTCAAAGTAATCACGGGAAGGAAGTCCAAGTCTAGGTTGATCAATCTACAAAACCAAGTTTAAAAATAATCAGTCCACAAATAGAACAACAATTTGTCGGCAGATGAAAGATTGCAAGCAGTGATATTTACTTTTTTTCTAAGTAATTTTTTTTCAAAGTGCCTCTAAAGTGAGACTTTTTAAGTACGAGAATCTAAGGCTAAAAATTTGGAGAGAAAATGAGGAGGGGAAGGGAGGGGAGGGGAGGGGAGGAGAGGAGAGGAGAGGAGAGGAGAGGAGAGGAGAGGAGAGGAGAGGAGAGGAGAGGAGAGGACTAAAATGGATAGCCTGCCTGATTTCTAACACTGTGGGTGGTTGACAAGAAAAAGAAAATATGATGGTGGTATCAAGGCATAAAAGTTTCACTCTGCTATACTTCCTATAAGAGAAAATAGATGCTCAATTTCTAAGCATCTGTGGAAGTAGAAAGAAGCCATTACTGCTCAAGAATGACAAAGGACAAATGGGGATTCGGTATTCTTAGTAGTAAATGTCATAAGACACAATCAAAAGTAGAACTTCAGCATAATTCAGACTACAGATTGATATCCCGAGTTTAATTAGCAGTTAGAAGATGTACCATTATTTCAATTGCTCTTTTATGGGAGGAAAGAAATCTATATAGAACTAATAGCAAATAGCTTATCCCTTGGCTCCTACCAAGTATTCACAATGGCCACTGTTCTTTATTGGCTGCATTCCTAACCCTGCACACATTGTAATTATTAGTCTGTTACAATAAATTGAACATCAGTTTTAATGGAGATTCCATAACTGGGGATCACAAAATCGATGGGTAAGTTAATCAGGCAGATTCTATTCAAAATTAGAAAAGTTAATTACTTTTCCTAAGCATATACAATCAAGCAATTTGGGTCAGGATAATTTAAATTCAATTATCAAAGGAAATGAATCCTGACTGTATATGACATGTTTAGCAAAACATTTTTAATGGAAATGAAAAGGGATTTACATGTGCATTACCATTCTGTTTCATCCTTGCTTGTGAGTTATATTGAAGAATCTACAGCAGGATGATGTATTATTTATATGAATCAACACAAATCTTTATGGATAGGCAATTTAAAATCCGTAGTTTCTCTAACCATACAAACCAGAAGAAATGCATTTTTAGACATCTCTAAGAAAAACAAACTTACATGAAGTACATGTTGTGAGGAGTTTTTATCATCAGTGCCAACAAACATGTTAATAATGACTTTTCTTCCAAACTGAAAATTTAACTCTGCAATGGATTTCTCTGCACTCCATTTGGAGCCTAAAGTAGTAAAAATATATAGTCAGTGTTGGATAAAGATAGTTCTAACTCCACCCTTTCCCATTTGAAAATTATAATGAACAAATAACTTGAATTCACCTACCATGAGTCAGGTCCCAGTTGTCTGCTGCTATAGGCCATTCTGAAATGTTGGTCATTAGGTCAATTAGTGGTTTCCCTTTTTTGCTGTTAATTGCGGCTTGTGAAAATAAACATGAATTCCATTAATTACAGGTACAGACTTCTTAAACCACTCAATTATCACAATGATGTATGGTGATAGTCCTGCATTTCCAAACAAACATTTTCTGCAGAATCATATCTCACAAGAAAAGGTGGAGAACAAACAAATAGATGGAAGTAACTTGAACTTTTGGTGTCTTCACAGAATATGATTTAATAGGTTTGTAAGTGACACAAGTCACAACAATGTTATACATATGATGATGTCATCACAGAAATGAAACAACTTATATAATAAGTTCCCTCCCTCCCTCCCATGGTCTATGGTTTATGGCCTAAACTATAAAATGATTTGTTTCTCTCTTATGGTTAATAGGAAAATAGCAATTATGGTTTCTAGTTATGGTTTACAGAGGTATTGAACCCACCTATGTGGCCAAACCAAACCAAACCAAACCAAATCAAACTAAACCAAACCAAACCTTAGTGGACTGTCAATAATTTAAGAATCAGTAATGTCTACTGTGAATAAAATAATCTCTCGAAGATTTCTTTTTTATTTTTTGCTAACCATTTCCTTTATAGATGCCACAACCATTTTTTACATTCTATCATCTATGATTTATGATCTCCTAGAGTATCAAAAAAGTAGATTTAAATTAATTGACTGTATTATTCTTCGTGAGAAATGAAACAATTAATTAAGAAATACGTACAGAATTCAATATACTGATACTAATCTCATACATATGAATTTAAATATGCAAAGCATATTAGGGTGCCTATAAAGCAGTTGTCAGGATCCTGACCAATGCCCTAATAAAAGCAGGAGCCTCAAACAAAGTTTCAAGAAAAATCCAGTTGTTTATTAGGAGTGCCATATCAGCACGGACCAAGTGAAGCCAGCTCTAACTTCATTTGGTTGCCTCTGACCCTGTTTCCCCCTGCCCCCAAGGTGTGTCATCAGTCACATTCCCCAACAAAGCAGTTTTGAGGGTCATAGAAGTCACTCCCTCCGGCCATTGTGGGTCTTCATAGAGATGGCCTTGACTTCGGCCAGCTAGGATCAGGGGTGAAATCCAGCAGGTTCTAATAGGTTCTGGAGAACCAGTAGCGGAAATTTTGAGTAGTTCAGAGAACCGGCAAATACCACCTCTGGCTGGCCCTAGAGTGGGGTGGGAATGGTGATTTTGCAGTATCCTTCCCCTGCCATGCCCACCAAGCCACGCCCACAGAACCGGTAGGGAAACATTTTGGATTTCACCCCTGGCTAGGATGTGTTTTGTTTTAACTGAGGTGCAAATTTCTAAATGCAGCAGCGAGGTGCGATTCCCCATCCACCTGCCTATGGCAACTTGGGAGCAGGTCAGGAAAACTTCGTGAGTTGATAGCAGTTGCAAAAATGTGACTAAAAAGTAGTATTAGTAAGCTGCCCAAAGTTACCTTGAGGTAAGATAGGTGACCAATCAATCAATCAATCAGAACAAAGTTATATTCATTACTCTTAAATGTGATAATTTAGCAAGCAACTTACTTTCATTTATACAAGATCTATAGAGTGTTTTTGCTTTTGCAACAGCTTCTATATCTTTACTGTCTGACTTCTCAAGAACATCTGAAAATGATAAAGGTATATATATTACCAAGTGTGATACATAATGTAGGTTATGTTCTACAGGTGTTATGCAGAAGCACACACAATGATACCCATTTCACTCATGTTAGCCTTATGAGAACAGAATTCAAAACTTTATAGACCAAACTCAGAGTTTTTGGCAGAATGATGAACTAAATTTCCATGGTGAAGAGAGAGGCTTATTTCAAGAAAGAAAGAGCCACAACTAAAGTTCCCCTGTAGATTGCAGCAAGTTTCTGCTAGCATAGCTGCCTTTTACCACAGAGTGTAAATTAAAAAGGTGCTTTTCCAAGCAGGTTGAAGAAGGATCTATTGATCCTTCTTTCTTAGAAACACCAGTGGAATTTCTCTTCCTATAGGCCCTATTAGGAAGATAAATAAAAGAAGCAAAACCAAGAACAGAACACTTGATGCTGTATGTTTTAACCTGGTCAGTGAAAACTCAGCAGAGCTAGAAATCAGCACTACCTCTGCCACAGATTCTCTTCCATTTTGGACATTCGCTTTGTCCCTCTGTAAATATTCTAAGATGAATGTAATGCTGTTTCAGTTAATGTTTTTATGGAGTCTCTGTTCCCAAATTATTTTTCTGATTCTCATCAAATTTGACACCTGATACTTCTACTACAGTCCTTATTTGTCTGCATCTAAATATAAACCGTAAGACTGACCAGTTTGGACTATCAAGGTTTTGAGCACTATATTCAACTTGTTAAGCTAACTATCTTCTTTCTCATTTTTAGGACAACTGTCCATCCCTTTTGAGTCAGTTTTTGAATCAGATGATGCAAGAGCCAGAATGCAATGCAGAGTCTGTCCCACTAAATGAGACCAAGATCACCCAGATATGTTTACTCTTGACCCACTGTTGATGTGGATTTTAGGTGGGGATGTTCTTTTTGGTTGTGGCTTTTTCAGCCCCACATTGTTGGGATCTGTATTATCTTCTCTATCTTTTTTGTTTACTCTTGGTCAAAAAAAAGTATGACCTTACAAAAAACAAAATGATCCAAAATTTGAAGTGACTCATTTGTACTACTGACCTTTCAAAACAACTTCTAGTTCATCTCTTAAAATATCAAAATTACTATAACGGGAACTTGTCTCAGGTATGATGTGCTTTTTTAACCATCCTCCACAAGCATACTGGTAAAAATTATTGCAAGGTTCTGCTGTTGTATCCATGTTCTCAATTATTCGGGCAGCTGTCATAAAACAAAAATAAAGAAAGTCATATTAAGGGTAATGTAATTTTCTTTTTAAAAAAATAATCTACCTTTATCTTTATCGTTATAAAGCGGTAACATTAATATTTAGTTTTGTAATAGGAGTTGTAACCCTCAAGTGTTTGAATTAAGTCAAGCTGTATTAACTGAATATTAATTACTTTTGAAGATACATATATAGAATTCCACTATACAACAGCACAGTTCGGTGGGTGTCAGTATTGTTGCAACTAATAGAACTTATCCAAATACAAAATTGTAGACTGCCATAAATAACATCTGAATTTCACACTATGTTAAATATTTTGGGTTCGGTGGAAGATTCTGTTCCAAGAACATGAGCTGATTGAAACAAAACTCCCTTCATCTGAGGGAACATGAAAATCAATGTCCATGTTTTTATCCATGTTTATATCTAATTTTATATAAAAAGGTAAAGGTTCCCCTCGCACACATGTGCTAGTGGTTCCTGACTCTAGGGGGCGGTGCTCATCTCTGTTTCAAAGCCAAAGAGCCAGAGCTGTCTGAAGACGTCTTCGTGGTCATGTGGCCATCATGACTAAATGCCAAAAGTGCATGGAATGCTGTTCCCTTCCCACCAAAGGTGGTCCCTATTTTTCTACTTGCATTTTTTACGTGCTTTCAAACTGCTAGGTTGGCAGAACTGAATTGCCAACCTTTCGATTGACAAGCTCAATGTCTTAGCCACTGAGCCACTGCATGCCTTTTAATATTTATTTATTTATTTATTTATTTATTTATTTATTTATTTATTTATTTATTTATAAAGATACTATTTATACTGTATCTTAATTTGCCAGGGATTGCCCTATAAATGCTAGACATATTAAAGCACACCAGCTGCTACCACAGTGGTCCCCTTCCTGAAGCACACTACGTTCCTGATACCTACTTGTGTCAGATTGCAGTATGGGCCAAAAATTAAAAACTAATTCTTAACTGTCATATATAGCTGTCCATGAGATTTGACTTCACCTACTGCAATCAAGTGAAAGATAAAAACAATGAAGTCAAGTCTCATATATGACAGTTAAGAATTGGTTTTTGAACAAAGCACAGCTTAATATGTTTTGTGAATTCAGCCATGCATTTTATTCTGCCATTGTGTGTTTACGTGTTGTTTTAATTTTTTGGTTATTTACTAATCTTTGGTTTCATTTTTGCATAGCAGTGTTGTTGTTTTATTTTATTTTATTTAATGTTACTTTATTAAATTGGTTATCTGCCCTGGCTATTTGTTTGCTGACCTAAAACCAAATGATGATATAATTCAATATAAAAATATTAGGGAAATATTTGATACCAGGTTACTCACACTTCTGAATTGCAACCTGGTGTTTCCTAATGGAAACTTAATTTATTTAGCAATAGCACTTAGAGACGGCTGTAAAAGCCCTCTCTAAGCGGTTTACAGAGTCAGCATATTGCCTCCAACAATCTGGGTCCTCGTTTTACCCACCTCGGAAGGATGGAAGGCTGAGTCAGCCTTGAGCCTGGTGAGATTCGAATTGCCAAATTGCAGGCAGTCGGCAGTCAGCAGAAGTAGCCTTCAGTACTGCACTCTAACCACTGCAACACCTCGGCTCTTTAACTTTGTTCTCCAGATTCCAATTGTCAAGATGAGGCTCCTCTTTCTGAATGGCAGTGTTCTTTAAAATTACACCCAAGGACTATATTCTTTCACTGAGATATTTTTAAAAGTGCATCACATTTTTTTAATGCAATGAGGCTTGCATGAATGTCTGGATGGAATGCACTGAAATTAAAACTGGATATTGGACTAGCCATAAAAATCTATAATATTAATTCTATTTAAGCATTATACTGCATTGATAATATACAAATCAGTACTAGAGCACATATTTCCAACAATATTAGAGGTCACTCTCCCAATATCTGTGCATATTCTTTTTTATGTTAAGAAAGGGACATTTCTACTTATTTTGGGGACCCAGCACAATTCAAAGACCTGAAAGATTAGAATTCTAAAGTATGAAGGGAATTTCCATGACTGGAGAATGCCCCATATTGCCTAAATTTGCCATTTCAACATATAGATTTAACAAAGCAAATAAGTTAGCAAGGCATGACAGATGTAATTCTAAAGAGAGGTGATGTTATGAAAAAGCAAATATGGCAGTGATATAAAACATATTATTCTCTGCCTCCTCCCCAAACTGTTTGTTTGTCTGTGAATCTTGATCATATGTGCAATCTTTTCTCATTTGTATTAAATCAATAAAACAATTATTTAATACAGTCCTCTATGGCTCAAGAGGAGGAAGGAAAATTATTATAGAGACAGGGATGGGTTTAAAGATATAGTGCATACTTAAAGTACTAAATATTAGGGCTGCTATACTTGGGGTGCAAAAATCCCAGCAATGAGATACCAAGAACTCTTAATTCCTTGCTTTCATGTAGTGGTTATCTGTATTTTTGCATTAAAATCTACGATTGCAATTATCACCCACAGAGTTAACAAGAAAAAATACATATAGACTAAACTATGAAGTCTTTGCGTCTTAGTCTACTACATCAAGTAATGTAGCTTTTTTTGTTTGTTTGTTTAGACCTACTGCTGCTTAAAACCATTTTTATAATCATTAACTTAATAAAATTAAATCACATTTGTAAAAGCATGTTTCCTTGAAAACAATAATTAGGGTAATGATATGTTGTATATGATACGATGAAGCAAATGTGTTGTCTTGAATTTAGCAACTGCAGTCCCTACATGATGCAATGACAAGATTGGACACAGCCTTATCTGTCTATCTATTTCCTCTTACTCACTGATTTCCCAATAGAGTACAGTATATTACAGCATGGATGTCACTGCTATGCAACCTCTCCAAGCTGAAGGAGTGGGGCAACCCACTTCAAACTTTTCAGATTTTAGCTAGTGTCAGCATTTGGCAAAATAGATTTTCAGTTCTAATAGACTTACATAAGGCAAGGCAGTCAGCTGGCTATAAGCATACAGTAATTATTAAACTATAATACTTGGGGGGATTCAGACTTCACCATCCTCATGATTAAATCTCATTGCTTGATTTGATTAACTGAGTAAATCTGAGTTCAATTCCTTTTTCCATGATACCACAACAGCTGTATTAGTGGTAGATTTACTGTCTCTTCTAAACTGATTTGTAAACTTTGTTTATATCTAAATGTCATTAAGGTTTTCTAAGTTCCAAAAAAGAGATCTGAGTATCACAGGACCTCACCCAAATTTCCCAAAGTCAAGATCAAGTTGTAACTTGACAGAGTGAAATAATTAGATGAGTTAAGAGGGTAATCTTATTAATTTTAATTAAATGTAAATCAAATTTAATGAAATATTATTATTGTCTTATCCCTGCCCACCTCTTTTTGGAAAAGGGTTCTTTCTTCCACTTCCAAACGTTGGTGTTGGAGAAGGTTCTTAAGAATATTATGGACAGCCAAGAAAATAAATAAATGGGTCGTTGAATCCAGAGTTCTTATTCAAGGCACAAATGACCAGCCTCAGATTATCCTATCTGAGACACATTATGTGAACACCTAGCTTTCTGGAGAAGGCTCTGATGCTGGGAAAGTTGGAAGAAAAGGACACCAGAAGCAAGGGATAGACTCAGTTACAGTTACAATGAATGCATTATTGGAAGACCTGAGGTTATGGATAGATTGTTGTGTAGTAAATCTAATCTATGTGGTCACGAAGAATCAACATTAATTTGATAGCAAATCATTCCCCTTTCCCCAAAATGACCCTTGATCCTGAAACTACACTGTTGTCCTTGAAATTCACAAATCTTTGGGAGATCCATTCCTTTCCTTTATATTTCATTCTACAAACTTAGAGCATTGTTCAAGAATTCTGAATCAAATTGTTTATGGGTATGCAATCTCATAAATCTGCTGTTAGGAGGAAACAGACTTAGAACAATTCTCTACTCTAGCTTAAGATGTTTCTGCTGTTTCCTGCTGCCTCTTAGGCCAGAAATTCCAGTTTGGATTGAAATGGGTTACTAACAAGTCTAGGCTGGTGCTATGTGGACTATGGCTATTGCAAGATCTGATTGCTCATTCCTGACTACTTGTCCTTATCATCCATGTAGGGAAGGCAAGCCTTGCTGGATGCCCACAGAAAGATGTAAGATTTGAATGGAACATGAGCTTCTAGGGATGAGAAGAGTTTTATTGATTTAACTTGCCATCACTGATCAACTGCAAGACTATAAAAACATGTAGAGACTGTCAGGGGTGAAATTCAGCAGGTTCTGGAGAACCGGTAGCAGAAATTTTGAGTAGTTTGGAGCAGTGGTGGGCTGCCCCCAGTTCGCACTGGTTCTATAGAACCAGTAGTAAAACCAGCGGGGGGTTCCACCCACCGACCCTGACATCATCAAAATGCTTTTGCGCATATGCAGAAGAGCGCACGAGCTTTTGCTTTGCTTACGCACGTGCGTGGCTTCACTGCAAACCGGTAATAAAGGTAATTAGAACCCACCCCTGGTTTGGAGAAC
Source organism: Pituophis catenifer annectens (assembly GCF_029215685.1). Taxonomy (NCBI): domain Eukaryota; kingdom Metazoa; phylum Chordata; class Lepidosauria; order Squamata; family Colubridae; genus Pituophis; species Pituophis catenifer. Next base: position 23,081,494 of record NW_027256886.1, read on the forward strand.
CAACAAATACCATCTCTGGCTGGCCCCAGAGTGGGGAAAGAATGTGGATTTTGCAGTATTTTTCCCCTAGAGTGGGATAGGAATGGAGATTTTGCAGTATCCTTCCCCTGCCTTGCCCACCAAGCCACGCCCACCAAGCCACACCATGCCCACAGAACTAGTAGTAAAAAAATTTGAATTTCACCATTGGAGACTGTCTACATAGCACAGTGACCAGCCCCTGAAGGGTGGCAAGAGAACAAATACTACAGTCAGTTGGAGCTGAGATTACCAGAAGATCAGAACAAAGAACTTCTGAGGAACATCTGCTCTGAAGGGTTTAAGACAGCTCTGGTGAGAAAAGAGTTGTGTTTTTTTTTAAAATAGAAACCAACAAAGACTTTGTGGTTTCATTTGCAAAAGGCAGTGAGTAAAGGAGGATGACATCTGCTCCAAGGAAAGGTGGGGGACCCATAATGACAACTGGCCAAGCAGAAAGTACTGTATATTCTTATTCAGAAATGCATTCACTCACATCTGTGGTTTGTTTTAATGACTATATTTGCAAACTAAACTATTTTTTAAAATCAATTTGAATCCCCCAAAATACAAAAGAGGATCACAAATACCTGATATCATTATCACAGTCAGTTATCAAGATTCATTTTTTCAGCACAGTATTTATTTCTTGGAGACATTTAACACCTAATTCATGTAAAAATAACCCTTCAATTACATGAATTCCCAGAAAATGGAATCTGACACAAATCTGTTATATATCTATCAAGAGAGGTTAAAGAGCCACGCTAGAATGAAAGCTAGTTCTGCTTTAGGCATGAAAATTGACTGGGTGTCTAGGTGACTTTTCACCAGTCTCTCTTTCTCACCCCAACCCACCTCACTAGGAAAAATAGGAGGAGGAAGGAAATTTAGGCATGTTCGCTGTCTTGAATTATTTATAAAAACAATAAAGGTGGGATAAAAATAAATAAATATATAAACATAAGATTATACCTCTGCAAATTGTTAACTAGTTTAAAACATCCAATAAGTGATGGCTCAGCACTTTTTTCAATATAGGAAAGTGCAGTTTCCTTAATGTGCCTCAGGAAGATGATTCAGCAACTTAAAAAGTATTTTGATTAAGTACGCTTGACATTCTGTTCTAGGTTAATTGGTCTTGGATAGTAAAAATATTTTATTAACTAGAAACCTTGAAAAGCAAATATTAATTATTAAACATTAATCTTGATAAGTGAACATATTCTAATAAATAGCATGCCAGACATTGCAGGAGTCAATTATGCTGTTTAGATAAAGTTTCACCTTCATGTTATCTCTGTTCCCACAAATCAGAATTCTGTACAATACAGAACACTATAAAACGTGCAACGAGATTTTAAAGGAAAAATTAGTATCATTAACTTGACTGCATTCACACTAGTGCTAATTAGTGTTGTTTAATTAACTCACATTCTATGCATCAATTGCATGATACATTGAATCTTAAACTAACCAACTTGGCTAGTTTGTATTCTGTGTCACAATTTTCTCCCCCTTCCCCAATTAACACCAACAAAGTTTCAAACATTGTCATATAGATAACTAAGTCTTTAATTGTCCTGGTTCAATGCAGTACATGAACTCAACCATTATGATAAACAACAACAAACCACTAGTCTTATAATTTTTCCTCTTGTTAATTTCTGCCCCTTACCAAGAATTCTGACCATATATTTTTTTAAATATTTCAAAAGTTAATGTGCTGTGTCCTGATGTCTTCCCATCTCCACTCCTACTCCATCCCCTTGCCATGCTTGTCAGGCAGGGGAACTATTCAGCAGGTTCTGACAGGTTCTGGAGAATACCACCTCTGGCTGGCCCCAGTGTGGGATGGGAATGGAGATTTTGCAGTATCCTTCCCCTACCACACCCACCAAGCCACACCCACCAAGCCACACCACGCCCACCAAGCCACGCCCACAGAACCAGTAGTAAAAAAATTTGAATTCCACCACTATTGTCAGGGCAGAAAATGTAACACAGAAAGGAAACCAGTTTACTCTCTGTTCACAGAGCTAAAGTCATTAATGCAAATTTAAAACTGTTCTTCATGTTAGACAGGTGAGAGGACAAAAGACTTTATTTGGGTCAGCTATACAACGGAATTTTTTGACCTTTGCGCTAATCTGCTTTTTTCCACTAGGTGATTGTAACCTTTATCATCTGGTTATGATTTGACATTATTTTCTTTCTCTTTCAGAACTTATCCCTGATAATCATGTGCCGCTTGACATCTTGGCACGATGTAATTGATTAGACCAGGGGCATCTGCAGTCAATTGAAGTCCTGTCCCTTTTTTATACATGATAATTTGTAGCTGCCAACTTACCTTTTTCATTCCCCACTCCCCGTGGATGCTCCTGAATCAGTCTTGTATACACCACTGAGAATGCACAAAACTAAATATATTGCTTTCTAAATCTAAAGTGGTTGGGAAGAAAAGCCCCCGGTTTTCAAAACAACTAAAAACATGTTTCTTAGCTTGTCATACCACACTGCAATAGGATTGTCAACTGTTTTTGATCATCCTTTTGTAGCACAGCAAGAAAGTGAGCATTAGCCTAATTAATTTTGCACCAGGAATGCATTTCTATTATGCCTGTATAAGGGTAAATATGTCCCTTTTGTAGGACCTCTGACATACGGTTAAAAACATGGATATTGTTCTGGGCCTTTCAAAGCTTTAATGAACACTGCCCCCTTTCAGTTCAGACATTTTACCTATTTGGTTCCAACATTATTTGCATGACTACATGCGATTAAGATTAGCACAATGATCAGCATAGTTACTGTACTTTAAGAGGTATTTTAATAAGCTAATCATATAAGCAGAGCAAAACTACAAGCCTTCTTCCCCTTCCCTGTGAAATGATCGGTTATCATTTCAAGACAAGGAAAACTTTGACATCCAGAGATTCAAAGATTGATTCTATATATTAAAACCAGCATGGGTGAGTCTATGCCTACTCCATTAAATCAGCATACCATCTTATATATAATTGTCATTATCAAACAAAACACCACATTTTAAATCATTAGGTCCACTTCCCTTAACCTTAGGCATTTTATAGAGATATTTCATGGGATGACCAAGACTGTTTGAGGGAAATCTATTAATATCTCATCACAAGGATCTGTATTTGTCTGTTAAGTTTAGGAGTGCTCTAATGCAAAGCCTGATGTTGTACAGCTTCTATTCCTTTAATCAAAGGAATAGAACTTCACAAACCTAGATTTGTGATAAATATATCTTTCCTGAATTGGCTTACCTGCAGTTACTTTCTACAGTTTCCACTGTGGTATTGTATTGTTATATCTCTGACTTTCAAAAGCAGATTGTCATACAGAGTGGAAGTGTAAAACACAATTCAAGAGACACAACACAAAACACTGGCTTGTGCTCATGTCTCTGGGATACATTATTTTCAGAAACTCCTTATTAATATAGTAAAAGAAATGGAGACATTCTATCTATCTTACCTGATTTTATACAGTCCGAAGTTTTACAAATACCATCTGGAAAAAAACAAAAAGGATGGATAAGGATGTTATTTTTTTTTTCATAGTGCATTAACGTCATTGTACTTAAACTTTTGAAACTCATCCCTAATAGATATAAACTAAATGTGTCTATTTATATAATGCAGACATCTGCTTCTTCAAGACATTTGGGTTTGTCCTAGTACTAGGTCACTATTCTGACAGCAAAGAATTAAAATAGAAGCTTCATCAATATAAAATAAGTATACTGAAATTAGGACAGGAAAAAGTGAAGTTCTCAGTATGCATGAATGCAAAGGGAAAGACAAAGTATTGTTTGAGAGGGAAAAGGCTTACCATATTTTTTTCATCATGTCTGTGCCTGACTTGGCAAGGAAACATGCTAGACAAAAAACTAAAAATGTGTATGGAATAAAGTTTGAGATTGGTTTGAGGGCAAAACAATTATTGACAGTTGAAAACAAACCTCCTTTTGATTGTCCATCAGATTTGAGCTCAGAAAGTAAGATGGACAATTTTTCCAACTTTCAATGAGAAGTGGTGTACAAATGTTTTAAATCAATGGCATTTCTCCTGAGGAAGCAATACTTTTCCAGTGATTTCAGGGCTCCTTTTTTTAATGATGCTAACACTGTTTTTGGAAAAACCAAGTGAGACAATTTCTTTCATTCTTCTTACTACTTCTCACTGAGAGTCATTGTGGTTGGAAATTTTTAACACTTTGGATTGAGGGCCTCATGCAGCAAGTCAGATTAATTCAAATATGGATGATTACATGCCTCTGAGACAAAAAAGACACCCGGAATAGACTTGTTTGGAGTGTGGGTGGAAGTGTGTGGCTAACCATATATTTACTGATGTTTTTAGGTCTGGTTAGAGAACTAAAATCCCAACTACCCATCTACAGAAAGAGCTTTGGGATACTTAGGATGCAGCTGCCAAATCTGGGCTGAAAACAATCCAGTTGGCCACTTGGTAGAAGCTTGTTGATGTCTTTCTGATCTCTAATGGTCATCTGGATTTTTTTCAGCCCACATAGATAGGCTTAATTTAAGGACAAGTAAGTGATAAGATCTGACAAGAAATTGGAACTGCTGATATTTGTTTCCATGTGTGTGTTTTCAGATGACAAGGAAGAAATATTTGATCTCTGAGTTATGGTAGCAGACGCAATTTATGTGAAAAAGGAACTGAAAATTTCTTAGGTGAACATCCTTTCTGTAATGTACCTATTATTAAAAAAAAGTAAGACTCAATCTCTTTTCTGCCACCCACACTTTAATGTAATGCACATTCTTAAACTTCACCAAATTATGAAAAATACCACATTATTTGGACCTAAGGATAATCTAATTTTTGCCAAAGGATAGAAAGAAGAAAGAATTAAGATGCTAAAATAGATATGATATACGTCTTCTAAACAGTTTTTGAAGCTGCAGAAAGGAAATATTTTTGTCACAGTGAAAAGGAAATGACTAACAGAATTTGAATTAAGTGTGTTAAGCATGTATGTGTTAATTTTTTTAATGGCTAAGGGATTTTTTTCTGAAGAAATGATCTTGTATTATTTCTTCAGAACAACTAGCCTTGTGGTGCAATCAGGACAATCTTGAACTAAATACACTCAAAACTGTAGAAATGGTGGTAGATTTTTGGAGAAACCCTCCTATACTACCCTCTCTTACAATACTAGACAACACAGTATCAACAGTAGAGTCTATCATCATAAAAACATCATCAAAAAAGCACAACAAAGAATGTTCTTTCTGCGCCAACTCAGAAAGCTCAAACTGCCCAAGGAGCTGCTGATTCAGTTCTATTGAGGAATTATTGAGTTTGTCATCTGCACTTCTATAACTGTCTCGTTTGGCTCTGCAACCAAACAAGACAGACCCAGATTTCACCAGATAATTAGAATTGCAGAAAAAATAATTGCTACCAATCTGCCTTCCATTGAGGACCTGTATACTACACGAGTCAAAAAGAGGGCTGTGAAAATAGCTACAGACCCCTCACATCTTGGACATAAATTGTTTCAACTTCTACCCTCAAAATGAAGCTATAGGGCTCTGCACACTAGAACAACCACAAGACAAAAGGACAGTTTTTTCTTGAATGCTATCACTCTGCTAAACAACTAATTCCCACAACACTGTCAAATTAACTACTAAGACTGTAGTTCTTCTCATCCTTACTACTACCTATCTCTTGCCACTTACGGCTATATCCATGTTGCTTGTATCTTTACAACTTATATTGTTTTTATTGTTTCTTAGTATGATTTGATTGCTTATTAGTATCCTATCACTATCACAAATTGTATCTTATAATTCTTGAAAAATATATTTTATTTTTTCTTTATGTACACTGAGCGCATATGCACCAAAGACAAATTCCTTGTGTGTCCAATCACATTTGGCCAATAAAGAATTCTATTGTATTGAATTTGAATATAAAATAATTGCAGCAAATACTCCTTACTAGTCAGTGATAAAATTACCTATCACATCTTCTATTACAAGATTACAGGAAATTGACCCAAAGACTAGGAAGTGGCCCCAGAAATACAGATAATTCAGGTTTATTCTCTCTACCACCCAGAGGGAAGGGACAAAGCCAATATGAAACAATAGGCATTCCTTGAGAGATTAATGTTAGGTGAGAAATGGATAAGGAGACAAAAGAAAGAGAATAAGTTCTGAAAGAGATCTGCCTTTTTCTAGGTGTCAAATACAGAGATACAGTCAGAGAAGTGTCAGATTCAGATACAGAGTTTTGAAATGCATATTTAACCTTCATGTTGCTACTCTGTTCAATCTATCTGTTAGTAAATAAAACTCAAATATTTTAAAAAAGTGCCAATTCACCTCTAATTACCATTTTCCAGTGTCAAGCAATATAGATTAGTTGGAGGATTACTTTATATTTTTAACACTCAGAAAAGGCAGGGGAGGAGAATATTAGTGTAATGTTGGCAAATATACTTTAAAATATAATTATAGTATAATTGTCAGTCCTGAAGGCCCAATGCAATAGTTACATTTATTATCCATCCATCCTTTTTTTCTGCAGAGTTCATGGCTCTGCGGGGTGGTGGGGGGGGGAGAGTCTCCATTTTATTACCACAACAGCGGTCTTGTGTCTTTGGTTTGATACAGAATGACTAGCCCAACATGGGAATTTGAGTGTGACATATTTACTATATAACTATATTCACTATGTTACATTGACTGTCTAGTTGATGATGGAATCCTACCTAGTTGCCTTTGAGAAGTCTGATTCAAATACAGATCTATCAATCAGTAAGTTTTAGTATTAAAAATGACAAAATAGATTTTAAGATACAAATATTAAAAGGAGACTCTTATTTTATATATTATAATTGTTAAATTCATCCCCTGTTTTTCTCCAAGAATTCAAATATATCTTCAGAAGATTTATTTTCATTTACTCACACAACAGCAACCTTTTGCTGTAGGTTGGGCTAAGAAAGAATTATCATTCCAAAGTCACTCAGTAAGTTTCTATACCTATGGTTGGACTTGATCTTGAGTGTTCTTGGTTCTAGTCCTACCCTTTAGCCATTAAATCACACTGCATCACAACATAATATGGACTGTTTTCTAGTTTAGTAGCTAAAATTTCAACAATTCTACAGCTCAATCATTCTAATCAAATTGCTCTGCCTAGAGTATTGTAATCAAATCTGTTTCTAGTAAATTATATTCACTGACATTTTCTCTTCTCACTTATAATATAATGTTTTCAATTTTTGTTACTGACATTTTAAGTTTAGGGAGGGGCTCCTACTTACCATCATATGTTGCATATAGAATGATCATGGTGATGGCCACTATAGCAAGAAGCAGCACTACAGCAGCAAGTCCAATTTCCAGTGGACTCCAGCGCAGTTTTCTCTTTGGTTTTGGGGAGTTCATTTCAGTTATATCCATCTGACTTTCTGACTTAGCCATAACCTAGAGTCTGGCAAGAAAAAGAAGACAGAACCCAATGACTGAAACAGTAGAACAATGGAAATCTTTAGTTCCTCTTAGTCACTTTTTTTCCAATGAGGAAGAGAAAATAGTGGGGTTTTTTTAAAGAACCAGTCAACATAGTAAGTCGAGGTATTTTTTGCTACTTACAACCCACAGAATAATGGTGCTCTTACACAAATAGAGAGTAAGGCTAAAAAGGGACTAAAAATAAATGTCAGCTTGCTTTTATTGCCCACATATCTGTTTTATTGTAGTCTAGTGGTACAAGAGTTCACAAGTAAGTGAAATTCAGCTCTGTTTGAATAAAAATTAACTTAACCTTTCAATCTTTGATCCTTTGCCAATGAACAAAAGTGTTTCATTTTGCCTCTGAGCAATGTTCAAATCCTTCTAGCAATTAATATAAGAGCTTTTAATCGACTTTTTATATGTAACCTTTATTAAAGATTTTTTAAAAGGTAAACTTGACAGTGATACAAACTAATGTAACGTAATAAAAAGAAAAGAAAAAGAAATAAAAGAGAAAGCGAAAAGTGAAAGAAAGAAAGAAAGGGAAAATAGAAAAGAAAGAACAAAGTTACAAAGAATTGTAAAGTTACAAGTAAAGTTTAAAAAGTTACAAATTACATATTGATCTACAAATTACAGCAGTTATAAGTATAATCATAGATTTATAAATGTATCTTTTACTCTATGGTTACTACATAATCTAATAATCAAAACCATCTATTATGAATTCATTTTTTCCTGTTTCATGTGAAAAATCTATAATAGATTTTCAGTCAGCAATAAATGTAGATACTGTTTTTTCTCTGATCAAATACATTTTAGCCATCATCTTCACCAACCTTTCCTAGTCCTGAATCTTTATGTATGCAATGTTCTTCCTGAACTTTTCATGTATTAAAAAAAGTTCCATGACTTTTTTCCAGCTGTTTCTCCATCCGTCCCAAAAGAAACATTTTGTTTCAATTATATATTAATTTTTAAGAATCTGTGAATTGGTATATGTATTTGGACCCAGAATCTTCTAGCTTTTTTACACATCCACCAAACTTGATAAAATGCTCCTTCTTGTTTATATTTCCAGCATAAATTTGAAGTCACTTTATATATTCTAGACAATTTCTCTGGTAACATATAGCATATAAGTACTCTGGTACAATACTTAATAAAAGTACTCTTTAAGATTACAACATAGTGTACATTTCAGTCTTTTCAGCCACATTTTTCTCATTGTTCCAGCTTTATATTATATTTAAAATGGGATAAATTTTAGCCCAAATTTTGCATTTCAATAAGTTTAAACATTTTAGCAATTACATATTTATCACTTGTACACAATTCTGTTTCAAACTCAGTCTTACAATGTTCAACACTATGAATTATTTTGTTTTATGTATTTATTGATGTATTTATTGATGTATATATGTATTTATGTATGTATTTATTTATAAAATTTATAGGCTGCCCATGTTATATCAAGGTGGGTGGCTTAAATCTTGAATCTTTCTAATTGTAAACATGAGAACCATTGACAACTATATCTCTGTGCCACTGGTTCTTTTTTTATTTTATATTTCCTTTAACAATAATATAGTATTTCAAAAAGTTCTTAATTTATTACTCCACTAGTATACAACCATCTCAGTAGGTTAGGGCTAGGGTTAAGGCAAATGGGAAGCCTGCTCTGGACTTGAGAGTTAACCAGGAAGAGGTCTGGTTAATATTTGGATGGGAGACCTCAAAGGAATATCGGAGCTGTAGGTTAAATGAAAGTAAAACAAATGAACAAAAAAATCCTGAAAGAATGCAGTGGTATCCTATTTCTATGTTGCTGCCAAGAAAATACCATAGAGACATTACTGAACTTGCTAGGAGTTGAGCTCAATTTGAAGGAGACTTTATTTTAATATCCGAGAGACAAAAAAAGGAACTCCCTTGGGTATAAGATATAGATTTGAAACTGTACAGCTCAGTGAAGATGTTGATTTCATTTGTGGCAGCTGAGAACAAGAAGAATCCATGCTAAGAAAGGGATGGAAAATTTGACAGCCAACTTTGAAATGCCTTTATATCTACCTATGGCATAGCCCTAAGTGAAATTCTAGTTATTTTTCTGGACATCCTATTTTAAAAAAAAAAAGGATATAACATTGCTGGACAAAGCACAGAAGAGTGCAAGCAAAATTATTGAGGCCCCAAGCATCATCCTTGCAAGTAAAAGCCAGAATTTTTGAAACTCTTTAGTTTGGAACAAAAGTGACGGGCTGGGGCAGAGACATTATCAAAGTATATAGAACCACGTATGACACTATCAAAGTGTATAGAACTATACCAGTGGTGGGTTTCAAAATTTCTTACTATTGGTTCTGTGGGTGTGGCTTGGTGGGTGTGGCTTGGTGGGCATGGCAGGGGAAGGATACTATAAAATCTCCATTCCCTCCCCAATCCAGGGGAAGGATGCGAAATCCCCATTTCCTCCTGATCAGCTGGGACTTGGGAGGCAGATAATAGATGGGGGTGGGGCAAGTCAGAATCTTTACTACTGGTTCTCCGAGCTACTCAAAATTTCCGCTACCGGTTCTCCAGAACTGGTCAGAACCTGCTGAAACCCACCTCTGAACTATACTGTATATGACAGAGAAAATAATATGGAGAGGTTTTCCCTCTGATTCAGAATACTAGGGCCGAGCCGAGGACTTTGTGCAGTATCTGTATGACAAAATCGCTCAGATTCGGGAAGGACTGGCCTCTGACTGGGTATGTCCGGACGGGATGACTGAGGCAGGTCTTGAGAGTGTTATCTGGGGGGAGTTCGATCCTGTGGCTCCCGAGGACATGGACAGGGTCCTGGGACGGCTGAACGCGACCACATGTTTATTGGACCCGTGTCCCTCCTGGTTGGTACTGGCTTCCCGGGAGGTGACACGAGGCTGGCTCCAGAAGATTGTTAACGCTTCTTTGAGTGAGGGGGTCCTGCCGGCCGCTTTGAAAGAAGCGGTTGTGAGGCCCCTCCTCAAGAAGCCCTCTCTGGATCCGGCTGTTTTGGCTAACTATCGTCCAGTCTCCAACCTTCGCTTTGTTGCGAAGGTTGTTGAGAGTGTGGTGGCGCAACAGCTCCCCCGGTACCTGGATGAAGCTGTCTATCTAGACCCGCTCCAGTCCGGCTTCCGGCCTGGGCACAGCACGGAAACGGCATTGGTCGCGTTGGTGGATGATCTCTGGAGGGCTCGGGATAGGGGTTGCTCCTCTATCCTGGTCCTGTTAGACCTCTCAGCGGCTTTTGATACCATCGACCATGGTATCATGTTGCACCGGTTGGCGGGGTTGGGGGTGGGGGGCACCGTTCTGCGGTGGTTCTCCTCCTACCTCTCTGACCGGTCGCAATCTGTGTTGACGGGGGGGCAGCGGTCGACCCCGAGGCACCTTGCTTGTGGGGTGCCACAAGGGTCGGTCCTCTCGCCCCTTCTGTTCAACATTTATGTAAAGCCGCTGGGTGAGATCATCCGTGGCTTTGGGGTGGAGTTCCATCAGTACGCTGATGACACCCAGCTGTACATCTCCACCCCAGGCCACCCCAACGATGCCCTTGAAGTGATGTCCCAGTGCCTGGAGGCCGTGCGGGCCTGGATGGGGAGAAACAGGCTCCGACTCAACCCCTCCAAGACCGAGTGGCTGTGGCTTCCAGCGTCCCGATATAGCCAGCTGACGCCATCGCTGGCTATTGGGGGCGAATCACTCGCCCCCACGGAGAGGGCTCGCAACTTGGGCGTCCTCCTGGACGCACGGCTGTCTTTAGAAGATCATTTGACGGCCGTGGCCAGGGGGGCTTTTTATCAGGTTCGCCTGATACGCCAGCTGCGCCCCTTTCTAGATCGGGACTCTCTACGCACAGTCACTCAGGCACTAGTCATTTCCCGCCTGGACTACTGCAACGCTCTCTACATGGGGCTCCCCCTGGGATGCACCCGGAGGCTCCAGCTGGTCCAGAACGCGGCCGCGCGGGGGATTATGGGGGCGACGAGGCGCTCCCATGTGACACCTCTCCTGCGCGAGCTGCACTGGCTCCCAGTGGTCTTCCGGGTGCGCTTCAAGGTGTTGGTGACCACCTTTAAAGCGCTCCATGGCTTAGGGCCAGGGTATTTACGAGACCACCTTCTGCCACCAATAGCCTCCCACCGGCCAGTACGCTCGCACAGAGTGGGCCTCCTCAGGGTGCCGTCCGCCAGACAATGTCGGCTGGCGACCCCCAGGGGGAGAGCCTTCTCTGTGGCGGCGCCCACTCTCTGGAACAACCTTCCCCCAGAGTTACGTATAATAACAGACCTCCGGATTTTTCGTCGGGCCCTGAAAACCTATTTATTTCAACAAGCTGGGATGGCCTGAGTTAAATTTTAAATTGATTTTAAATTGGGTTATCTTAATTTCGGCCAAAATATTTAATTATTTTAATACTGTTCTTAAATTTTGTATGCTTTGTTTTTATCTTGGCTGTGCACCGCCCTGAGTCCTATTTGGAGAAGGGCGGTATAGAAATTTAATTAATAATAATAATAATAATAATAATAATAATAATAATAATAATAATAATAATAATAGTCATCTAATGAAACTCACTAGAAGAAGATTTGGAACAGAGAACAGAAAGCATTTTTAAAAAATAAAGTGCAGAATTAACCTGTCAAATTTATTACCAGGTGACATGATGGTGGCCATCAACTTGAATGGCATTAAAAGAGGATTGGATAAATTCATAAAGGACATGTCTGTCAAGGCTATTTTGAAGAATTAAAATTTTCTCCAGGTTGGAGAAACAGCCTTCCAAATATCATTTGCAGTGTCATAGCTGTAGAAAAGGGATATTTCTCCACTTTCTCCTTGGAAGTTATCCAGAAGCATTTGAATGAGCACTCAAGGCTAATGTGAGCCTTGGTATTATCCATCAGGGCTATTCATATGTTTTTACAACACTCCCCCCAAAACAGAGTTAGTCAAAAGTAAATAAAGACCTGTGTTGAAAATGGCTAAGGAAAGATAGTTTTAGGATAGTGATGGCAAATCTATGATATGTGTCTCAAAAGTGACACATCATGATAATTTAGGTGGACATGCCAGGATTCACCAAATCCCAACAACAGCTATTCTCAAAAGCATATCCCATTCTCCTGCAGTATGGACATATTGAGGCAGCACAAGAATGGGCTCTGCTCTGCTCTGCTCTGGAACCTCCAAAATTCATGCAAGACTGGGGCATGCTTTTCCATGATTTTTAGAGGCTGCAGGAAAGCATTATCTCCAAAGCTGCTTGAAGAACGAAGGCCTCATGCAACTTTGAGCAACCTCAGGTAGGCTGCAGGGGTCTGTCAACAGAAAGAGGATCTGAAGATAAGCAGTTTGGGCAGATCATGGGGAACACTGGGCCATGGTAGCAACCACACTGGTCTCCAAGGTTTGTGCACCTTGGGGAATAGTGCAAGATGACCTTTGTTAAGTTCTGGGTGAAGAATGGAAGCGAGGCCAGAGTGATTTCTAATAGTTCTTTATTCAATACTGCCTGTGAGGCAATCTCGCTCCCTGGCTGACATAGCTCCTTTTATATGAAACTGCTCAGTCAAACAACCAATTAGGAGAGAGTATTTTCCCGCTCCAATAGAGGACCAGAACGAGAACTTCAATTGACAACTGTACACTATATACAATACATAATAACCTTTTTCATTGGCAGCAGTAGCACTAAGACTGAAGACAAGGCCTGGGCCTCTACTTTAGGCCTAGCCTTAGCCCTGCTGCCAAGTGCTGCTGTTTAGGGTGGTTAACATGGCTGGCGGGTGGGGAGATAGATAATTATTTCTTCTTTGTTTGGGGGGAAAGGGACATACCAACTGAGTAAAGTTAGGCATTTTCTCATATTTAGACACACTGAGCCCAAAAGGTTTGCCATTACTGACCTATTCTATGACACAAAATAAGATTGGTGGTATGTTGCAGTTTTCCCATCTTATGGCTCCTTAAAATTTATATTCTTCCCTTCCCATAATGTTTTCTTGAAATTTGGAATAAAACCAATCAAGATAGCATGAAACCTATCAGAGATGGATGACATAGCAATTAAAGTTTCAGACTGCAACCTTGATTTGGGACTATAGTGGGAGACTTTAGGATTACCTGTCCTACTATCAAAACTTCGTAGGATTCTTGTTATTTGACCAGCCTTTGTGTGGTAGATACTGTACAACCTGGGCACTGCTCTCCCAAAAGCAAGGACTAAAAAGTAATGGTGAACATCACAGACAGATTTCAGCTACTGATTGTGAAAAATTGATGGTAATCTTTCATTTTCTTCAAAGAAAATTTCTGATTGCAGTATTTTGTAATTTCACATCTCTTCTTAAGGATTTGAACTGCCATTGACAAGCCTGGAAAGAAATCATGAGCCCATGCAGATTGTAGAGCTTTGCAAGCAGATCTCCAAAGACAAAAATGTGCAATCTACATATGAATTTATAGTTCATGCTATTATACTTTGGAGCTTTATTTGCATACTACCAAATGCAAAATATAGTCAGAGAAGTATTTCTTCATGGCTGTTGTGCTCTAACAAAGTGTACTTATTAGATGAACCCGCTGCTATTGAATCTTTACAGAGCTCAATTCTGTGGTTGCTCATGCAGACAAAACACAAATGTTTAAAGGCTTAGGAATCGTTTCTCCTATGCAATAAAAATAACTGTAATCTGTAAACTGTAATACTGTAATACTGTAATGTTGGCTAATTTTCCATCAGATTCACAATCAGTAGAATATTCCATCTTATATATACACCTATGTGTGGTCAAAACATGGCAAATGAGAGATGATTGATTTCATATGGGGAAAATGGGAATCCAAAACTCAACATTCCAACACTCACATTTCAAATGTTGTACAGTTTGAAATTTCTTGACATACCTGGAATGTTCTGAAAGGAGTAAATCATACACTTTCCTCCCTCATTGCATATATATCTGAAAATGAGTCTGTAATTCAGTTTGATCTCAGCAGGGATGTGAAATGGTTAGCTTGAATCTTTTTAGTTTGCAATCTTATTTATTGTTTTGTTATTATGTTAATTGAGTTCAGGTAGTGTCAAATTTTGCTTTTTTTCAGTTCCAGGGGGTTTAAGATGCAGCTTACAAATACTTTAAATAAATGTAAATCTAAATATTGGGAATAACTGAAAATAAAATACTGGTGTCACAATGTAATCACATCTGGAATACTTTTAGAAGTGTAAGTTATTGGACTTTAAAAAGATATTATACAGCTGAAACTGGTCCAGAGATTACGCTGCAAAATTATGGAGAGATTGAAGCAAACCTTCTATTAAAGAAGATTAAAATATTTAGGACATTTTAGATCAGGAAAGAAGTGAATAAACACATGACATAGATAATATATAAAATTATGCATAGTACTGTAAGGATGAATGAGACTGAGGGGGGGGGAATCCTCTTTTAATTCACAAAGAAACTAATTATGTAGTTATTTTCCCCAAATTCCTTTTTAAAATTTCTCTTTTCTACATTTTTACTGAAAACTAAAAATCTTGTTATTGCCATTCAGAGATTTCTTTCAGCTCTGAGACCACATTTGACAGTGCAATAAAAGCAGGGTCATTCTCATTCATTCCTGACCCATCTCTAAACTATGTAAGTGCAAGACAAGTGTAAATGTAACACTTGTTTTATTCTTCTGGACAGGATCATGAAGGAAATTTTAACAATAAATTCTGTTTCACTTAACTGAATGAGAACTGGGAACAAATGAATAATTATTTTTTCTCTACTGCATTAAGTATTGTGTTTCCTTGACTAGTGATATTTTCTTGACTAGTGGTTAAGACCTTTTAATTCAGACCCAGGTTGTATTAGCATTGGAATGTTTTCACTCTGTCTTAAGTTTAGAAAGTGACTGAATTAATATCATTTAGACTGATTAGCAAGGTAATATTTAAATTAGAAATCCTAGCATGTGTATATTTTACAAATATGCTTGGGGTAACATTAGGGATTTTTTTGCCCTTGTGGCATGTTGACCAAAATGTGCTTAAAGTAACCAATACTTTTCTTACTAATAACAAGAAATACAACATGTGGTATATATATTCTACATCCTCTCCATATTACTAAAAAGTGCTACATAAAAGTTTCAACTGACCAAAGCCATGATGGACAGTGCAGGTCAACATTTATCAATAATCTGATGACATAGAAGACTATGACATAAAAGGACTACATTATAAAAAACATGAATGAATGAATGAATGAATGAATGAATGAATGAATGAATGAAATTAAAATGGGTAAATTTTTTTAGCAATAAAACTAAGAGAAGGGGGAAAAGATATAATAGATCTGAATGAGGTCTGGTTTTGTGAAGTGGAGTTAATAAATATGAATGCATTAAAGTGGAAATGTAGGGTTAATTGTGCATGAAAAGCTAAAATATATGTCAGAAAGTATGAATGTGTAACATTTGTGTTGTTGTGGGAACTTATGAAAATAGAAATTCAAAGGCTGGTAGTAGTTGTTATGTACATATTATGAATTTGTAACATAGTGATGAGTATTATAATGATGAGTTATTGTAAACAACTGATTTGGAAAATATGTATGGTACTCTGAATAAAAATGATTGAGAGGTATCCTTTGAATGAATGAATACATAGATGGGAATGAAATTAGTGATATCGAAAAAGAGATTGGGCCAATTGGATGTTTAAGAATCAATGAGAATGGTGGAGTGTTTGGGGAATACATTGCAAAGGAATGAATATAAATCCAAAAAGTAGATTTATATCTACTTTTGATTGATTAGATTGTATATAATGAAATATTGAGGGTGTTTACAAAAGAGGATTTGAAACATGAGACAAAATATTTTTTGTAGTGCTTTTAGTGAAACAGAAAAGGAAAGGAGGTAACAAGTTAAAGTAAAAGGAGAACTACTGCAGGAAAAATGAATGGGAAGTTGTCATAAACAAAGAGGATATGGAATTTGCTTAGAAGAGAGTGAAAAACAAAAGTGTTAAGGTGCCCAGAAGTATAAGTAATTGCACAAGTGGGAAATGTGAAACAGGATGCTTAGTGGAATAATACAGTGAAAAAGTCTACGGATACATTGAGAAACATGATTGCTGCAGAAACTGAGAACAACAGAATAATATTGAGCCATGGTAGCTCAGTGGTTAGAATGCAGTATTGCAGGCTAACTCTGCTCCCAGCTAGGTGTTCGATCCTGACCAGATTCGATCCAAAAGGTTCATTTAGCCTTCCATCCTTCCAAGGTTGGTAAAATGAGGACCCGGATTGTTGGGGGCAATATGCTGTTGTTCACAGAGTGCTGTAGAGTGGCGCCACCCAACCTTTTGGCCACCAGGGACTGATTCCATGGAGAGAGGTTTTCCCGCGGATTGGACGGGGTGTGGTTTCATGTGCTGCTTGCATCCCATGGATGGGCCTTTGTTTGATTGTATGGACTGGTTTCTGGTACACCGTGGACCGGCACCGGTCCACAGACTGAGGGTTGGGGACCCCGGCTGTAAAGCACTGTAGAGTGTTATATAAGTCTAAGTGCTATTCCTATATTGTATAATACATTACATCTACAAAAAGGATAATATAATGTATGATTTCTACAAAAAGGATACTTCCAAATGATGTAGTCAAAAAGAAGAAGGAACAATTAAAAGAAACAGAGAAAATGGAGGGTGGTTTTGATGGATGTTTTTTTTTAAATTGTTTTGAAAGTGGGAGGAAAGAACCAAGCAATAATTAAAATGATGAAATGATGTGGGATGAAATTGAAATAATGGAATGCTGGAAAGAATGCTGCAGTTATTTGTATGGGAATGACAAGATGCATTGAAAAGCAGAATTAAAATGAATGTTGTCTATTAGATTTAAATTATGGAATGTTTTGGTGATTATGAAGTTGAAGGTTGGTTGATGATTATGATAAGAATATATTATGGATGTAAAATATGTATGAGAATAAATTCAAACTTAGTGGTTGAACACTGAGTAAAACTAGAATTTATGGTGTGTACTTTATTCAATGCAAATGGTGATTTAATGCATCATAAAGTATGTTTATGATGTCATTTGGTGTGCTCATTGGAGATATATGAAGCACTGTATGGATATGGTAAAAAAGATAGTTTGCAAGAAGAGAAAGTTATGGTAAGGTATACTGAATGATATTGGTATTTATTGGATCTTTTCCCCTCATCTCATTCCTTACTTTCTTTGCTTTACTAATTCTTACTCCTTTTCACATTACACTGATTACTCCAAATGAGAATAGTCACTCAAACATGGCCAAAATGTATTGATATTCCAAAAATTCATCTGACTTTTATAGGTGATTAGACAAATCCAGATATTGACTGCTATTAATGGCTTATAATGTGGCTATACATCAGTTTTACTCTACTACCTGAAGCCATCAGCCTATAAACAGCCATAACTGGGCCAAAAAATATATGGCAGAACAGGGCTGTATATATATATCATATAGATCTTTGGCTCTTCTTAAGTTTTTATTATTAGCTCTGCACTAATATTTAAATGTTAATTGTTTTTTTAAAAAAAAGGGGTTCAGCAAAGCATAAACTTATGATGATGGTGGTGACAGAATCAGTGTATTGCTTTGATCTATAATCCATATACAGTGCAGCTAATAAGTTACAAACAAGAATAGAAAATAAAAAGGTAATAATAAAAGTTGTAACAGAAGGAATACTAAAATCAGCAAAGAAGTGAAAAGAATTGGTGCTGTACTGTTTTGTCTCGTGGATGTGCTCTCTAAGAGGTTATTCCTGGCTTTCATTCCGGCCTTGTGATATTGCTGGTGTTTGTTTGTTCGTTTTAAAATTAATGTACTGACATGCATGCAATTAGTCAACTCTATTAAGAAAACCCAATAAATGGAAGACAAGTTCTCCTAGTTCAGGCTAATATTACAACATTCTATTTTCCACAGTAGCCAATCAGGCGACCACAAACTGGACATAAAATCTTTCTTGATGTCGTCCATTAGTAACATGAGAAACTTGGGCTGGATTCACACTTTGTGCCAAGCCATAACATGATTTGTTTGGTGAACAGATTGGAGAACTCAGCCATTCTGGTTTATAAATCATGCATTTTCACTTAGTATGATACGTGAATCAAGCCAATTTTGGTTTATACTAACCCTGGTTTCACCATAGTCAAATTAGGCTTAGTATGAAATATTAGCCTGGATGGGAAAACATTTAATCCGGGTAGGAAGTTTCAAATTTCTGTTTAGCCATGAAACTCACATGAAGGGAAGTGATTATGGTTATGTGAAAGAATTTGCCTAACATAACAATACAGTTGAAATAAGATGTAGCTTCCTACATATGAATAACATAAATATTTGCTTAAAGCCTATAAAAAGTTATTAGTTCTCTGGAAGAGTATACTCTCATATACTCATATACTCTCTGGAAGAGTATATGAAGGAAGAATGTTGTTGGAATAAAATCTATAGAACTGAGTTCGTAAATTGTGTTCAGGCAGCAAAGTCATTGCTCTTTTTTCTTTAGGAACTTGTAGGATCAGAAAAAAACATTTCTACCAGTGGATAGCAGAAAGCAAATTTCATGAAAATTCAAGACAAATTCAAAAGCAGCAATCTTTGATGACAGTAAAGATAGCTAAACTAAGATATCTTTAATTCAGATCTAATTTTTTATCAGCATGCAGCATAAACAATGATAACATATCTTATAAGGCTTTCTGTAAGAGTTACTGAAAAATTATATATATATTACTTAATGCTCTAGTATTCTACTGAATTAATTTCAATATTTCAGTTCAAGTATTCATGAAAACACTAAAGTTAATTTGTAACTGTTGTAAAAAAGCAAACTAATCCTCCAGCAGCAACTATTAAAAAGAAAATGCCACCTTTTATGCTTTCTTTGCTGAATTATATGAAATAATGAAGACCCAAAATACGGTAAGTAAAAGTTTTGAAACAGGACTGGGGGAGACACAATGAAAGGCTGTATTTCATTGTGCTACTTGCTGGGTGACTTTGGCCGAATTGTTTTCTGTCAGTTCAACCTGTTTCACCTATTTGTTGACAGAATAAATTGAGGAATGGCTTCACATATGCTACCTTGAGCTCTTTAAAGGAAAGGTAGGATATAAATAAAGGACTAAAGCAAGCAAACTATACATGTATTCTTTATTTTCAAGCCAGCAAGATTAACATTTCTGCCATATAAAATTCTATCTTCCTTCCCAAGATCAGAGGAAACATTCCTTAATTTATTATTTTTTTTGGCCTGTACCCACTTTAAGGTATCTAAATTAATATTTTTATTGTGAACATATAAATGAATATTTTCAGAAATAACCTTACCCGTCCTGTTAACATAAGCAAACAGCTAATATGAAAAGAATCTTCAAATGTAGTAGGTCCATTGTCAAGATTAGAAGATTCAGTTTCTTAATATGGTAAAATGCTTTACTGTTCCTAAACTACAATCTATTAGCACATCAAGAATAATCTCCCTTGACATGCAAATGTGCTTTATGAAGTCAGCACAACTTTCCCAAAGGAGCTAGCCTTTATATTGCTGCCTGAATATTTCTATTATTTAAAGAAAACCTATGATCTGTTCTTATCAAAGAAAACTAATGAAGTCTGCAATACTGACTTAGGTTATGTCCTAGTATATGTCACTTTGTAAGTTCTTTGCATGCACTACAAAGTTCTGAGAATTAAAGTAGAGGCGCCAGTATTCTGATAAAATTGTTCATTTCTATTTCTCCTAATATCTTTGCCCTTTGCTCTCTGAAAGCATAAAGAAACAAACATTTGTGATTTTGTCAGATCAAGAAATTGGGAAGCAGCAATGGGAATAAACATATTTTCTTTTTCTTTTCTAATTTTGTGGCTTCTCCATATCGCTCTTAAAATACTGTGTAATTTAAGTAACAAAGTTGCCACAATAATGGTATTTAATTTGTTTGGTTGATAATTAAATTTATATGCCACTCACCTCGCCAAACGCAACTTTAGGCAGTTTACAATCATTCAATTAAAAATTATCATTTTAA
Source organism: Pituophis catenifer annectens (assembly GCF_029215685.1). Lineage (NCBI taxonomy): Eukaryota > Metazoa > Chordata > Lepidosauria > Squamata > Colubridae > Pituophis > Pituophis catenifer. Next base: position 23,102,174 of record NW_027256886.1, read on the forward strand.
CTCATATAGGAATGCAGATCAATAGGAATGATCACACTGAAACAAATGCAGCTGATTGAGTGATTCCAAATATCACAGTAATTGCTTATTCCCAAATACTTACTAAGTTTCGACCTCATAATAAACCATAAGAAGAATATTTAAGGCACATTTCCTTCTCTAAACAGTGACTGAGCTTATCCCGCAGAAGATGCATCTATGTTAGAAATGTTATAGTTAATATACTGAGTCTAGCATCAGGTATGGCTGATAGGAAGAACCAATTGCTACATTATTTAGTTAGGATATCCTGTCTGTCTCCATTATTCAGCGAGAAGAAAGAGCCTTTGTACAACTGAATTGTGTAAGCTTTGTGCACTGTACAGCAGATTGCACATTTAAGAAGGGCAAAACAGCATCAGCAACAGAAAAGAATAAAATGTTCACAAATTTGCAACTTCAACAATGTTAGTTTTCTTGGAAAATATCATCTGAATACTTGTGGAGGGCAGGCTAAAATGCATGAGATGCATCTGGAGGACACTTATTAACTAACAATAAATTAGTCCTAACTACTTCTTGTATATCAAAAGGCATAAGAAGCATTAGAAATAAAATTATACTTATACTTATCTCACAGGAGTCCTTGAAGAGCAGAGTATTTCATTTTTGTTTCAGAGATAAGGACTTGGCAGTAAAGTGTGGCTTGGAAGTAAACTGATCTTATTTTACCACATCAAAGGCACTCCTGAATCCTAACAGACACATCAGATGTACCATTCCATGGAGGAAAAAAATCATGAGAACTAGAAGTGTAACAGGTTTAAGTTGCTGTTTGTGGCCATTAATTGATTTCTCAAAGAAAAAGCTATAGCGATCCTGTTCTAAATCACATCTTTCAGTTTAAATGCACAGGAGCTCTTCCTGAACCTAAAGTGTAAACATTGATTAAAGGTAATAAGCAATGAGAAGAGACCTGTGAATTGTGAATCCTTCAAAGAAACAACTTACTATCACATTCATTAAAAGAAGTGTATACATCCCAGAAATGTACTGCTTGCTTACTTAAGATAGCAAAAACCATTACTGTTTGGACTCTTACGTGATTTATAAATAATAAAACAATTTATATTGTATATTTATATACACATTTATCACACTTCCAGAATAGGATCATATGTATAGGATCATCTATTAAGTAATTCAAAGATGAAAAGCTAATTGCTTCAGGAGTTCTGGGGAGTCAAACATCCTTCAGATACTGCTAGAGCAGCCCCAGCTAGCGTGACCAAAGGTGAGGATGCTGGAAATAGTAGTTTGGTAGCATCTGGAAGGCCACAGGTTTTCCATTCCCATAAAAGCTACAGCACATGGTTGTAGTGAATTGTTATTTATTAGATTTTTTTAAAAAAATCATCCTTTTTTTAAATAAAAGCTAAAAGTTGCTTGCATGGGGATCTCCACAATACCTCCAGTAACACATCTGTGGCAGTGGTGGGATTCAAATAATTTAACAACCAGTTCTCTGCCCTAATGATTTCTTTCAACAGCCAATTCACCAAACTGCTCAGAAAGTTAACAACCAGTTCTCCCGAAGTGGTGCGAACTGGCTGAATCCCACCACTGATCTCTGGTGATTTTTGTTTGCCAGAATGCCAATTCTCTCTCCCTCTCTCTCTCTCTCTCTCTCTCTCTCTCTCTCTCTCTTTCTCTCTGCCCCTCCCTCTCTCCCCCTCTTTTTTAACTGGGATCCCCAAAATGTTGGCTACAGTTCCCATTATCCACAGCTAGCAGTACTAGGATGGGAGTTAAACAGCCACTGTTAACCACGGTCTTAAGCAGAGATCAACCCAACAATAGCAAGATTCCCCCTTTTTTCAAATTATCTCTTTGTACATAGCAGTTTCATGGAAGGCATTACACATTTACCAAAAGTTGATAGAAAGATCACAGGAGTGATACTTTCATCTTAATGAATAACCTATGACAAGCATAGACATGGGACACCAAACACCGCCTTTCTTATTTCTGGAAGGTTTGAAAAGTCTTCGCTAAGCTTGTTGAAGTAAGGAGGAGGTTTTTTTGAATACACAGTGTTACTTGAGCTACTGCATTAGGAAGTGAGAGCTCATCCACTTATATGGACTCCCTGGGAGTTAAACAGCAATCACATTGTTCCAAAACTCGCTGATAGCTTGCAAGTCCAGGACAATGGGGACCAGGCAACCAAACATAATGTGCACAGAAATAAAACCATGTGTAAAGCAAGTAACGCTGCAATAGCGTATACATTTCATATTAGGAGCACTTTAAATCCAGGGAGGAAAAAAGTGCTTTTCTTGCTTTAGCCATAAAAGACAAGGGAGAAGCTTTTAAGGTTTTTTTTTCCCCTTTTCTTTTCTAGAAAGCTTTTAGTTTTTCCTTTTCTATTGCAAAGGCTTTCTCTTCCTCCTCCTCTTATCTCTAGCTAAATTCAACGAAAAAAAGTTTAGACGTGGAATTTATACACGGAGCCGAACCGTCCAGGAAAGGAACGCGCGGAGTTTGAGAGGCTTAATGGTTTTTCTCGGGTCGTGGTCCCCGCAGCTTCCCTTTCACACAAGTCCTTTTAAAAAGAAACTTAGGTTCAGAGGTGATGGCGACGATGGGGAGGGGGAGGCAGGGGGGGCGGAGTGGGAGAGAATGAACTCTGCACACGCTCAATACTTTTTCTCCCTCCTCGCCATCCTTACAAAGAGAGATAATCAAAGGAAAAGTGACATACCCCGATCCCTGCTCTTGGATGCCTTTCCCTGCTGTTCACACCTCTGTCCCCTGGCATTGTGCCTTTAAAGCCCCACCCCCACCCCTCACCCCCAACTACGCCTCTTGCTCCAGAACTGCCCACCTCCTCGGTTCTCCCGCTGCTTTCCCTACTCCGGATCCCACTTCTGCACTCCCCGCCCGCCCGGGATCTCGACTTACCAAGCTGTTCTTCGGAAAAGTTGGGAGGCGATGTAAATGCATACATCACCGACCAATGGGAAAAGAAAAAAAAAAAAAAAAAGGCGAGAGAAGCAGCCGTGGGAGCTCCAGGCGCTGAGAAATCGCCGGCCGGGAGGCTCCAGGGAAGCGTCGGCGCGGCGCTCCGCCGAGCGGGCCGGTGGGCGGGCGAGCGGGGATTGCTCCGCTCCAGGGGATCCCCCGGGGCAGGGCTTAGGCTGCTCGTCTTGCCAGGAGCCGAAGCATCCTCTAAACAAAAAAAATAAAAAAAATAAATAAAAAAAAAATAAAAAAAAATCTCCCGGGGATCGCTCGCTTCCTCGCTCGCTTCCTTTGCCAGCCGCTTGATCGAGAGAAAAAGAGCGAGCGACGAAGGGGGCTTGCTTGCAACCGCCACCGCGGAGGGGCAGAGGCTGAGCTGGTCGCTGCCTTTTGCACGCCCGCCTCCCGCCAAAGGGACGAGACCAAGGTCCCCTCTTAAGTGCCCGGCTCCTCGGGCAATTCTGGGGGCCTCAGAGAGGAACTCCTGCTAACCTAAGCGAAGAGCCTTCGCCCTCCCCCCGGCAAGGACAACCCCACGGGGCAAACCCAGGAGGGAGGGGGAAGACTTTTGGCAACCCTCCTCCCCCCCTCTGAGAAATTAGGCTGAGCCACTCCAACAGAAGGAAGTGTCCTGCGAGGACACGGTGGGGGCCAGAGCTTAATCATCCTGTCCTGAGAATAGGGAGCACTCTCCTCATCCACCTTCCTTTCCTTCCTTTTCTGGCTGATAAGTAACCTTTAGGAAAATACAGGCGCACAACAGCTGCCCTGTGCCAAGCCTTCCGCAACCCGAAGTTTCCCACCTGTCTTCTGGACCACATCTCTCATCGCCATCAGATGTGTGTGTATCGATAACCCCTGAGGACTGAAGGTGGGCAAGGAGCTGGACACCCCCCCCTTTATGTAGCTTCATAGAGGGCTACAAATCAGATCCACCTCTTTTCATTCGAGGTAGAAATAAATGCATAAAAATACAAAGTCGAAAATTGTTTCGGTGCCTTGGATTTCCCTTGACAGTCGACAAGGAGCAAAAGAGAGTGGAAGACATTAGGATTCCAATTAGAACACCCTTTTCAAGGGTGCTGCTAGGTCAAGGAATAAAAGCAGCAGAAATTCCAAGGATGGTCTTTACTGTAACAGATAGAATAGACCAGTGGTCACCAACTGGTGGTCCATGGACCATTGGTGGTCCGCGAGAAAATTTTGGTGGTCCACAGAAAAATTATTTGCATTCAAACTACGGCCCCTAGGCCGGATACATGCAATGAATGCTTGTGTTGCTGCAGAGAGTCTCCCCCTTCGGGGTCTTTTTGTGCGGGTTGGAGAAATTCCGACTTGGAGTCTGCATCAGCTTCCTGGTGTGCGGCTTTGGGCGAAAGCTGGAGGGAAGTGCCGCTGATGGCGAAGAGCCGGAGGGCCTTGTTCCAGTGGGACTGCATCATGGCCTGGAACTGGCTGACCATTTCAGCCTGCTGAGCCTCCAGACGCCGGTACCTGGCCTTGCACTCCCACAGGTCTTCCCTTTGCTTGGAAAGCCTATGGTCATAGTCCTCAGTGAGGTGCTTCTGCTGAGCATCCTTCTCGGTCAGATCCAATTTGAACTGAGCCAGCTGTTTTGCTAACTCTTTCTCATGGTGACTGCTTAGCTCCAACAACTGCTTCCTGTTGAGTCCCTAAGGAGCCTGGCCTGGCAGGCAAGGAGTGGCTGGGAGGGGACGGGTGAATAGGGGCCCCTCAACGTGAGTGACATCGAGTTGACCATGCCTACCCAGTCACATGACCACCTACCCACGCCCACCCAACTGGTCATTAGGCAGATCATATTAGTGGTCCGCGGGATTTAAAATTATTAATTTAGTGGTCCCTGAGGTGCAAAAGATTGGTGACTCCTAGAATAGACCAATTTATACCAGACAAAATCAAGGCAGGATTGATTGAATTTCTTTTCACTTTCTCAGGACCGAGTTCTCTTTTTGCTTAACACTTCATTGATTCCTTCCCAAGGTCAGAGTTACGTCCTTTCACAAGTGCCTTTGCCCTGTGTCCTTTCAAACTTGGAAGCTGAAGTAACTTCTACTGCCCTAAATCTTGCTGCCATCATAGCTGGACTATACTACACATCTAGAATGGAATCATAGTTTGTTGCTGTATTGTACAACTCAGTCTGTCAAGGTGATTGCCCTGTCAGTCTGATTGGTGGTTGCTTCTGGGTGAAATTCAAAGATTACAAACCTGGGGACGGGGGGAGAAAAACATCATAAATTGCTGTGTATGGACACTCCATCCAATATTCTCCCCCTCCCAAATTTGACTTAGCACCCTGGCAATTGTTACATGGCAGCAAAATGTTCATCTGTCTCTAGTGCAATATATTGGTCATTGGTTTCAGGGGTGGGCTCTATTTATCTTTACTACCGGTTCGCAGCAGGGCCGGATGTGCATGTTTGCTTCGCTCGCGCACACACACTCTTCTGTACATGCGCAGAAGCATTTTGATGACATCGGGGTCGGTGGGCAGAGCCTCCTGTCGGTTTTACTAACAGTTCTATAGAACTGGTGTGAACCCGGGGGGCAACCCACCACTGCCTGTTTGTGTTGCCCCAATGTAGCTACTGTGTTAGGTTTTGAGGATTTGGCTACGTATGACAGTCAGGTTAAACTGTGGATGCTCTTGAGTATATATTCTGAAAATGTTTCCAAGATGACTATTTATTTATTTTTTTTGCAAATTTTTTTTTTATTTTTTTCAAACACACAAATTAATTACATCTTTTTGGAACAGAGCTTTGATCCGATCATCAATTTGTACAATTTTTTGTCATCTTTAACACAATTTTATGTATTCTATTTTGCCATAACACATTATCTCTTAATCTTAAATCACATATCTCAACTAATACCATCTTTAAAAAAGCTTACTTACATTTACTTAATTAAAACAAGATGACTATTGAACTGTCCACTGGTCAGCCTATGAACCATTAGCCTATGAACCATTAAGAAAACATTGTTCAGCAAAGGGTTAGAGTTTTGCATCTCTTGGCTACTGTCTTGTGATCATTTGGATTTATGCAGCTGAGCCACTGGAAAAATGTTATTGAAGAGTTTGAGAACTGCATTTGGCTGTATAAATATCGATAAAATAATAGACCCACCCTTTAAAGTATACCAAATTGTTTATGGAAACTGGGTTTCTGACCTCTCTCCAGAATAATGACAAACATACAAGAATGCCACATGGTCACCATCTACCCCCAATGCATCCAGAAAACCCCCTCAGGCTGCCTTCTTCGGAGCATGGCCTGAACTGAACTGGTATTCCAAAGCAGGATTGCTATACATGAACTCTACATCTGTCAGATGGTTTAGGTTGCATGACTCTTGGTCAAGGCAACACCTGTGACATTTGAGGAACCATCTAAAGCAGAGATAGTGAGCTCCAAGTCCCCTTCATCTAGCAATGTCATCTATTTGGAGCACACTTTCTCTGTTACAGTGCCTGTACTCAAGAACAGCGGATATCTGCATAGCTCTGAATATGTTCAAAAAAATCACTGGAATCTTGGTTGTTCCCCCATGTCTTGAGTTAGGATGGTATCAAGACACTAGAATTTTGTCCAGTTAAGTATCTTCTTTCTTTTAGACGCACATGGTAGGGGTGCCTGTTGTTCTACTACTTTCTTGCTTTTAATGCTACTGTATATGTTGCAGTCTTGGGTGGGCTCTAAACTGAATAATGAACGAACAAACCACTTTTAAATCAATTGGTCAATTAACCTATAAGGGAAAAAAAATACCCATAACAAAAATAGTGACAGAAGCTGGCATTCCAAACTCCATCATAGCCGAAGCAGCACTGCAAAACACTTAGAGCAGGGGTGGGTTCTACTTATCTTTACTACTGGTTCGCAACAGGGCCGCGTGCGTGCATGCACAGGAACTTCCTGATGATGTTGCAGTCAGTGGGCGGGGCCTCCCGCCAGTTTTACTACTGGTTCTATAGAACCGGTCTGAACCGGGGGCAACCCACCACTGACTTAGAGCCTAAGAGACCATACACAAGGCCATACCATATGCAATCCCACAACAGACCTGCTGGACCAATTTCATTTGCCCATCTCCTCTGAGACTTCACAAGTTTCCTTGTCCACACACTAAACTGTTCACACTAGACTGGATACATGAGCTGCCTTGTGCTAGCAATACATGGAAAATACTATGCATACACCCAAAGCATTCAAAACCATCCTCAGGCTGCCTTAGCAGGTGCAGGAGATTGACAATGAAAACATGGCAACATTGTGATATCCTCAACAAATGGTAAAGTGGTGTCCATATCTGGGGAAGAAGTCAAAGTACTCGGTGGAAAGGCTAGTCCAGGTTTTAAAAGATATTAGAGAAAAATCAAGAGAGATTTGCATTGAAATGAAATCACAAAGGATCTTACCTATAAATTCAGCTGGAGCTATGGATAAACCGTACCAACACAGCTTCTTCAGTGCAAGTCTTGGCCTTCAGTGTAGTGATCTCTTTTCTTTAAAATATTGGGGGATTGGGTAGGCGGGAATATTCCTCTGAACCCAGGAAATGATTTTCAGGAAGAACCACATACTTTATGGGCTATAAAGCTTTGTTTATGTCACAATCTGGGCTTTCTTATTTTTATGTTACAGCCTCTTAATTCATCTGCTCCTCCCTGTATCAATGTGTTTATACAGTACATATCTATTTATTTGTTCATTTGTTTCACACCCTAGCTTTCTGCTCTACCAAGCCTTCAAAGACCTAGTAGATTTTTTTTTAAAAAAAGAACAATAAGCATATATACCCATGATGGCCAACCTATGGCACGCATGCCACAGGTGGCACATGGAGTCATATCAGTGGGCACTTGAGTTCAGCCAATTTTTGGGCCTTCTGAGCTCACCGGAAGTAGGGAAACAGACTGTTTCCAGCCTCCGGAGGGCCTCCGAGGGTGGGTTGGGAAAGCCGTTTTCGCCCTCCTAGAGCCTGGAGAGGTGAAAAACGGGCCTACCGGGCCCACTGTGCCATTGCGTGCCAAAAGCGGGGGGGGGGGCGAGTGGGTCACATGCACATGCATGGGGGGGCGGGGCAAATAGAATTATGGGTGTGGGCACACGCGCGTACGATCCCCCACACTCCCCCCCGCTTTTGGCACATGATGGCAAAAAGGTTAGCCATCAGTGCCTTCATATATACAAATGAAATAAATGATAAAATGAATACCAAAATCAAATAACAATGAACAATCTCGTCAAAGAGATGCATCTTCATCAAAATCTACTCCCTGAGAGAGTGGGGACTATACAGGTAGCCCTTGACTTACAACAGTTCATTTAGTAATCATTTGAACTTACAACAGCACAGAAAAAAGTGACTGATGGCCATTTTTCACACTTAAGACCATTGCAGCATCCCCATGGTCATATGATTTATATTTGGATGTTTAACAACTGACTCACACTTATGACAGTTGCAGTAACCTGGAATTATTTGATCCCCTTTTTCAACCTTCTGACAAGCAAAGTCAATGGGGAAACCAGATTCACTTAACAACCACGTTGCTATTTAACAACTGTAGTGATTCACTTAACAAATGTGACAAAAGAAGTTGTAAAATGGGGCAAAATTCACTTAACAAATTTCTCAGTTAACAACATAAATTTTGGGCTCAATTGTGGTCGTAGGTTGAGGACTACCTGTATACAACTCTTAAGAGAGTACATTCTCTTGCCTAAGGGACTGCCAGAAAGAAGAGGGGGGCCAACCTATTCCCCAAAGCACCTGAAGGCAGAACAAGAAGCAATGCGTGGAAACTAATCAAGGAGAGAACCAACTTAGAACTAAGGAGAAATTTCCTGACAGTGAGAACAATTAATCAGTGGAATGACTTGCCTCCAGAAATTGTAGGTGCTCCAGTACTGGAAATTTTTAAGAAGATTAGACAACCATTTGTCTGAAGTGGTATAGGGTTTCCTGCCTGAGAAGGGGGTTGGACTAGAAGACCTTCAAGGTACCTTCCAAATCTGTTATTCTGCCTGTTACAAAGACATAAGGACATAATAGCTTTGCTGTTCCAGGCCAAGCCCATCTTAGCCCAGCATTTTCTTTTTTTTGAAAGGACCAACCAAGAATCTCTGGGGTGCTTACAGTACATTTCCATTCTGCTTTCATTCCTCTGCAAGGGGTAGTTGGAGGCATGCTGCCCCCAATCCACAGATAATACCGAGTCTCAAGAATAATAGTCCCATACTGATCTGACTTATCCAGTCCTCTTATAAGATACAATGACCAATTGGCAGGATGGCAATGTGTGTGTGGGGGGGGTGGGGGGTGGGGGGGGGGTGAGGGAGTGGGGGGGCAGGATTTTCAAAAGAGCCCATCCAGCAGAACCTAACAACCCAACAGATTTGTAAAGGGAGAGGTTCCAATCCTTAAGCCATTTAAAGTTTTAAAGGCAATATCAAAAGTTCAGTTTGTGCCAGGAAGAAATTGGCAGCCAGCAGGTATCTTTCCACACAACCTTTATATGAATGTTTGGCTGCTGCACTTTTTACCACTGCTCCTTCCAGATGTTTTTTCAAGAGTAGCCCCCTTTAAAGTATTTTGCAATAATTCATAGCAGCTATAAATCCATAAAATGTACTCCTCCTACAGTAGTCTTACTTGATCTGGGTGCTTTCAATAACATTGGCCATTGGTTCCTTTTTATGAATACTGTGTGAGGGCTGGGGGCACTGCCTTGCAAAGATTCTGTTCATTCTTAAACGGTCAGGATTATTCAGTGTCAGTAGAAGAGAAACTGGTCCAATGGTATTTCTCTGGGGACTTCTATAGCATTAATTCCTTTCTACACTATTATTTCAACATGAAATGAAACCACTGGGACAGGTTATACTTTGGTTGAGGATGAGGTATAATCAGAATGCTGATGATAGATACTTACACATCTCCAAACTAGATCAAGCAAGAGATACTGTAGAAATCTTGACCCAGTATCTAGATAATGTGAGTAAGGCACATTATGATTCTCTGCCGTTCCAGTTCTAATTCTGGACTGAATTTGACTGCCTCTCTGGGAGCAAGACTATAATTTGGATGACCTTCTGGACTCAGGACAACTCTTGAATTTGCAGGTGGAAGCCACAGTCAAGTTAAGAGAAGTGCCTTTGCCCATCTGTCATGACAAGAAAAATCACACAAGGTTCCTTCACCTTCTACCTGAACAGAAAGCTAAATCTAATATATGTCCTGCTCTCTGCATGGGGCCTGCAGAGAGCCATGGTGACAGGCCTTTAAGAAACTATTTAGTAACTTACAAAAACAAAATGTGCAGAAACATGATTTGAGCTCAGGGAGAATGGAACCTATTTGGGGAAAAAAAAAACTTAACCTGGCTCCTCCTGGGCACCCTAGAGAGCAAGAGGGAGTGAAGTAAAAAAGCAAACAGACTTGCAAGAGTCTGCTACTACCGTATAATATAACTCAAGTGATTTCCTAGTCTAGTTCCTAGTTTTTGTGTAGTCTGTTTCCAGATCTGGACAACCTGAAAGGGCTGACATAACTAGATACCAAGTGGGATAGAGATGTTTCTGACTGGGCAGCCTCAATATAGACAGTGAAATCCCACAGGACAAGACCCCTAAAGTAATCCAATCCAGAAGATTATTCCTATTAGGTTGCTGTTGTTAGTTGCGAAGTCATGTCTGACCCATCATGACCCCATGGACAATGTTCCTCCAGGCCTTCCTGTTCTCTATCATCCCCCGGAGACCATTTAATCTCATGCTGACTGCTTCAGTGATTCCATCCAGCCACTTCATTCTCTGTCATCCCCTTCTTCTTTTGCCTCAATTGTTCCCAGCATTAGGCTCTTCTCCAATGAGTCCTTCCTTCTCATTAGGTGGCCAAAATATTTGAGTTTCATCTTCAGGATCTGGCCTTCTAAAGAGCAGTCAGGATTGATCTCCTCTAGAACTGACTGGTTTAATTGCCTTGCAGTCCAAGGAACTCGCAGGAGTCTTCTCCAGCATAACCAGAGGTGGGTTTCAGCAGGTTCTGACCAGTTCTGGAGAACCGGTAGCAGAAATTTTGATTAGTTCGGAGAACCGGTAGTAAAAATTCTGACTGGCCCATCTATTCTCTGACTGGCCCATCTATTTTCTGCCTCTCGAGTTCCAGCTGATCAGGAGGAAATGGGGATTTTGCAGTAACCTTTCCCTGGATTGGAGAGGGAATGGAGATTTTACAGTAGTCTTCCCCTGGAGTGGGGTGGGAATGGAGATTTTACAGTATCCTTCCCCTGCCACGCCCACCAAGCCACGCCCACCAAGCCATACCATGCCCACCAAGCCACACCCACAGAACCAGTAGTAAAAAAATTTGAAACCCACCACTGAACATAACCTATTAGATTATGAAGCGAAATGGTTAGGCAGCAGGATGAATGATATCTCCACCCTTTCTGGAACGCCTGACGACATCAGTTTGTTCTCAAAATCAACAGACTGCCAGGTGGAGCCTTTGGTCAACTAACTGGAATTTCTATAGAGCATGGATATGCCACTTCATCCTAGCTTATTGTGCCATTCTCTGGTGAATAATGCTGGGAAAGATTAATTCGCTGCTCTTCTGTCAGTCTGATTTTCATTTTACATGCCAAGTCAGCCCTTTCATCCAGGATTAAATGTTATACCAGCAACTGATCTAGCATTAACAAGCAGGTCTTTCAAGTTGGAGGGACCACCACTGCTGTCACCTTGATGCTTTTGTGTTTACGTATGTGTTTGTGTGCATTGTTCACATTGAGAATAATCATGAACGATACTAAGGAAACTGAATCATATTTGAGAAACATTATAGCATACTAATGTTCCTTTTATGTCCTGTTTAAAAGAGATTTAAACACAAATAAACACACACACTCCACCCAAATGTGTTCTGCACTCACACGCTCTCCTCCACCCAAACGTGTTCTGTTAACTGAGAATGATCATATTTAGAATGTTTTTTTTTTATTTTGATTTATATGCCGCCCTTCTCCGGAGACTCAGGGCGGCTTACAGTGCGTTAAGCAATAGCCTTCATACTTTTGTATATTTATACAAAGTCAGCTTATTTTCCCCCACAAACTGGGTCCTCAATTTACCTACCTTAGAAAGGATGGAAGACTGAGTCAACCTTGAGCCTGGCAAGATTCGAACTTACTTTAATTGCAGACAGCTGGTGTTAAATTACAGTGCCTTGTCTGCAGAGCTATCCAGGAATTGAAATTTGAAATGTAGTTTCTGTCTTACACACTTTTTTTTTCTTTACATCTCGCATTTTCCCCAATGAGGATAAACCAAAATGCATAAACTCCCTTCCATTTTCTCACACTACAGCAACCTTGTGAGAAAAATTAAGGCTGAGAGAAAACACTGACCCTCAGTCACCCATTGAACTTCATGGCTGAACAACATCTGAAGCTGACAGCCGAGTCATTCAGTACTCTAACAACATTATCACTCTGCTTTTCAAATAATGTCTGATTTAGGCTTGCCAAGTTTTGAACTACCCCTTGTGTATATGCCTTTAAACCAATTCTTGATCTGAGACAATTAGCAAGTGATATATCCACTTATGAAGAGATTTGCTTGCTAATTGCTGCCAATCAGTTTGTGAAGGCACTGGTACTGGAAACCAAACAAAGAGTCCACAAGATAAGACTGAACTAAGTAGAACGACAGTGTAAACAGACTGACTCTAAATGTATCAACTCAAAACTTTCACTAAATTCAATGACACTTATTTATTACATTGGAAATATTAGGCGGTGATAGAGTTTTGGTAGTGGTTTTACTAAAGCCTTCCAGGATGTAATCCTATGACTCCTGTTGGGAGATAGGGATATACAGTACAGAGAGACAAATCTAAAATTTGTTCTTCTTTGCCAGCATCTGTGAATGGCTGTTTCTATAGTTGGAAAGCTCAAATTGAGCTGTGGCAATATGAACTTTGGATATGATAGAGATAGATAGATGATATCGAAGACAGACAGATAGATAGATAGATAGATAGATAGATAGATAGATAGATAGATAGATGATAGATAGATAGATAGATAGATAGATAGATAGATAGATAGATAGATGAGAGTTAGAATGAAGAGTTTTGTGATCTGTGATCACTAAATGCATCTAGGCTATTATATTTTCCCAGCTCACTAAATCGACACTAGAATCAAATGTTTCAAATGTTTATTCCCTCCACAAGGATATGGGAAAAAAATCAACTACATTTTTACTCTACCAATATGAGCCTGACATAATATTGGATTTGCCAGAAGCTCAAACTCTGGAGACCACTTAGCAATGTAACTGGATTTGTTTTGCTGGTAGGAAAATGAAAAAGAAACATCATTTCAGATAGCCAACAGACCTTTCTTTTTCCATATCCTAAGGCAAATGTCATGAAAATGTCATGAAACATATTATGAATAGGTAAAGATCAAGCAAATAGTCATGCATGTCAACCCTATGCATGACTCCCAATATTCACTCTACACCAGAGATGGATAACTTGGAATTTCAGAGTTGCTCTGGAAAACCTTTTTGTATTTCCTAACACATTTCTCTACACAACCATAGAAAATCACCAAGATGGTTTTCACTGACTTGAAACTTGAGTTGCATGAAAATTATAGTTTATTCGAGTTGGGTGGCTAATAAATTCAAATACATAAATAAAATCTCTAATATGGGTGGCTGAACAGGTAGAAACAGTGTATTTAAAAATGAAAACTTTTATTTTTTTAAAACTATTGTTGGAAGAAATATCCATCTGAGTTCAGTTCCAAGTGGGGAAAAAGACACTGGAAACATGGGGCTGATTGGAAAGATGGTTTAATGGTGGACAGGACCATATGGTTTGAGGTCCTGGGCAATCAAGCACATGGGTGAGAGAGAGAGAGAGATTTATACCCTCTCTTGGGCTTTGAACTTGCTTCCTGTTCCTGAGAAAGAAATGTATTTTGATAGGTTGTCAGACTCCCATGGGGCCATGCAGGGGTAACTTTGTAGGTTGTCTTGAGTCCCAGGCTTGATTGAATTTTGCTGGGTGAGGTAATGAAGGGGCTTTGGGCAATTCCTATTATGGCTTAATGGCTTTGTCCTGGTTTGGATCTTGAGTGAGGGCTAATCCTATCATCCTGGAGCTAAAGGTATTTTGTCTTGTAGATAAGATGGCCCAGTCTTTTGTCTTGTAGATAAGCTGGCACCAAAATATCTGCTGGGGCTGAGTTTCTGTGTCCTTTAAGATTTCTATTTCTCTTTTAGGGGAAATATTCTGCCTTTTTAATGTTTCCTAGAATATTTCATTCTTCTAGGAGAGGGACGGGTGTTAACTTTCTATACTATTTTTCCAAAGACCTTTCTCAACCCCAGGAAAAATAGCCAGAGATATGGAACTCTGTTTGTATAGCTCTGTCAGTTTGGAACCATTATCTTCCCCATTATAGTTCATTGTTCGCTTTGTCTAAAACTTCAGATAGGTCTATGGCTCCCCAAAGCTTGATCATGCCTACAAACTTTTACAGGTTTGTAACTTTCTAAATAAAGCCCCTTTAAATGCCTATAAGACTGGGTGAGAATGACAAGGTCAGTCAAACTTCTATCTATAAGGAATTATTCTGGACTCCACCTGTTGGCCATTTTGGCCATATGCTCTGCTCCACAGTAGAGATAACAGTGCTGAATTATGAAGTCTTGCAGAACCTGCTAGATTTTATTCCCTTCTGAATTGTTTTTTGGGACCAAAAGGAAGTATCAACAACTAGTACTGGAAGGGCAAAGCAAAATTAAAGAACATATGAAATTCATACATTCAAAGAAGTGGTCAGAATTTATATATCTTTGAAACAATCTCAGGGTCTGATGCTTCCCAGTTTGCACCCTATGGACATCGATGATAGTCCAGGAGGATATTGCAGACTACTTGGGGAATGAGTGGGGAGGTGACAATTATGATATTCTTTCATATCTATTGTATTTGATGTTACATTATTATTTCCCCTTGTTATTATTTGTTTCATGAGCATCTTTTAATAATGTTATATTCCCTAGTTTTAAAGAGTGGAACTTTGGGGTGATGACCGTATGAACCAGTAGTCTGGTGGTCTTGAAAGTAAGACTCCAAAACAGATAACTTTTATCTACACTTCAAAGTAGATACACTTTGAAGGTAGTATGCTTAAAATGAGTGGCATGCATGGTCGTTTCCAAAAGGTTTCAGAGATGATACAGAGATCTACATACAGTACAAGAAAAGATTAGGAATCTCTGTTCTAGCCTTGAGTCTTTTACCCCTAATCACATATCAAGTCTAAGATAGTAGTATCAAAGATATACTGCTACTGATAACAGAAAACTTGAGACTTCTGAAACTCGCACACTATGATATTCCTTGCTGCCTGGAGAAGATTCTAGGATTCTAGGACAAATGTGTCCAGTACTGGCTTAAGGACACTGTGTATAAGCAGCACAATACTGCCTATATAGCAAGTTCATATCTCCACATTCTCAGAAATGCAGCAGGATGAGTTCTCTCATGATTAGCAAATGAACCCAGAATGCATCTCAGTAGAATGATTAGAAAAAACATGAAATGGAACCAGAGGTGGGTTTCAGCAGGTTCTGACCAGTTCTGGAGAACCAGTAGTGGAAATTTTGAGTAGTTCGGAGAACCGGTAAATACCACCTCTGACTGGCCCCGCCCCCATCTATTCTCTGCCTCCCTAGTCCCAGCTGATTGGGAGGAAATGAGGATTTTGTAGTAACCTTCCCCTGGAGTGGGGAGGGAATGGAGATTTTACAGTATCCTTCCCCTGCCACGCCCACCAAGCCACGCCCACAGAACCGGTAGTAAAAAATTTGAATCCCACCACTGGATGCAACTTCCCTTTAAAAAAACAAAACGATGAAGAAGAAATGAAAGAAGAGAAAACATTATATTCCTGAATTGCAGTGAAATCACACCTACTATGCTCTGCGTTAAAATATTTTCATCCAGCAAATGAGCCATCCTTTCATTTTCCACTAATTAAACAATAACAATGGTTGCAGTCTTGTAATAATAATGAAGACTCTGTCTTTCAAAAAGGGCACCTAAATTAATCAAGCCATATCAGTTTCAAATTTTCCTGCATGTTTCTTTCAAGTCCTGCCACTTCTATTATTAAAGCAGCTCATTTGCTTAACAGGACCATTTTAATGTTCTTTCTGATGCAGCTGTAAAAATGTCACTCTGTTTGATCATCGTACACAGTTTTCTCAATTATAGTAAATCACAACACTAATGGGAAGAAACCCATTTTGAAGTATTCTAATGTTTTTCCACTTAAAGCACTTCATTTTTAAAGTCATCTAGGCAAGCCCAACTTTGTGGCTTCCAGGTATCTTGGATTACATCTCACATCATTTTGAAACATCAGAATTGTTAAACAAAACTAATCTTAAAAAGAAGAATGTTGAGTCAAAAATCTAACCATAGTGCTGCTCAGGGGTGGGTTCTAAATTTTTTTACTACCGGTTCTGTGAGCGTGGCTTATTTTGTGGGTGGTGGCTTGGAGGTCATGTGACTAGGTGGGCGTGGCTAGCTGGTCAGAGTCATTTCTGGAAGGTCCTTGCACTTATGACCCGACTCATTTGTTTGCTTTTAACACTGGTCAGCTGTAGGACGCCCCTTTGAAGCCCCGCGGCAAGAGTTTAAACAGGTTTTTTCCCTCTAGTCATTAGCTGGGACTCAGGAGGCAGCAATAGATTAGGGGTGGGACCAAATAAAAAGTAAGAATAACGTGGGTGGGTGGGTGGGAGGGTGGGGGGGGAGAACCGGTTCGGTGATGTCATATCGTCACCGCTACCGGCTCGGCCGAACTGGACCGAACCGGGAGGAACCCACCACTGGTGCTGCTAAAACTTAAACACATCAGTTTTTGATCATTGCAAGTTATTTTTGTATTAGCAGACATAGCATTTGCCTTTTCAAAAAATCTGCCATTACTCCATTTTTAACAGAGGAAGATCTAAGCAAATTAAGTGCCAAATTTAATAAATTATTATTATGGTTGGTAACATAATCAGCCAGATATTTAGACTGGATTTGACATTTTGGAAGTGTGCCCAAGGTGCCTATTACTATCTTTGTTTCATTGGTACTATCTTTGCTTTATTTTGCTACAATTGTTCTGCTTTTATTTGCAGGTCTTTTTATTTTGTGATTTTTTTCCAGTTCTTTCTCCTCTGTTCTACTGTCTCCAATTTGCAATGTCCATTATCCAGACTTTTTTGTCTTTCTTATCAACATTTGTTAAGTCTGGGGTGTTTTGTGGCAGATGCTCATTGAAATTTAATTCAAATAATCCAATCCCAAGCATTTTAGTTTTATTTTCTATTACTTTGTCTATTTTATGGCCCCACCAGTTCATGCTTATAGGAAAATATATCTTGCAGATATTCCATTGCACCACTGCTAAATGCTTCCAGCTAGGGTTTACTTCAGCAACTAGTTTTTCCTCAGTTGTATTTGTGGTATTACCAACTTGGTTTTATGTGTTCAATATTCCTTTTTAATGCGCCAGTTGACAAGAAAGTTTATATGGGCATCTCAAATGATAACAAAAATAGCTACAGGGTAGCCTCAGTGTAACAAGATTAAGTTGCTAATCATCTCCACCATTATTCCAACAAGCCAGTTTCTTCCATACTTCCATGAATTCCTGAATCACTCACTATTGTGAATGGTTACTTCACATCTCTTTGTATGTATCACTGTTATCCTGAGCAGATGATAAACTACTTTCAAGACAACTATCTCTGACTAATGCATACCCCCAAAGACAACATTTTCAGCTGAAGGACAGTCATAATTGTCTGAGGAATGAGAAATGAGGAAGAAGAATAAGGAAGAAACACTGCTCCAATAATGAGCAATGACATACCTTTAAAATAGAACAGATTGGGGGGGGGGAAATTCCTAGGTTCTGCAAAACCATGTAGAAACCCTATTCTAGCAAAGTTATTAATTTGTAGAGCACTATATTTGTAAGATGTATTTAATTAATTCTATCTAAATCAGTTATGTAATTTGGATTACAAAACAATACTTTCAAAATAGGTATCATTTTCCAGTGCAAAAGGCATATATATTTTCCCTAATTAGGTTCACAAGAGTGGAAATAGCTGGCTGACCTTGTCTAGGCTTGGAAGCTAAATGGAGTTGAGTGTGATTATTATTGGGATGAAAAATCTCCAGGCAACCAGGGTGGTAATATAGAGTAGTTAGTTGGAAAGGATGTCACTGTATATTTTATATTTTACAAGCAGAAGGCTAAATATTATATTATATGGAGTCATATCTGACATCCATTAATCAAACAACACTATGCTCACTAATTTAGCACAAGTTCCTCATGTTGAAGATGATGCACAATCAAGAGCTTTCTTTCTCAGGAAGACTAAACACATAGA
Organism: Pituophis catenifer annectens; assembly: GCF_029215685.1. Taxonomy (NCBI): domain Eukaryota; kingdom Metazoa; phylum Chordata; class Lepidosauria; order Squamata; family Colubridae; genus Pituophis; species Pituophis catenifer. The sequence continues at coordinate 23,120,701 of NW_027256886.1, forward strand.
AAAATTTAATTTGGAAGTAATTTATTACTCTTATGAAATTGAGATTAGCATTAGCAAACTTTAAAGTGTCCTCATAGGCATTATCTAAATCAAATGTGCAATTCCTTCCAAACAAAAACATTGCTATACGTAAAATATACGTACATTAATCTACATGAACACAGGCAAATTCTAGAAACATATGTTCAGAGAAAAAATAGAAAAGACTCTGATATAGTAGAAAAAACTTTGACAGGCAATTTGTATATTTGCTCAATTACTTCTGGAAGAGAGTTTTAAAGGCTTTGATCTTACTTCTTTATCTTTAAACCATTAAATCTTTAAACTGTTTAATCCTTGGGCTGAACAGCTCTACCCTGCTTTGAAAAACTTTCAGTCCTTGAAACTGTAGATTGTCCACCTAAAGGACAAATGACTATCAGCTATCTTTATAGTGCTGAAGCTATTTGATGTAATCAAATAGTTATTTGATGTAATCACATAATTATTTTTAATATTGGAAAGTTACTAAATTCCAAGTCAGTTTGAATCTAATACACTCTCAGGAAATCCCTGTATCCAGATCAGAGAAATAACACACATCAATTCTGTTCAGCTAACAAAAAAGTTTTAATGTTTATTTATTGAGCATCAGCAAACATGAAAATATTTTGCTGGAAAAAAATAGGACAAAAGACTGACAAACCCATGGAGAAATAGAGAGAGACATTTCCATGGTTTTGTCAGCTAAAAGGCTTTGCCTTTTAATATCATTAAAAGCTACTACCAGTTTCCTCTTCATTTTTGCCATTTTAGGAAATAGATATCAAGTCAGTCTATCTATCATCTTTCTCTCTCTCTCCCCCTCCCTCCTTCCCCCTCCTCCTCCCCCTCCCTACCACCCTCTCAAAAAAGTTTCCAGACTCATTGGAATCAAAATTGTGGATAATTAACATAGTCATTTCTTTTCATTCCAATTTAACCCTTTTATATCTGCAGAACAGAGATGCTAAACACAACCTGGTGATGACTGGATGCTTCAAATGGTCATAAAAGCAAGCTGGTTGCCAAACTGCAACCATATTACAGCAGGGGTGATGCAGCATTTGTAACTCCGAGGATAAAAATGATAAGTAACTTTTTTTTTCAAGTCTGCCATAACTTCAGATGGTCATTAACTGGCTCATTGTAAGTGGAGGATTACTTGCATTACCTGTATCTCTTTTGTCAAAATGCTCAAAGCAGCCTCACATTGTTTCAACGCAAGTGCTGTCCTTTCTTAGAATATCATAAGACATGTATAAAAGGGATGGAATTTCTAGTTCAATGATGTGTCATTGCTTTTGTTGTTTGTCAACCCTTGATTGTACTCCTCCAAACTGTGAACACTGCTGCTCCCTGTTTGCTGATGTGAAGAGACTGGTATCCAGGGTATTAACACAATCTTATATAATGCACTTCGTTCATGCACAGGAAGTCTGCCAACATTATGTCCTGATCATCATATTATTTTCTTCTTTAACACATGTCCACCCTAAAATTTCTTAACTGCCTCCATGAGGCCCAACTTTCCATAAATATCATGGGGAAAATTGGGAAATGATAAATAAAACAAACGACTTTTTTTCATTCCCCAGACACACATTGTCTTTTAAGGTTTATTTGGTTTAATTAAACAAATATTCCTAATCCAGCAGAGGGATTCATCTGCAGTAACACAATTTCAATAGTTTTGAAACCTAGGCTGATATGGTTGAATTTGCTTCTTCTTATAGTTGATGATGGTCTGTTTCTCCTTGGGCTTAGTGATATTTATAGCCAGAGCTGGTGTGCTATTATGGTAGTGCTCTGAAAAGACTGTGAAAGCAACCATTGTTAATACTTAAAAGCTTATGAAAATTTCTGCCTTCTAATAACATTTGTTCATCAGAAAAAGGGATACCAGTCTCCTCTTCATTTTTGCCACCGTAGAAATACCATAGTTCTGTTCCTACAATGTAAACAAGACACCCAACATATATTTTCATAGATGGCATCCCACGATGAGACTACCTGAAACTCAAACAGTTTCAGGTAGTCCTTGCCTTATGACCACAATCAAGCCCAAAATTTACATTGCTAAGCAAGACATTTTTTAAGTGAATTTTGCCTCATTTTATGACCTTTCTTGCCACAGTTGCTAAGGAGTTGTTAAATTATTAACATGGTTTAACTGGATTTGTTAAATTAGTAACATGGTTGTTAAGTGAATCTGGCTTCCCTGTTGACTTTGCTTGTCAGAAGATTCCAAAGGTGATCCCATGACCCCAGGTCACAGCAACTGTCAACCAATTGGCAAGCATCTGAATTTTGATCACATGACCATGGGGATGTTGCAATGGTTGTAAGTGTGAAAAACTGATTGCAATGTTTTTTTCAGTGCCAATGTAACTTCGAACGGTTACTAAACAAACTGTTGTAAATTGAGAGGATTACCTGTACTTTCCCCAAAACATTTAGACATTTGGAGAAGGACTTCCTAGTATTATATCAGGATGGTGATAAAAAAAATTCTATTAAATGATGACACCATTTTTCTTAAACAGATCTGGAGCAGTAGTGGGTTCCACTTACCTTCGCTACTGGTTCAGAACTGGGAGCGCGCACACCGGGTGAGTTCTACTTACCTTTACTACTGGTTTGCAATGGGATCGTGCATTGTGCAGATCGCTTCTGATGACATCAGGGTCAGTGGGCGGAGCCTCCCACTGGTTTTACTACCGGTTCTATAGAACCGGTCCGAACTGGGGGCAACCCACCACTGGCAAGAGCGTCCATGATGACGTCCGGGTGGGTGGGCAGAGCCACCCGCAACCGCCACTACCGGTTTGCTTGAACTGGGGCGAACCGGTAGAAACCCACCACTGATCTGGAGGCAGATTAAAAGTCAGTGCAGATGACAGATATTGTTTCTTTTCCCTTTATCTATTTCTTTCCTTTGTTTTCTTTTTTTGTAAGTATTTATGGGACGTACATGGTTTCATATACAGATGAATGCAGTGGTGAAATGTAAAATTTGTTACTACCGGTTCTGTGGGCGTGGCTTGAGGGGGTAATGTGACTGAGTGGGTGTGGCCAACTTTTTTTAAAAAAACTTTTAAAACCATTTTTTCTACAATCTCTTTGGTGAAGAGGTTATTTAAAAAATGCTTTTAAAAGCCTCTGACGATCCCAGCTGAGCCGCACGATCATCAGAGGCTTTTTAAAAAACTTTTTAAAGCATTTTTTCAGCCAAAGAGGTTGTAGATCAACCTCTTATGATTGCATGGCTCAGCTAGGCATGGTGGGGGTGGGATTTTTGCTACCGGTTTTCTGAACCACCCACCGCCCTCACTACTGGATCGGGCGATCTGGTCCAAATCAGAAGCATTTCACCCCTGATGGATGCATACAACTCAATACTATTGCAACTCTTAAATAGTATTGGAGCCTTAAGGACTTTTTGACTTACCTTTCAATTTTGTTTATTTACTTGTTTGGAGGAGGGGGAGATGTTAGCATTCTATAAATGTGTTAAGCCTAGCAAAAGCTTAACTATAAAACATCTGTTTTCTTTGGTTTCACATCAAATATTTGCAGGAAATTGCATCACTTTTATCTAGTAACATAAACTAAGAGATCTCCAAGGTCTTCAAAAAAGAGCTGGGGGCTGCATGTGTCTTTGGGATATGGATTGCCCGACTCTAATTTATAGCTCTATGTTCAAAAGAAATCACATATAAATTATTTCATTTGAAGTTTAAGTATTTAAACTGCATTTAATTTCTTTAAATATATTAAGATAAAATAGCAATGAAACGATATCTGATAGCTCAGACTGGTGCACTGTTCCAAATCTATTTTCTTTTTTGGTATTATATTTGAATATTATCCAATATATGAAGAATGACAGACTAGTATTGTTGGAATTCTCTAGCTGTGTACTGGATGCAAGCCCTTAAAATCAAACCAAAAACAAGCAAACAAAAACTATGAATATTAAAATCGTTCTTGTTGAAAATAGTCTAGAAACTGATTGATTTCTAAATATGTGTTGAAGTGCTACCAACTAGTTTACATGGCTGGTTGACCATGGTTGCTATTGCTTCACCCTAGTTACTGATTTTTATTGTTGCCATGGAGCGAAGTTAGTTGTATTATTCCCTCATGCATTGCTGTAGCATTGACAGAATTTTTATTTCTTCCTGGTTCTGTATTCAAAGTTAGGCATAATTACAACAGCGTTATCAACACCACTTTACATCCATATTGTTTTCAATAACTTATTATCAAAAGACTTTGTGAAGAGGGATCAGAAGAATGATCTGTGGAGCTGTATTTTTTTTAAAAGCATGGGAAAAACTATCCTACTAAGAAAACATACATTCCTATTAAAATATGGTGTCTGCACACTGAAAGAGGTAAAAGGAGTCAAGGAATTCAGGCCTCTACGGTATGGAATTGAAATGATTATTTATCTATTTGTTCATTATATAGGATAGGATAGGATAGGATAGGATAGGATAGGATAGGATAGGATAGGATAGGATAGGATAGGATAGGTGAGAAGAGAAGAGAAGAGAAGAGAAGAGAAGAGAAGAGAAGAGAAGAGAAGAGAAGAGAAGAGAAGAGAAGGGAAGAGTTGGAAGGGACTTTGGAGGTCTTCTAGTCCAATCCCCTGCTCAGGCAGGAAGCCCTATATCATGTCAGACAAATGGTTGTCCAATATCTTCTTTAAAACTTCCAGTGTTGGAGCATTCACAACTTTTGGAGGCAATTTGTTCCACTGATTAATTGTTCATTTATATGGTCAATCAAAATACGACCTTGGGTGGCGTACAATAAAATCTAAAACAAAACAAAACAGCAATATGGAAAAACAACTTAAACAATATTAATAATATGATTCAAAGGATAATTTCCTGAGTCAAACCACATATATCTCTATAACAGATGGGATCAACAATATGCTGGAACTGATGGGATAGGTAGATGTAATTGGAGAGAGTCAGTCCCTCAAATAATCTGAACCCCTGCCATGAAGGGCTTTAAGGTCAAAACCAGTCCCTTGAACTGGATCTAACTGGTAACTAATGCAACTAATGGAGTCAAGTTGTAAGGTGTGCCATTCTAGTGTCACACATAACTGCCGACAGCATTGCATTCTGCACTTGGTTGAAGCTTCTGGATGCTCTTCAAGGGTAGCCCACGTAGAGTGGCCTAAATAAAGCCCCCAATGTCGAGTTCAAATAATCTTTGAACAACTATTCTACAGGAGTATTTTTGTTTGTTTACTTATTTTTCTGTTTACTTATTCTTTTCAAGGCCACAAAATGTTTTTTTTTTTTAAATTTGATTTATATGCCACCTTTCTCCGAAGACTCAGGGCAGCTTACAATGCGTTAAGCAATAGCCTTCATACTTTTGTATATTTATACAAAGTCAGCTTATTGCCCTCACAATCTGGGCTCCCACAATCTGGATGGAAGGCTGAGTCAACCTTGAGCCTGGTGAGATTTGAACTTGCAATAATTGCAGGCAGCTGATGTTAATAACAGTTAATAATAATCGCCTTGACTACTGCAATGCTCTCTACATGGGGTTCCCCTTGAGGGGCACCCGGAGGCTCCAGCTGATCCAGAACGCAGCAGCGCGGGTAGTGATGGGAGCAGCATGGCACTCCCATGTAACACCGCTCCTGCACGAGCTGCACTGGCTCCCGGTGGTCTTCCGGGTGCGCTTCAAGGTGTTGGTTATCACCTTTAAAGCGCTCCATGGTACAGGGCCTAGCTATCTTCGAGACTGCCTGCTGCTACCGACAACCTCCCAGCGACCCGTGCGCTCCCACAGAGAGGGCCTCCTCAGGGTGCCATCAGCCAAACAATGTAGGCTGGTGACCCCCAGGGGGAGAGCCTTCTCTGTGGGGGCACCTACCCTCTGGAATCAGCTGCCCCCAGAGATAAGGAGAATCCAAGACCTCAGTGCCTTCCGCCGTGCCCTTAAAACCCACTTTTTCCAGCAAGCCGGGCTGGCTTAGGAAATTTTTTTTTTAAATTTTTAAATGTTTAATTGGTTTGTGGTTTTTTAAATTTTGGGCCAAATTTATATAGATTTTAATTGTTTTTAATATTTGTATTTCATGTTTTTAATTCTGGCTGTGCACCGCCCTGAGTCCTCAGGGAGAAGGGCGGTATATAAATTGAAAATAAATAAATAAATAAATAAATAAATAAATAAATAAATAAATAAATAAATAAATAAATAAACAAACAGTGCTTTTAGTCTGCTGCGCCACCAGACTAAATGTATTATGTAAAAACCGGTTCACACCAGTTCTATAGAATCAGTAGCAAAGCCAATGGGAGGCCCCGCCCACTGACCCTGATGTCATGAAAATGCTTCTGCGCATGTGCAGAAGAGTGTGTGCGCACACACGCACAAAGCAAGCAAGTGTGCACGGCCCCATTGCGAACCGGTAGTAAAGATAAGTAGAACCCACCCCTGGACTTTACCTGTCTGTCCATCAGCAGGATAACTAACAGAATAGAAATGGTCTGGTGGTATAGGAGAAGAAGCAGGCAGCAGGATCCAATCAGGTGGGGGGAAGACTGCAGTGAAGAACATTCCAGAAAGAAATTATCAATGTATCCCTCAGTTACATTTCTGTTGTGACCTAGGCTTCCTGAGTCATTAAAACACAGGAGTAGTCCCAAAATCCCCTTTTATTGCAACAGCTGTGAATTATGTTCATTCACAGCTGAGTCCCAATTAGTTGCAAAAAGTCCTTCAGGAGAAGTCCTTTGGGATAATCACCAACCTTTATTTCCCTTGACACGCTGCCAAAGACCTACTTGGCAAAGCCACACAGAGTCCAGAATCAAACAGAAATGCCAACTGGGAACAGAATTAACGTTGCTTTCCTGCAAAGGGCCCATGCACCTTTTCTCCTCTTTTAAGCTTTATGGGAGGGGCCAATCATCTCCAGGCCTTACTCTTGAGTTGTCCCTTTTGTTTTAACTGTTCTTGCTTCTGGCAGCTCTGCACATGGACACACTTAGGAACAGGTTCGTCCTGTTCCTCTGCCTCTCTGATGTCCGACTCTGGAGGCTCCAGACTCTGCACATAACTCTCAGATGGCCCTGGCCCCATCTCTGCCTCTGACACAGAGCCCTCCTCCGAGTCTTCCCCAGACTCCAGGACTGGCCTATGCTCTTCCTCAGCCTCCTCACTGTCTGACTCTGCTGCCAGCTCTGCAGGCTGCTCGCGGACCACAACAATTTCTTTGTTTGTTTATCAACCTATATGCAGTTACCAAAATAACTTGAGATGACTCAGCTTTTTCTTCTTCCCCTTTAACTTGAGTTATTTTATCCCATTTTATACAATCTCAATACAGCTGCTATGAAATAGTGGAGACGGGTATCGTCAGTGTGTGATCAAAGAAGTCAAGATAACAACAGTGTGAACAAAGCTTTGCCTGTATTTTATGTGCTTTATCTATCTTCTTTGTTTGATTTTTTTAGAGTATGTTTACTCTGTGGAAGTGTGCTCACAGATCAAGATAAACTGTTGAAAATATATTCGTAGTTCATACTTCCTACCCACCCTGTGATGTAAGACAAGCAAATATTTGAAACAGCCACCAAACATCATCATTGCATACTAAAAGCAATGTAAATGATATAAATATTGTCTACCTGTGCTAATATACCTGTTGTCTTGGCATGCAAAATGATATAGAATAGAATAGAATTCTTTATTGGCCAAGTGTGATTGGACACACAAGGAATTTGTCTTGGTGCATATGCTCTTGGAGTACATAAAAGAAAAGATACATTCGTCAAGAATCATAAGGTACAACACTTAATGATAGTCATAGGGAAACAGTCAATATAAATCTTAAGGATACCAGCAACAAGGTTACAGTCATAGTTATACGTGGGAAGGGATGGGTGATAGGAACGATGAGAAGATTAATAGTAATGCAGACTTAGTAACTAATTTGACAATGTTGAGGGAATTATTTGTTTAGCAGAGTGATGGCGTTCAGGAAAAAAATTGTTCTTGTGTCTTGTTGTTCTGGTATGCAGTGCTCTATAGCATTGTTTTGAGGGTAGGAGTTGAAACAGTTTATGTCCAGGATGTGAGGTGTCTGTAAATATTTTCACAGCCCTCTTTTTGATTCATGCAGTATACAGGTCCTCAATGGAAGGCAGGTTGGTAGTAATTGCTTTTTCTGCAGTTCTAATTATCCTCTGAGGTCTGTGTCTGTCTTGTTGGGTTGCAGAACCAAACCAGACAGTTATAGATGTGCAGATGACAGACTCAATAATTCCTCTGTAGAGCTGTATCAGCAGTTCCTTGGCAGTTTGAGCTTTCTGAGTTGGTGCAGAAATAACATTCTTTGTTGTGCTTTTTTGATGACGTTTTTGATGTTGGGTGTCCATTTTAGGTCGTGAGATATGGTAGAACCTAGAAATTTGAAGGTCTCTACTATTGATATTGTGTTGCTTAATATTGTAAGCAGTGGTTGTATGGGAGGTTTTCTCCTAAAGTCCTCAAATTCAAGGAACTCATATAGACATAAATAAGTAATTTTTATACAACATAGAAATTTGCAAATATAAATTAGACATGTTAAAATTATAGTTTTTCAGTCTAAGCAATAATTAAGCAATTAAAAGAAATGCAAAATGTTTGATAAAAGCAAGCCATAATTTATTTTTTGTTTGTAAGGATCATTGATTCCCAAAATTTAAATGCACCTTCCTCTGAAACCACTCATTCTATTGATATCTTTTTTCTATATCTTGGATTCTATATCCTTACTAGACAATCATGACCCACTGGGTTACCTTTCAATGATATTCCTTTAACAAATTAGAGAAACAGAATGACCATGGGCACTAACATCAGAATAATTTCAGAATAATTTTGTGACTGTTTGGAATGATATTAAAAAGGATTTATTAAGGTGGGATAAATTGCAACTATCTTTGTTCAGCAGACCTGCTACAAAAAGAAGCCTTTTTAAAGAAAAGAAATGATAGTAAATTATGGACCTATCATGAAATAATATGCTTTATTCAAAGTGAATTTAACTTGAAGCTGAAAGAAGAATTGGAATTAGAAGGACTTGTTTGTCACTGGCTCACATCACTACAATCAAAAGAAAGATTTAATATAGATAAGAAAAAGCATGGCTTTGAGTCTCCAAAAAAATGAGTTTCAAAATACATTGTGTGCTAATGATGAATATGTTATTGCCAAACTGTTGTTGAAATATGGAAAATGAGTATGTTACAGATTGTATGATTCAAGAGGCAAAGAAGTCTGGTGATAATATGATTGATCAATGAGAAAACATGTGGATGAATGGATTGAAGTTTACATTGAATTATAATCCGAAATATTTGTTTTAATAAAATGATGTATTGCTGATATTTAACACCTGAAGACTGTTGAAGATGAATAAAGGAATTTCAAATGTATATTGCAAATGTAAAGAAGATAATTTTTATCATCTCTAGTGAACTTTGTGACAGAGTGAAGAAATACTGGAACCAGATTTTAATTTTGATCAAGACGACTCTTAAAATAAATGTACAACTGAAACCAGAAGTTTTTCTTTTTGGTTCAAAGAGCTTGAAATAAAATTTGGAACATTGTTATTATATATGTTGACAATGGCTGGAAACTTATATACACAAAGATGGAAAGATACATTAATTCCCACAATGAAAGTATGCATGGTAAAGATGAAATGGTTGATGGTGATAGAGAAACTAACTGTTTTAATTAAAGAGAAAACTTTAACTAGTTTTGTTTCCACGTGGAAACCACTTCTGGACCTTGAGCTAAAAGTGGAGAAAAAATGAAATGTTAAATTTAGGTTTTGATGACTAGATTAATTTTGATGTCATGGAAATAGTTTGAAATAATTAGACATGTAAAGCAAAAGGTTGAGCTTGTAATTTTTATTGTGTTCTACTGCTCTGGAAAAAGTCAGAAGTCACTATTTTTGTACCCTTACACCTCTTTTCCAACTGTATCCTTTTCGAACCTTTCTTTTTATTTGTATTTTATCTCATAACAAACTTTAATAAAATATTATAACCATCTTCCTCCTCCAAAGTGTTAGCCACATTTCCTAGTTTTATATCAATTGCTAAACTGATAATCATCCTTTCAGCCATTTTCTCCAGGTTGGTAATAAAGAATTGCTCTGAGAATGAGATGGGTAGTCTCTAAATAATAATATAGTAATATCTGATAATAAACCAAACCAAACCAAACCAAACCAAACCAAACCAAACCAAACCAAACCAAACCAAACCAAACCAAACCAAACCAAACCAAACCAAAATAAAATAATAAAATAAAATAAAATAAAATAAAATAAAATAAAGTAAAATAAAATAATAAAATAAAATAAAATAAAATAATAAAATAAAATAAAATAAAATAAAATAATAAAATAAAATAAAATAAAATAAAATAAAATAAAATAAAATAAAATAAAATAAAATAAAATAGGAACAACACATAAAGCACAGGACCAGCACTGCATTCAAGGTGGTATTCCAAGCTGACCCATTTTTTAGTATTTTCTGGATACAATAATTTAGCCAATAATGAATTCCCCTAATAGTCATATCTTATAGCCCATATTTTTACCATTTTATCAAAAATAATATCATAAACTTTATTGAATGAATTGCATCAGCTACAATCCTAAACTAAAACTAAGCTAAAAATTACATTTCTGGTTGGAACAGAATTGAAGTAGTACCACTTTATGCCCAGAGTTCAGTTGAACTAAATAAAGAAATCTACATTTAAAAAATCTACATTTGAAAGAAATGTTCATTCATAAACTACAATTATGTAAATCAACATTTATTAAATCAACAGAATCAGCAGAATTCTTCATCAGGTGCTTATATACCATAATTTTAATATATATTTAGATATATAACTCACATTTTCCTTTGCACTGCCTGGTCAAACTGGCTGCCTAAAATACTTGTCAAAGCCCTGGCAGGTTTGGCTTTATTTTAGTATAAATGATGCCTATAGCTCTTTACTTCTAAAATAATGTTTTCACAAATACTTTTCCATGGTGTCTAAAAGCCATCTTGCATATTAGCAATTCACTGACTGATACTTGCTTTAGAAATGTATTACTACGAATAATCCTTCTGTAAACTTAATTTCTTTCTGTTCCTAAAAACTTGTCTTCAGACTACAAATCAGCAGCTAAAAATTGGCAGGTATTAAGTAATTCTGCTGGAAAAATAAAACTAACATTTGACTCTCCCATTTCTATTTTTCACTAAGGTGATAAGAATTGTCAAAACTGACAGTGCTGGCCATTGCTTTAATAAGGAGATCGCTGAGGATTGTAAAATTGTCTGCAGCTGCCACTGTACACAAATGATTTTAAATTACAGCTCGTAACTTTTATATCATTTAAACTATTAGATTAAAAACTGAATAATGTAACCAATATCCCTGTGTTACACGTAAAAGATTCAGAATATGGAGATCTATGAAAATTGTCCAGATAATACTTAACAAATATCTAAGAGCTATTGCAATCATCTCAGTCCATACATTTGAGTCCAATCTGAAATCAGATACATATATTTCATTTTACCAAATCAATATTTTAAGTACAAGGGCTATAAATAGAAGGGAACAAGGACATATAAAATGTTTAATCAGCTGCACAATTCTAGCAAAATAGAATTATTTTATTCTGCGCCAAAATTTACATTAAATCTGATGGCAATGGACCATGTGTTGAATAGTTTTGAGTCTTGAGAATATCTGACAATGTCTTCGGGAACTCAAATAATGTGGCTGTATAAATGGTGATACTCTCTCTACTTTGGGAGAACCTTCTCTAATAATTATAAAATGCACCCAAAAATGATTGAAGTGAATAAAATGTCATTTAAATCATATGTAAATGAATCTGGTGCTATCTTTTGCTTGCACACTTAAAAAGCCACTCTGATGATAGGCATTACATGCAAAAATCAAGTACTCTTGGAATCTTAACAGAAGTTGATTACTTTGGCAGATCAGTTTTTTCTATCTTCGATAAAAGTATCACCAGAGGAATAAGGGCTTTAGGAGAAGCATATATTTTAGAAGGCTAGGCCATATATATGTCTGGAATCTCCTCTTGGCCAAATGGTATCCTGCTTGTGGAGAACTGTGGAGCCACAATCAGAACTAGCTGTTTGTATCAGGGCACAGAATACAGAACTATATCAGTATAGAATGAAAAGCTGAAACAAGGTGAGGCCAAACTGTAACATTCATCAGAAATGATATCCAAGGAGCAACATATAGAATTTAGCAAGTTAGAGAAATTCCATGGGCAAGCTAATGAAGAAACATTCCAGTAACTAGTCTTCAGAACCAAGAGTCAGCTAAAGATCAGTATCAATTTTCATTAATGTTGTATACATTATCATTCAACGCCTTAGCATTTGATGCCACTCTTTTGAAGACAACAAAGTCCAAATTTTGGACAGAGAGGATCACTGGTTTGAAACAGAGGTTAAAGGGTCCATCTATGTCAAAACTGAACAGCCCTCTCTCAACAGAGGGGGAAAGATACGGCATCATCTATTTCCAGTCTACAACACAGTCCCTTCAAAGTTCCAAGAAGCATGTCTGATACTTAGGAAATGGGTAGATATACACCTTGTTTCTTTGAAGCAATTTCATCATCATCATCATCATCATCATCATCATCATCATCATCAATCATCAAACCTTTATTACAGCCTTTAGACCAGATAGGAAAACAATAAAATACATAAATTTGTCATTATTATAATAAAACTTTTTTTTAAAGAAAAGACACACAATGCAATAAAATTACAGAAAACACATTATAGTAACTCTAACAAAGATAGCAGTGGCTATTACCACAATTTGTTCTAAACTTCATAAGTAGGATGGATACAACAAATGAGAGCACAAAATCAGGCAACCTTGAATATGTCAGATAAAAGCAGTGTGAAATAGACACTGGGCTTTCCGCGAGGGTAGTTCTTTAAAATGGGCTAAATATCTATGTTCTGAGATTTTCTATAAAATAAGCATCAAAGGAGCATGGGCATAAGTTTGCTGCAAAGCAACATTTTTATAACTGTAACAAACTCACCCCAAATTTCCCCTGTTTCTTGAACAGAATGTGAGATTGTCTAGCACCCCCTTTTTTCAGTGGTTCTAATGACATGTTGAATGCAAAGTTTGTCTTAAGTGTTGCTTACTCTTATTGGCTGTTTAATCTAGGCATACCATCAAGTAGTTGAACCAGTGGTTCTTTGACAAAAACCACAGACGTTTACTTGGCTCTTGTTTCAATTCCTATGAATTTCTCAAGTTTGGGATGAGAGCCAGCAAGTGACATCCACCATTATTACTTTTCTGAGAGGGAAAAACAAAGAACACTTTTGTGGTTAGGATTACTACAAAGTGAGCAGGATGTGCCTTTTCCAGGAATACAAGAGGGTGGACATAACAGGGTGTGCTTTCTGAAGAAACACTATGCTTGATATTTAAAAAGGATCATGTGAGAGAATATTTATTTAACTTAGATGCCGTTTTCCGTTGTAAGCTGGCACAGTGCTTGATTTATATGTGGCAGAATGTCATTTACATCTTTCCTTCTGCATCGGCCCAGGACCTTTGTAACATCAAATATATCTGAGAATCACAGTACCTTATATAATTTATCCCAACATACTATTACTTTATCTGCTCTACCTGCTTTTTGTTTGAATTTCCCTGATGCATTTACCAGGACGTCATCTTAAGGGCAATCTACATATGAAATAAACATAATTATCTCCTCTTTATTTTAAAAAAAATATACCCTCTTTGTATTTATTTAAATGGCGCTAGTAAGTAGCATCTCCATAAACTTCTCTAGCTTTAGATTAATTTAGTGCTGATGCTAATGTGCTCAAAGATAAACAGAGTTACAGATAGTTCTAATACATGCTAGCACATTTGGCACAGTAAAAATATATTTGCATTTACAGTGAAAATGCAACCTAGAACTAAGGAGAAACATCCTAATACTGAGAACAATTAACCAGTGCCTTCAGAAGTTGTAGGTGCTTCATCACTGGAGGCTTTCTACAAGAGACTGGACAGCCACTTGTCTGGAATGATATCTGGTTGCCTTCTTGAGCTGGCAGTTGGACTAGAAGACCTCCAAGATCTATTCCAACTCTATTATTTTTCTGTTATTTTATTTATTTGATTTATATTCCATACCCATTACAGATGCGAATCTGGACAGCTAACAACATATTAAAAATGGAGAAAATCACACATTTTCCCCCTTAAGTATGGTCATCGTTTACTTGATTTCTATATGGCTACAACTGCCCTTGAACATTTTGATTTTTATCAAAATCAGTGCATACTAGTACGAAATACAAGAATGTGCTGATCATGTATAGTGCTTTTAAAAATAATAGTTGGCTCATAATTATATAGAAGATACTTTCTCTCTTTTTATGAAAAAGAACACTGTTGTATAACCATGCTTCTATGTGTGTCAATTCTGGAGGTTTTTCCTGGGTTTGGAGAACAGGGAAAGACATTCTTGCCCTCAATGTTGAAAAGAAGCAAGAACCTTGCATGGCTGGAATCCCACATAAATCTATTTTTATTATGCTACTTTTATTATGCAAACAACCCAGCATCTGTTGGCACCAGACATTCTATGGATCTATTTATTAAACAAACAGATGATAAATATAGTGATTATTTGAATTTGATTATAGTTCATACAGTGCATTGGGGGTTTATTTTCTTTCTCTCTTGACCGGTAGTTTTCTTTAACTTGTCCTTTATATAATTAATCCTATTTAAAAAAACAAAAAGAACTCCTTTTTCTATACTCAGCATTTCAATGTTTTGCTTATCTTAGTACAGCAGGTAAACGCATGTTTGCCATTAACGGCTTAACTGTTCATTTAAAGTTTTAAAGTCTGGGTAAAATGCTTGAAATCATCATCCAAGTTCATATCTTGCACCAATTATTTGCTGGAAGTAAAAGTAATTTTACGATAAAGAAAAAATGGAAGAAAAAATGAATGAAGTCAATTTGAACCAAAGTTCAGACAATATGGCTGGCATGGCTAAATCTAAAAAGTATGAAATAACAACAAAACCAACAATATTCTGTCTGCAAAATGTACTATTTTGTTCCTGCAGATGAATCCTCAGGTCATAAAAGAATGTCTGAAGAATTTTATCCTAACCTATGGTTCTAGCAAAGATTGTATATCAGGTTTTCTTAATTAAAATTTAAACTCTCAGAAAGGATGAATTTACCCAACTGCAAACAGCATCCCTCTGGAAGTGGAGGCTACAGTGAATACAATTGTTTTAGTTCAATCTCTTTGTTAATGTAGATCAAAGTAAAAACAATAATTATATGTACATGGTTTTTAAAAATTCCCTTCTCACCCTTATGGGTGGTCTGTGTCAATCCTAGGTCCTCTGCCAAACGCCTGGGTGTTTGACGCTTTTGTGCAGTATTTTAGCTGTTGCTAGCATTGCACTCTTCTAAACAGAAAGTTTTGCTGTTCCTGGAATCTGTTGGAGCCATTCTCTCATGTTAGGAATCTCAGCCTGAGTGTTCCTATCACCACTAGGACCACTTTGGCCTTGACTTTGTTTCTCCTTGTTTCTCCTTCAGGCCTTGCTACTTCTCCAAAACTGAACATATTCTACCCAACTCCTAGCAACTCTGAGCAGCTTACAAATGATTTAAAAGATAAAAGAGACAATAAAACAAGTATCACTCACCCTGCACACACATAAAAAAACCCTCCAAACCATAGTAGAAATGCAAAATAACAAATGGGGTGGAAACAAAAGGAAAAAAAACAAATTACGAGCTAATTACAAGAGTTAAGTAATCCTTACTAAAGGTGTGTGTGTGTGTGTGTGTGTGTGTGTGTGAGAGAGAGAGAGAGAGAGAGAGACAGAGACAGAGACAGAGACAGAGAGACAGAGACATAGAGAGACACACACAGAGAGAGAGAGAGACAGAGACAGACAGACAGACACACACACACACACACACAGAGACAGAGAGACAGAGACAGATGGACAGAGAGACAGAGACAGAGATAGAGATGTATAAACACACATATACAGCTATCCATATTTGCTTGGGTTGGAAAGTCCAACCCTATCAAACATTTCTTTATTCAACCAAGTTCAACATCTTTCAAAACCATGTAAACATTTTTAGGAATATAATACTTTTTTACATGATAGGATCAAAGGTAAGCATCCAATTATTAATTCTTGAAAAAATATTAGAAGTTTTGATTAAATTACCTCTTTGAATTTTTTTGAAAGTGTACACAAATCTTTGTTAAGAAAAACCTAAGTCTAAAAAATAAGTTTCTCAAATGCTAGGAGCAAGGTATTAATTAAGGTATTTTTAATTTGCAATTTGAATATCCTCTTGCTAAAGATAGGCCCTACCAACCTCAATCCAACTTACTTTTTAGTAGGCCTATTTGGTTAATATTCAGGCTCAAATGCTCTTGCTGTGTGTTTTATTTTTACTAACCCAAGTTCCAAAAGCATTTACTTTTTATGCTTCTACTTTTATTTTAATCCATAGGGGATTTCTCAAGAACAGTAATATAATAAAGGCCTAAACTTTTATAAAAGTTCCCTCCCCATTTAAACGTCTTAAAGAAGCTTTTTAAAATGTAGTTTGGAGAATAAGAATGATTATTATGTTTTTTTCTCTACTTGCCCTGTCATCTTTAAAGTAGTTTCATAGAATCAAGCAAATCCAAAAGGCTTAAAAGCAAAACTGAAGCAAAAGTACACAAATGCCAATCTAAATGAATTGTGCTGCTTGTCAATTTCATAATAAATGTCATTCGGGGCTCAAGAAGATCAATACCTGTCAACTTAGATTTGTAGGCAGAATGAATAACTGGGTTGGCTGAAAAGAGCAACCTACAGAAACTTGATTCCTACAGAATCACATGGGTTGATTCAGATATGCCATTTCTTCCTCACAATCTATTGAAGCCAGATCTATTTAAAGTTGAGCTAAGGTAGTCTGACAGAAAAAGTTTTGGAACAAAATTTCATATATAACAATTCTTTACACATGAAAATAAAATGATCCCTCAGCTATTTTATGGAGTATCTCTTTAGCAACTTGCCTCAACCTTGTGCCTTCTATAAGACCTGGGTCCACAATTTCCCAAGTTCCTAATCTGCATGGCCATGCAGTATCTGAAAATTGTGAATGGCCATATCTAAAATACCATATCTGTTGGAATCCAGGTTGAAGACGATTGTCAGTGAGTGGGTCTCTAAATTATACCATATTGTGAAGGGAGAAATGGATAAGGCTTGTCTAAAACATTCTAATGGCGAAGTTCTCATAAATTGAAATTAACCTAGCATATCCTTCACACCTACCCTTATGTAGATAATCCATAGTTCAGTATGTCATTCAAACCAGTGGTGGGTTTCAAATTTTTTTACTACTGGTTCTGTGGGTGTGGCTTGGTGGGCATGGCATGGCTTGATGGGCGTGGCTTGGTGGGCGTGGCAGGGGAAGGATACTGCAAAATCTCCATTCCCTCCCCAATCCAAGGGAAAGTTACTGCAACATGTACATCTCCACCCCAGGCCATCCCAACGATGCCCTTGAAGTGATGTCCTGGTGCCTGGAGGCCAGGTGGATCTGGATGGGGAATAACAGGCTTCGACTCAACCCTTCCAAGACCGAGTGGCTGTGGCTTCCAGCGTCCCGATATAGCCAGCTGGTGCCAACGCTGGCTATTGGGGGCGAATCATTGGCCCCCAAGGGCTCGCAACTTGGGCGTCCTCCTGGATACACGGCTATCTTTGGAAGAGCATATGACACCCTGAGTCCAATAGGAGAAGGGCAGTATATAAATTGAATAAATAAATAAATAATTTAAAAAAATCCCCATTTCCTCCCGATCAGCTAGGACTTGGGAGGCAGAGAATAGATGGGGGCAGGGCCAGTCAGAATTTTTACTACCGGTTCTCCGAACTACTCAAAATTTCCGCTATCGGTTCTCTAGAACTGGTCAGAACCTGCTGAAACCCACGTCTTATTCAAGCCCATGAATTAAATCAATTAAGTAACCATGGATGAGCATGTTCTATTAACAGGCAATGTGTTTGAAACAGAAATAATATTCAAGCTAGTTTTCATGAAAATCAACCCATTATGTTGGATAAGTGTTAATCCAAAAAAAAAAAAAAGGGTAGGATTTCAGGCATTCAACATTTTCTATAATAAGTGGCAGCTTTTAACAATTTTGGCTGATCCCCAAAGAGTAAGAAGAATCAGACTTGGCTGACATCTGGATGTGAGAGAAATCAGGAAATGTCATGGCTGTGAATTAGACTAGGCAATCAAAAAATTAAACTTCTTCCTTATTTTGGGGTGGGGGAGGGTGTGCCTTCAAGCCAGTGTTGACTCCTGGCCACTGCCTGGACAAGTCCCTTCAGTTTTCTTGGCAAGGTTTTGGATGTAATTTGTCATTGCTTTGTTCCAAGAGTGAGAGAAAGTGATGGGCCCAAGGTCACCTTGCTAGTTTTGTGCATGGACCAGTTCTGGCAAGATTTCAGAAGTGCTTTACTATTGGCTTCTTCCTAGGGTTGTGGGTGAACGAGTGGCCCAAGATCACTCAGTTGCTTTGTGTTCAAGGTAGGACTAGAAATCACGGTCCCCCAATTTCTAGTTTGGCACCTTAACCACTAAAGCAAACTGGCTCTCTTCCTTATTATTAAGAAAACTATATGATTGTTTTCATGCAGTCATTAAGAATTATCTTAAAATAGGAGTCTTTAGTTTTTTAAAAAATTCTGCTGCTTGATCTTTCAGAGGCTTTCAATCAGATTACTGCTCTACAATATTTTTGAGAAATAATATAAGATGAAGATTGGAGGCTTTGGAGGTGCACTAAGCATCTTCTATAGTATAATTTCATGAACTACTGATTGCTGAGCTCTTTTGTTATTCCTTTCATATTTGGTCTTGATTCCAAGCTTCACTGTATTTTACCATTCTATTTTTTTAAATGTATTTCATACTGTTAAAGAAATGTTGTAAAGCACTTGTGATTAATAACTGGAAAACAACATAGAAATTAATAACAGTGGCAATAATATTTAAAATAGTTTAGTTGAAAGTTTCTAATCCAATAAACAACATGTGAAGAAAATAAGGAAAGGAAAAATAAAGTTTTAAAACAGTTTGAAAAGAGACCAATTGTACTATGCATAATATTCTGGGGAAAAAATCAAGAGCCAGGACTATAAGTCACTGAGGCTGAAATGTATATCAGTAGAATGTCAAGAGAAAATGACTGAAAACATATCAGAGCCAGGAGATATTTCTAGGCACAACACGAATTTCTCTATGCTCCTTCCAGTTAGTGGGTAAAGTAGGGAAAAAAATCTAGTGGGAAATTTACATAAGAACTCAGTCCCAGGTCAAAGTACTTCTGGACCTATTATCACATATTGTTATCTATGTTTGAGAACAAATAGATTTATGTCTAATCCAGCTGCCAACTATTTGAAAAAAAAAATTTTTTTTCTATGAAAAACCATAGAGCTTGTTGGTTATCCAATTCCCCATTTCTTGGCTTCCACCATTTTAGGAAATATTTCAAGAAGAAAATAGTTTTGACAATTTTGTGCCTCTCTTTCACCTCCCTGCTTCTGTACTCCTCCTTCTGTCCTTTCCATCAGACGTGTGTATCACATGAAATAAGGGTGTGGATGGAACTCCCAAGTGATTTATTTTATATTCCCCTTTTGTGTGGAATAGGTGGAGGAAATTCAGCAACTTTGGATAAGACAATGATTGAATATTAGTCTTTCCTCTTGCTCAGTGCTTAGAGGTTAATAGAATACCATTGTCTTCAACTCGTTTCTGAGGAATTTAGGAATAAAACAAAAGTGGTATGCAAGACAGTTACAATATGAAGGATTTTTTTTATATGTGTATATTGTGAAGCTGTCTCTTGCAATTCAGTAGTTCACCAAATGATGTAACAGTATGTAGTCCTGAGATACGTACGATGAAAGACTATTCAGTTGTGACTGAAAACTTATTTGTTGTTAGAATCCTCAGCAATAGTCTCCTGGATTGACTCTTATTCAGTTGTGGGTTGCTACTGGTTCACACCAGATCGGGCGCACTGGTAGTGGCAGCGGCAGGAGACTCCACCCACCTGCCCGGAAGCTTCTTCACATATGCAGAAATGCTGTGCACGCACGAGCGCGCATGCACGAGTGAACCGGTAGCAACGGGATTTGGAACCTGCCCCTTCTCTTATTGCAGGCAAAACGCACACAGAATGCAGGTTAGCTGATTAATTTTTTCTTAATTTTGTTAAGAGGAATTAAAAAGAAATTAAGAGGAAAAATGAAGCCAATTACTGTTTGTTGGTGTAACAATACAGACTGTGACAAGACTTCTGTGTCTTCCATAAGTAGAATGCCAAAACAATCTCATCTTCCTACCTTATTTTTATTCACTGTCCCTTCATTCCATCCAATTTCTCCAGACCTAACCATATAGCTGTCAGATTTAAACAAATAACCAAACACTATTCCCCACAGTTGGGCTAGTAGTAGGATTTCATGTCATCTTAAGAGGAATGCATTTATTATTGCAAGTGGACTTTAATCCATGAATGCTTATGTAATAAATGTATTAGCTTTTATGATTCCATAATCATTCTATTTTCTTTAAAAAGCTAACATGACTCTTTGGAAAGTGTTAGTCATGTCATTAAAGAAACAAACATTTTGATGGATAGCTAGCAAATATCTGTTCTGATTAAACTTTTTCATGGCTTATGCGGTAACATGAGATTGGCACAGTATTTAAACATGATTGCTCTTGTCTTATATTTGCTTGTCTGGACTGGCATGTTTTAAATGCTGTTGTCTTACATTTAATATGGAGAGGTGCTTCTGAGTTTTCAATATTTCTGCATAACTGTGCTTTAAAACACAATCACTTTTCTACAGAAGTTCTAAAACTAAACAAAGAGAAGCCAATTAAATAAATGAGTCAAAAACACATTTCTTCATTGATTTATTGAGGAAATGATCCAATGCTATATATTTTGTGTGGAAAAGTAGGTGAGCCTTTCCTTTCAGTAACTGGTTGGGCAGCAATAACCGCAACTAAACATTTTCAATAACTGTTGATCAGTCCTGCACATCAGCCTGGAGGAATTTTATCTCATTCCTCCTTACAGAACAGCTTCTACTCAGGGATGTTGGTGGGCTTTCTCATATGTACTGCTCACTTCATGTCCTCCCGCAATATTTCTAAAGGACTTGGCCATTCTAAACTTTCTTCTGCTTTAACCATTCTTTGGTTTTACAACTTGTGGGTTCTTGTCTTGTGTGATCCACTTTTGCTTGGCCTTCAGTTCATGGACAGACACCTTGACATTTTCCTATAGAATTTCCTATTACAATTCAGAATTCATAGTTCCTTCAAGGATAGCAGACCACCTATGTCCAGAGGTCCAGATCAGAATATCACTACCACTGTGTTTCACAGATGAGATAGGGTTCTTATGCTGAAAGCAATCTTTGCCTTTTGCCAAGAATATCCCTTTTCACAGAAGCCAAAAAGTTAGTTGACTATTTGTGAGTAAGGTAATGTTGGTACTGAATGGCATCAATTTGTACACAATCTGCTTAACATCTGGAGCCTAAATAATTTGAAATAGTTTTGTAACCTTATCCAGCATGGTGAGCATCAAAAACTGTTTTTGGGAGATCCTCAGAAATCTCCCTTGTTCAAACCATAACACAATTCCACAACACTTGTAGAACAGACTTTGATAGCAGATAGCCAGAATTCTTATTTCTTTAGATAAATCAGGACCTCCCAGACTCTCACCTGAGTGCCATCCCATTGATAGAAATGCCTGACTCTAATTTCCTTTCAAATAAAGTGATAAAGGTTCACATACATTTGCCACAGACAAATATGTAGCTTTGTATCATTTCCCTCAATAAATCAATGAGTAACTATAATATTTTTGGCTGATTTATTTAGCCAAGTTCTCTTTATCTAGTTTTAGGGCTTGTATGGAGAACAGATCATGTTTTATGACATATTTATGCAGAAATATTGTAAATTTAAAACAATTACATCACTAAAAGAAAAGTCATGTTTTCCCCCAACTCTTTTCAGGCTTGTGAGTTTAAAAAATGTTCCAGAATCTCTGTTTAGAAGGAAAAGTGATAGACAACTTGAAATGATGATCAGAAGCAAAGTGTTTATTATAAGCAAAAGTGCAAAAATAATATTTGCAGCATGGGTTTTGCAAACATTGGACAGGTTAATGTGACTGAATAATATTTATAAAAATGATGAATAAATAAACCAATAATGAAATGTATCACAAAACAAAAATTTCTTAATACTGCATAAGTAACCAGTCTTAGCCTTATTTAATAGCTAGGTAGGTTTGTATATATCAAAATGCAGCTATTGTGTTTTTACCTTCAAGTAAGGCACGGTGGCAATAATGCATTTCATGCGACAAAGTACAGTCTGTATTCCATCTAATTTATTTTAAGCAAACTCTGAACTCAGTTTCATTTAGCAGTTTAGAATCCATTTTGTAATGATAATTCAGTGCAGAATTCACCTGTCCTTCAAATTCTGGTTAAATTGTCTCACAGGATTCTTTCTATGGTAAGCATCAGAAAAAGTTTCCGTTACAATTTGAACATTAATCATAATAGCACTATTGGGAATGAAAATTAAAGGAAAAATTCTGGGTAAATCACAATATTGCTTTCCAGATAGTCTGTACAAGAGTTGTCTAAGTTTATAAATGACAAGCATTTTATGGAAGATTTAAGTTTCTTTGCGAAGAAGCTAGAGAGTGATTCTTATTTAAACAAGAATCCTTAGGATTGTGAGTATAGGATGTCTGACTTGGGAGTCCTTTTGTTTGAAATAATGAAAATTACTTCTTAAAATTCTCTTCCTTTCATGCCCCCATTTGCCTATTGCCTAAGAATAATATAAACAAAAATATGTCCTTTTTACTAAAAAAGCTTTTCGTTAAATAAATGGAAAACTAAGAAGGTTGCATTATTCCACAAGAAAGCATGCAACCTTTAAATCAGAGGTCTAGTTGTAACTTGTGTTTGGTAATTTATTTTTATGCAAACTATCCTATTAGTATAATTCCTGGCTCAAATTAATGGGAATTTTCAAGATGGGAGGTTAATGTTTTATCCAACAAGTACATTCTTTGGGTCTTTTTTTGCTACACAAAAATGTATAAAATATCATTTTCTTCACATGGAGTTTTTTTCTTTTGAAATAATCTGGACTTCTTTGTTTCAGGTCGGCATGTTTTTAGATATCTTTTTAATTTTATGGATATAGGTCTCTGTTACCCAACCTTGCTCACATTCAACAAACTGTGCATTAGTTCATCTTTTTCTGCCAATCCATGTAAAATAAAAATTGATAAAGGTCTGATCATATTTCCATATTTTACTTGTACTTGAGCTTAGTGATTCAAAGCTTATTCCATAAGCAGCAGCAGTGGAATTTCTTCCACTTTTTGTGCTTTCATTTTATTTGGTACTGTTTTCATTCATACCAGAGACTCTAGAAAGAGTACAGAGAAGAACAACAAAGATTATTAGGGACTGGAGGCTAAAACATATGAGGAATGATGGAAGGGACTGAGCATGCCTAGTCTAACAAAGAGAAGGACTGGGGTGACATTAGAGCAGTGTTCCAATATCTGAGGAGCTGTCACAGAGAAGACAGCTCATTATCCAAAGAACATGAGGGGAAAACAAGAAGTAATGGATGGAAGCTTATCAAGGAGAGAACTAACCTAGAACTAAGGGAAATTTCCTATCAGTGAGAACAATTAATCAGTGGATCAGTGCCTCCAGAAGATGTGGGTGCTCCGTCACTGGAGGTTTTTAAGAAGAGCTTGGATAGTCATTTGTCTGGAATGGTATAGTATTCCTGCTTGAGCAGGGGGTTGGACTAGGACCAACTTCAAGGTCCCTTCCAACTCTGATATTCTGAACTGATTTTGTAGCCAATGATCCATTTCTGGGGGGGGGGAAACACATTACACAAGCAACAGATGTGTTGACTTGATTGACACGATATTCTTGTATCTTCACAAAATGTGGGTGTTTGGACTTTCTTGGGAAGACAAGGTCATTTATAATGCAGACTAAAGTTTTATAACTTTGCATCTGAAACTATGGAGGGGGGCAGCTTGTTATTGATGGGAAGTTCACTCTCATCTTACCTTTCACTTCCTTTTCCTGGAATTCCACCTTTGAAGGACAAGGCTGTGTTGATAAGATTTTGCTTGAATCACAGTCCCTAAAAAACACACTTCTACCTAACCTAATTTTCTACCTGCATTTGGAACCTTTCCATAACCAGCCTGGAATTCTTCATCTGCCCTTCCACCTTTCATAGTTATTTTGCTGGCATTTATTTCACTGAAAATGTCTCTGCTAAAACTAAACAAAATACAGAAGGGAATTTAAACCTGGAGGAGTAATCTCATCTCAATCTACCCCAAATAACATTCCTTAAAGTTAAAGAATGTGCACTGAATTTTTAGTATAATCAGGAGCCCGAAAGAGTGGGAATAACATGTTTTGAACTTTAGAATTTAAGCCTATTTATGCATTATCTCTCACTTGCTATTTTTTTAAAAATAAAAAACTACAACAACTACAACTTTTAATCCTGCCAATTTACCTCTAATTTTGGAACTAGATTAGAAAACAGTCATGAGAAAAGGAGAAAATAAAGAGCCTTAGACCAAGTAAGATTCATTATTTTTTCTTATGCCTTTTAAAAAAGATAAAACCACTTTGATCCCCATTCTGTACCTACAAAATAAATCCCAAGACATTAATCTTTTGCTAGATTTATTGTTAATGACATTTGCCATTAATTTTATTTATTTAGTAGGTGTTATTCTATTTTTTAATGGGTGTTAGCTGATTTAAGATGTATTTCATTGGCTATAAATATGAAATATGCATCCCAAAAATAAATCACAAATTAAAAAAGAAAACCAGAATGCAGCTTATCTGAACTGGCACTAGTTTGGTTTTGGATTTTTTTTTTTTTTTTAAAAAATCGTGATCCACTCTGGGGCCTGGATGATATCCAAAGGCAAGAAATGGGTTGTTCAAATAAATAAATTGAACACAGAAACTCTGTGTGATACATCAGATTAAAAAATACACATTTAAAGGTACTCTTTGTATTGTAGGGTAAATCCCCATGGTGTGCGAAGAAGAAATTTTTTGGGACTATAACATTTTGATAAAGCAATAGTATTTGTAAAGGAAGTTTTAATTGTAATAGTAAAAGGTACAATGCTCTATCTAAATAGACAGCTAATGGATAAATATCACATATTCTCCAGGAAGGACTGACTCTCAGAGGATTTTTGCTGGCAAGAAATGAGGCCTCCAAGATGAAAGATGGGAGACTGGAAGTGGGTCTACAGTTTGATGAAAAAATATTTCCCCATTCCTCTGATGTTTTAAAGGCCCTTCTTTCAATCAGAATAGAGCTGGAAGGGACTTTGGAGTTCTTCTAGTCCAACCTACTGGTCAAGCAGGAGACCCTATACCCATGATGGCGAACCTATGGCACGTGTGCCACAGGTGGCACACATAGCCATATCAGTGGGCACACCAGTTCAGCTCTGGCACGCATGTGTGAGCTGGCCACCTGATTTTGGGGCCTTCTGGGCCCACCAGAAGTAGGGAAACAGGCTATTTCTTGCCTCCAGAGGGCCTGGGGGGATGGGGAAGGCCTATTTTTTTTTCTCACCTGGCTCCAGATCCTCTCTATGCATCTGGGGAGGGCAAAAACAGCCTTCCCCATCCCTTCGGAGGCCCTATGGAGGCCTGAAACGGCCCATTTCTCAACTCCTGGTTGGACAGAAGTGACTTTTTTGCTGTCCCCAGCCTCCAGAGACTCCTAGAGAGGCCATCATGTGCCAGGAGTGGGGGGGGGAGAAGGGAGATTGTGCATGCATGCGCAGGGCAGGGCACATAGAATTATGGGTGTGGGCACGCGCGCACATGAACCCCCCCTATCCCCTCTCCTGGCACATGATGGCAAAAGGTTAGCCATCACTGCCCTATACCATTTCAGATGGGGGGATGTTCAGACTTTTCTTAAAAACCTCCAATGATGAAGCACCTACAACTTTTGAAGGCAAGCTGTTCCACTGGTTAATTGTCCTCATTGTTAGGAAGTTCCTCCTTAATCCCGGGTGCTTCTCTCCTTGATTAGTTTCCATACATTATTTCTTATCTTGCCTTATGGTTGTTTGGAAAATAAGTTGACCCCCTCCTCTTTGTGGCAGCCCCTCAAATACTGTTATCATGTCACTCCTAGACTTCTTTTTTCTAGACTTGCCACACACTATTCCTGTTCTTTATATGTTTTAATCTCCAGGCCCTTAATCATGTTAGCTGCTCTTCTTTGCACTTTTTCCAAAGTCTCAACATTTTTTGGTAATGTGGTGACCAAAACTGGATGCAATATTCCAGGTGTGGTCTTACTAAGGCTTTATAAAGTGGTACTAATATTTTGTGTGATTTTGATTCTATGCCTCTATACAGATTCTATACAACCAAGCACTGGCTACTGCCACACAATGCTGGCTCATATTTAAGTGATCGTCCACTAGGACTCCAAGGTCTCTCTCACAATTACTGTTTTTGAGCCAGGTTTCACCTAATCTGTACTTGTACCCTTGGTATTTTCTGCCTAGGTGTAAAACCTTGCTTTTATCCACATTCAATTTCATGTTGTTGGATAGAGCCCATTGTTCGAGTCTGTCAAGATCTTTTTGGACCCTGACCGTGTCCTGTTTTGTTCTGCTATGGCACACAATCTCTGGTGGTGAGGCAGAGAGAGATTCAGCTGAAGTTAACAATCCTAGGAAGGAAGGCTGAGCATGACAGACTTTTGCCTGTATTTATAATTTATTCTTCCTTTTGAAGTGGAAAGAGCCACCTTCCTTTCAGATAAATGATTAAATTGCACTAATCTCTATTGTTTTTAAAGAGTCATTTCTTCTTTCTGAGAAAACTAAATTTCTATGTGATTTCAAACTCTCATCTTCGGTGAGTTACTCCAGATTTCCACGTACTTAAGGGATTTTGAAATTTTTATTATATTGCAGACTTAGCTAATCCTAGGAAGCTTCCTTTGTTTGAGACTTTTTTCATTGTCCTCGTAGCCAAAATAGAGAGTAACATATGACCTATATTATCTTTTTAACAGTGATAGCAGGTAATGACATCTCACTGAGAAGCCCCCTATGAAGTTTCCAACTATGCATCGGAAGAGTTGATGTATTCTGTTTGAAAATCAAATATGCACATTCCCTTCCTACACTGGATTTACTTTTCAAAGGCCAAAGGCTGCTGATTACTGGGGGTGGGGGGTGGGGGGTGGCAAATAACAAGTCTTAAAGAATCCACAATAGGTGGCATTACCAACTGTGCAAATTTAACTCCTGGTCAAAATAATCTGATAGCCTACTGTGAAGAATGTAAGAATTTTTGAAAAGTATGCAAGGAGGAAGTGAATAGAGAATGCCTAGTTTTTTGAAAGCATCGTAATTTCATGTTTTGCCTTTTGGAAAATCAATGTAGCATGCCATCCCACTCTTATTTCAACTCTGTGAAAAGATTACAAAGAGTTCAAAATTAGTCTGGAAGATGTTCTTATGCAAACTAGATTTGATGTAATAAAAAAACCCCAACCAGCTATGTCATTAGACGAGTTGAACATCATATATCTACTTCTGTATAGGAAGGAATGTTTGCTAGTGAAATAAGTGAGTGTTGCTGAATTTCCTATAATTTACAGCAAACTCCAGCCAGCAACATCTCCCTAACTCAGTAGCCAATATACCTTTTATCTTACTATTTCTGCCAAATTAGGACGGCAAATCTGATGACACAGTTGGAATATATACTATGAATCTCCACATATTTTGTTTCAGTTGATGACACTAACTTTTAATATTGTGTGTGAGGGAGCAACTATTCTTATATTTTATACCAATATTTGATTATATATATCTATGTCTTCTTTCTTATTGCTTATCTTCAATACAAGCAAAACCCCCACAAACACATTGCAATTTCTTTCTGTAGGAAAAATTTAATTTTACCCCAGTCTGTTGAGTTTGCATTTTTGTGCGTTTTTTTTTCAAATTCTGCAATATTGATTGGCTGTGTGATGATCATGGCAGCTCAGGAGGTTAAGGGAAAGGGGGGTCCACAATGGCTCAAGAGTTTGTGGTTTTCATGACAACCATGACTTTGTCTCAGTTACATCTAGTCCAATATAGAAGGTAGATACACATTTAATCTATTTTTTTTTCATCTTAGAACAGCAGACAACAACAGGTACAAAAATATGAAAGAACATTATTATTAACCATCTTTTCTGATTGTCAGACCTCTTTCTGCCAAGTTCATTGACATCTGCACTGAAGAACTAATCTCAGTCACCACTCTAGATGTCTAATGAATATACTACTTTGGGTACTGGTAGGGGTACAAAAGGATTTTTTCCAGAAATGTGTTGGAGAATTCTACCATATTTTGTATAAGCAACCAGAATGTGTGGAATCAATTGTGCAAACAAAAATAATATTTTTGCTGGTTAGCAACACTATAAATAATACAAGATTAAGGGCTGGAATCTATCTCTTAATTTCCTACACACTTTATTTCCTTAAATAGGTCTCATTTGCAAGGAACTTTAAAATGTTTTGGATTTTAAGGTGTTGTTTGTACCTACTATCTGGAACGAGCTCCCCCCAGAGATACGGAGGATCCCGGATCTGCGCACCTTCCGCCGCGCCTTAAAGACCTTACTATTTCACCAGGCCGGCCTGGCCTAAATTTCCCCCTCTTTTATAAAAGATTTTTAAAATTTTAAATATCTTTTAGTATTTATATATTCAATTTTAAATTGGTTTTAAAAATTTGGGGTTTTAAATTTGTCGGGGCCAAAATTATTTAATTTGATTTTATTCTATTTTTAAATTTTGTATTGTATGTGTTTTTATTGTTTGGCTGTGCACCGCCCTGAGTCCTTCGGGAGGAGGGCGGTATAGAAATCTAATAAAATGAAATGAAACTAGTTTTACTATAATGAGGAAGCCAGAAATGCTATTTTCCCCCCTGTTAAATATCTCTCGTTATTCAATCTCAACCTCAACTGCTCGCATTTTTGGAACTGAAAAAGCCTCTTTGAAGAGTTTTCTCATTAAACTGTTTTCAAGAATTTGTGTATAAGGTGCAAAACCAGAAAAGTTAAGGATAAAAGGAATGCCAGGGCACTCAAATAAGGTACTAGAAGTAAGGTTTTATTTTAAAAAATGTTTTGCTTTTCCATATGAAAAATAAAGAAAGAATAGAAACAGGTTTAAAAAAACCAGAAGACCCCTGATAAAACAAAAACAAATTCTATTACATACAATTCAGCCTCATTTTCAAATAAAACATTAACTTGACTACATGAAGTGCTGTTAATTAGTCTTTCCAATCTGTTCTTAAAGAAACAGCTCATAAAGAGAAAATAAAAAATGTATTTATAAACTAAGGTTAGTGAGTTTCAGGAGAAGAATTTTGAAACTTCTCCCTTTTAAATTTATAGGTTCAGTTCTACCTAGCATTGTTAACAGTTTGTTCTCAATTTCAGTCCCTATTTAAACTAAAATATTATCTTTTATTCCAATAAGGCAAGCCAGTAATTTCAGATTAAAAATAAGGAATATCCTTGATAAGTCCTTAACAGTAAGCTAGAAAATAGCTAGAAAAACCCCAATCTTTAGCTAGCTGAAGCTGTAGTTGACCCAGTCAATTCTTGATTTCTTCAGAAAAAGAGATTGTACAAGAACAAAATGGATATTTTTCCATTTCCATTTGACATAAATTTACATTACACAGATTTTATTTTATTTTTTATTTTATATTGGATTTCTATACCGCCCTTCTCCCTGAGGACTCAGGGCGGTGTACAGCCAGATTAAAAAAAAAACATGCAGAACAAATATTAAAAACAATTAAAAGATATATAAATTTGGCCCAATTAAAACTCATTACCAATTAAAAACGTTTAAAACATTTAAAAAACAGTTAAAAATTTCATCTTAAGCCAGCCCGGCTTGTTTAAATAAATGGGTTTTAAGGGCGCGACGGAAGGCACCGAGGTCTTGGATTCTCCGTATCTCTGGGGGGAGCTGATTCCAGAGGGTAGGTGCCCCCACAGAGAAGGCTCTCCCCCTGGGGGTCACCAGCCTACATTGTCTGGCTGATGGCACCCCGAGGAGGCCCTCTCTGTGGGAGCGCACGGGTCGATGGGAGGTCGTTGGTAGCAGCAGGTGGTCTCGAAGATAGCTAGGCCCTATGCCATGGAGCACTTTAAAGGTGATAACCAACACCTTGAAGCGCACCCGGAAGACAACTGGGAGCCAGTGCAGCTCGCGCAGGAGCGGTGTTACATGGGAGCGCCATGCTGCTCCCGTCACTACCCGCGCTGCTGCGTTCTGGACCAGCTGGAGCCTCCGGGTGCTCCTCAAGGGGAGCCCCATGTAGAGAGCGTTGCAATAGTCAAGGCGAGAGGTGACGAGGGCGTGAGTGACTGTGCACAGGGAATCCCGATCAAGAAAGGGCCGCAACTGGCGAATCAGGCGAACCTGACAAAAGGTCCCCCTGGTTACAGCCGTCAGATGTTCCTCCAAGGACAGCTGCATATCCAGGAGGACTCCCAGATTGCGAGCCCTCTCTGTGGGGGCCAATGACTCGCCCCCAATAGTCAGTGATGGAGTCAACTGACTATATCGGGATGCCGGGAGCCACAGCCACTCAGTCTTGGAAGGGTTGAGCTTGAGCCTGTTCCTCCCCATCCAGATCCGTACAGCCTCCAGGCACTGGGACATCACTTCAAGGGCATCGTTGGGGTGGCCTGGGGTGGAGATGTACAGCTGGGTGTCATCAGCGTACTGGTGGTATCTCACCCAGAGCCACGGATGATCTCACCCAGCGGCTTCACATAAATGTTGAACAGGAGAGGCGAGAGGACCGATCCCTGCGGCACTCCACAAATGAGAGGCCTCGAGGTCGACCTCTGCCCCCCTGCCAACACAAACTGCGACCGGTCGGAGAGAAAGGAGGAGAACCACCGCAACACGGTGCCTCCCACCCCCAACTCTTCCAGCCGGTGCAGCATGATACCATGGTCGATGGTATCAAAAGCCGCTGAGAGGTCTAACAGGACCAGAACAGAGGAACAACCCCTGTCCCGAGCCCTCCAGAGATCATCAACCAACGCGACCAATGCCGTTTCTGTGCTGTGCCCAGACCTGAAACCCGACTGGAACGGATCTAGATAAGATGTTTCCTCCAGGAATTGCGGAAACTGTCGTGCGACCACACTCTCAACAACCTTCGCCATAAAGCGAAGGTTGGAGACAGGACGATAGTTGGCCAATATTGCCGGATCCAGGGACGGCTTCTTGAGGAGAGGCCTCACCACCGCCTCTTTCAAGGCGGTGGGGAAGTAACCCTCACTCAACGAAGCGTTGATAACACCCTGAAGCCAGCCTCGTGTAACCTCCCGGGAAGCCAGTACCAACCAGGAGGGACACGGGTCCAGTAAACATGTGGCCGCACTAAGTCTCCCCAAAATCCTGTCCACATCATCAGGAGTCACAGCATCAAACTCCTCCCAGATAACATTCTCAAGACTATTCCTCGTCACCCTGCCCTGATCTACCCAGTCAGAGTCCAAATCCCCCCGGATCTGGGCGATTTTGTCATACAGGTATTGTCCGAAATCCTCCGCCCTGCCTTCTAAGGGATCCTCCCGCACTCCCGGATGGAGCAGGGCGCGGGTCACCCTAAACAGGGCGGAGATACAACAACTCATGACTTTCCATCACTTCTTTCAACCCGTTTCTTGATTCCTTTCTAGTGTGCTACTCTTGAAGATGAAATATTTCAGCCTCCCTGTCCTGAAGGGACATTAGTTTTGCACTACTGAATGCTTGAATGCTGAAAACACAACTTGCAAAGATCTGAAGATATTCTCCCTTGGCATATAATCTTTCATTTCTGCCCTTATTCCTTGTCACGTGACCTTATTTTTATTCATCGTAAGCATTGATGCCCCACCTTCAAAACAATTATTACAATAACAAAGAACAACTTCGCTCAGATTAAATGAGCTCATACAAACACAACCAGAATAAAACAACAATCTGAAAACTTGTCATAGCTAAAACATTTTAGAGGTTTTGGGAAATAAAAATAACTCTGAGTTCCAAGGTTATAAAACTGGGTGTGAAACAAGGAATTAGTATTGTTTATGTGAGTCTCCACAACCAAAAAGGCCTATTTATCAATTATTATACAGTAAGCCAACATCGAATAGTTGGGGGTTCTTCAGCAAGCAGTAAATAAAAACAAAACCTAGAATCAGTGACAACCAAAAATAATATATAATCTCATGCTATACTGGATTGAAAAAGGCAGATAAAATTGTTTTCAGTCATTGCCTGAAGACTGAATGAGAAACACAATGACGGTATTAAATCTCTTGAGAAAGAAAGTTCCCAGTCTGAGAACCATACTGTCCTTAACTACTGTTAGTTTCTGGATAAACTAACTTGTACTAGCAGTTTTTTAAATGTGGAAGACAGTCTAGTAATTATACAGATATCAAACTATTTAGGGTTTTAATGAACAATCATATTGTAGTAAAAACAAGTCACCTCCAGCTGGGGAATCTACCAAACCCACCCTTAAAACCTTTTAAAAAGCTGAAATTTCACCCCATTCCTTCCATGTTCATGTTACCAGTGGGTCTCCTATGCCTCTCCAGAAGTATGGGAAGCAGTGTTTGGAGGCCACTTCCTAAAATGTGGCCCACCTTAGTTTCAATGGACATACATACATATGTACATACATACATACATACATACATACATACATACATACTGTGTGTGTGTGTGTGTGTGTGTGTGTGTGTGTGTGTGTGTGTATGTATGTATATATATATATATATATATATATATATATATATATATATATATACATACATACATACATACATACATACATACATACACACGTAATAAGTTTGCCTGCTTTATTCAAAAACTTGCAAAATGAAAATAGTATTTTTCATTGTGCTCTGTCCATCAGATCCTCCCCAGAGAATCAGAGATTCTACTAAATAATAAAGGATAGGCTTGAGGGATCCAGGAAAGAAAGGACGGCAGGGGAAAGGATCATTCTCATTAGGTTTAGAGTAGGTAGTTTATTGTAATGGAGCTAATCTACAACTGTAATCTATCTATACCTTGATAAATACTGGGAATTGTAGTCTGAAGATCTCAGGGGTTCCAGGTCAAGGGAAGCTGGGTGAAAGGTTAATATAAATCCGTAAGATTACATTTAGCTTCTATGAGCCACGGTGGCACAGTGGTTAGAGTGCAGTACTACAGGCTTCTTCTGCTGATCACCGACTGCCAGCAGTTTGGCAGATTGAATCTCACCAGGCTCAAGGTTGACTCAGCCTTCCATCCTTCCAAGGTGAGTAAAATGAGGACCCAGATTGTTGGGGACAATATGTTGACTCTGTAAACTGCTTGGAGAGGGCTGTAAAGCACTATGAAGCAGTATATAAGTCTAAGTGCTATTGCTATTTAGAGTAGGGTGGGCACATTTCAGGAGGTAGATTCCATAACTCTGTTTCCCATACTTTTGGAGAAATATAGAAGACCCTCTGGTAACATGATAATGGGTGAAATTTCTAGTCTTTTTTAGGGTTTTAAGTGTGGATGTGGTGGAATCGCAAGCTAGATTGGAGGGAGGTATTAAGAGAGGGCTTGCTGAGGTTAGAGTCTTCATACTGCAGAAAGCAGCACAGACCTGACCTCAATCATATTTGAGCTTCCAAGGTTGCTCGCAGACACTTTATTTCATATTTGCCAGGTATCCTGAAAAAAATATCCAAAACATATTATAAAACAACTAGAAAACTGACACGTTGCGAAGCAGATTGCTAACCTGAAGCAGATTGCTAACCTATAGTCACACTTTAGTTCTTAACCTCTAGGCCTCAAATGGATCCCCAAAGTCTGACTGATGTCTGTTGTGCTTTTGCCTTCTGCACTTCTGCTTAGGAAAAGAACCAAGTTAATCAGGGATGGTAATAGGGAACGTTCTGGAAATGGGATTACATGCAGGTAACATTGTGGCAAATCATGCTTTTTAATTTTATGTCCCTTGTGGCAACCATTTTGTGGATGGACAAGGTCGCTCTCAACGACCATTTTACAAAGAAGACCACAACATAATTTGTTGATTATCATATTTAATTTTTCCTCTCTGCTCTTATTCTATTGTGAATATATTTGCTAGTCCATCGTTCTTTAGAGTCTTAATTGGTGTTGCCACAGGAGGAACATGAATGGTATAAAGTACAATGTATATTAAGGATCAGCAAAGTATAACCTGAAAATTCCAGATCTGAGAACAAATGATTTATGTTTCTTCTCTGTTAGTATTCTTTCTGAGGCCCATTTAATTCCTTTCTTCACTCATCAGTGGAAATCAGGATGTTCATGTGATTACTTTTACATAAATGAGTATCTTATTTGAAGGCAGTCAACATTTAAAAGGTTTGTAGTCCCTATTCAGTTGACAGATAATGAAAATATATGAAGGGAAAACAAAAGCTTTGAAGTTTGCCTATCAACAGTGGGCAGACCTTGGGCTGAGTCCAATAATTCCTTCCACCAATGAACAGTAGATCATAAAACAAATAGTGACTGTCGGAAAGGGAATGTAGTCATGGAACTTTTTTTTTTTTTTTACATTCTCACAACAGCTGCATAAGGAAGTAAATGGAAAGACATCACTGGTTAATAAAATTTGCTCTCCCAATAAAGCTACTTTGTGTCCTTAAGTCAACTCTAGAAAATTGGGAAAGCCTTCAATGAAATGAAGTTGCAGGCAGAAGATGGAGAAGGAAAACAACTATTGTGTGAAGCAAAATCCAGAAAGCAAGTTAATTGTTTTTTTTTCCATTATGGCAGGACATATTTGTTTCAACTGAATTACATTTAATATACTTTGGAGACATTGTGATATATTCATAGTTTGCGTACAGTTCAGTACAGAAACTATTTGCTGAGGGACAAGGTCTGCAGTCTACCATGTTCTATATTTGTCCAGAGGCAGGATTCCTGCGGTGGTAACCTTGATTTTGGAGTCCCAAAGGTGTTTTTTTCCCTTGAAAACAGTTCACTTCTCATCCAAGAAGAACTGAAGTTTCTTCAGTTCTTCCTAACTATATGTTCGTAATTATAAGCTTTTTGGATGAGGAGTGAAACATTTTCAAGGAACAAACCGAGAAAGTCCAGTTGCCTTTTGAAAAGTATCTTTGGGACAACCATGATCTGGATGATTGAGAATCTCCATAGACCAGTAATGGGTTCCACTTACCTTCACTACCGGTTTGGAATTGTGAGCATGCACGCAGCGCTTCTTCACATATGCAGAGTGTCCGTGATGACGTCCGGGCGGGTGGGCAGAGCCTCCCGCCACTGCCACTACCGGTTGTCCCGAACCAGGGCGAACCGGTAGAAACCCACCACTGCCATAGACACTTGATTTTAGAGATAAATCTGTCTGTCCATCTGTCTCATTTATTTGTTAGTTAGGTCTCTATTGATAGAACTTTCCATGTGTACTGTGCATTGTTGGGTTAAAAAATAAAAATAAAAATGGGGCATCAGGAAGGGGAAAAAAAGCAATTCTTTCTACAGTACTGTAGCTAAAATATGTTTAATTAGGGAGCTGGCCAAGTTGGTTAAGCTAATGCTGTCTCTGATTCTAACTGTTATAATTTCAGCACAATGGAAAGAAGAAAGGATAGGGAAACACTATAGAATTTAATTAAAATATATTAAAAATTATTAATAAAGTTCAGTGTTTTGGTTTGATTTTTCTAATTGAAGAAGTATTAATTAAATATTATTTGGCAAGCAAAGTGAAAGTGCCAAGAAAATCTTGACAATATTTATCAATATTGATAAAGGATTTTCTTGGCACTTTCATTTTGCTTGCCAAATACATTCCACAATATGGTATGTAAATTACCACACGACAGCTGTTGTCATCTTACTAACAATTGGTTATATATATGTTGAATGATATATTTGCACATCTTTAGTTCTATGTCTTCACTTGGAAAGGTCATTTTAGGTCTCTTTTCCTCTGTGCTGCCTCCCTCCTTCTCTGCCAAGCAAGGGCCCCTTTAGAAGGTACTCAAATTTATATGCCGGCATAAAAATGCAAAATGTCCTCTGATGCAAGCAGTATTTTTGGCCTTGTGACATTTGATCAGCATAATGGAGCTGCACAGATATGAAACCAGTTCAGAGAATTTAGGGAAAGGTAAAAATTTATTTATCCGTCCTGTGAAACATAGCTCAGCATCAGTTTTGAAAGATGTCCTCTATCCCACAATTTAGGTATGTGGGTGGGGGGTAAGATTTCAGACTTGCAAAAATTGTTTTGTTTGTTTGTTTGTTGTTGTTGTTAGTTGGGAAGTTGTGTCCGACCCATCACGACCCCATGGACAACGTTCCTCCAGGCCTTCCTGTCCTCTACCATCCTCTGGAGTCCATTTAACATCACGCCTACTGCTTCAGTGACTCCAGCCAGCCACTTCATTCTCTGTCATCCCTTTCTTCTTTCCCAGCATTAGGTTCTTCTCCAGTGAGTCCTTCTTTCTCATTAGGTGGCCAAAGTATTTGAATTTCATCTTCAGGATCTGCCCTTCTAAAGAGCAGTCAGGGTTGATCTCCTCTAGGACTGACCGGTTTGATCGCCTTGCAGTCCAAGGGACTCGCAGGAATCTTCTCCAGTACCATAGTTCAAAGGCCTCAATTCTTTGGCGCTCAGCCTTTCTTATGGTCCAACTTTCACAGCCATACAGCAACTGGGAAAACCATAGCCTTGACTATATGCACTTTGGTTGGCAGGGTGATGTCTCTGCTTTTTAGTATGCTATCTAGATTTCCCATAGCTTTTCTCCGCAGGAGTTTTGTTACTCCCCTCAAATGTGAGATGTACTCCATGAAATCTGATTTATTGTAGTCATAAGTTAAAATAAAATGAATCAGGGATCAGGGATCAATTTTGGTGATAAAACTTAATGAAGTTCACCATCATTTGACAAAACTAACTTTTCAAGCTTTATTTTAGACATATAATTAGGAATTACATTTCATTGAAGGGAGTTAAAAATAATTGCTTATCCTCTGCAAGCCATTCATAGATCTTC
The DNA here is from genome assembly GCF_029215685.1 of Pituophis catenifer annectens. Lineage (NCBI taxonomy): Eukaryota > Metazoa > Chordata > Lepidosauria > Squamata > Colubridae > Pituophis > Pituophis catenifer. The sequence goes on from NW_027256886.1 coordinate 23,158,223, forward strand.
CATAAGAACCTGATAGTTCTGTTACAATATAGAATAAAATATCAGTGCTAGTAAATATCTTTTTTTTAAATTGAAAATTAATCATGCACACCATAAACCCAAAATATCAAGCCCAACAACACTGCTCTAATGTAACTTTTGGCTACATATGGTCTGAATGAATCATTTCTTGTTCTTCCTCAAAGCCTTAGTTTATGGCAGTAAAAGATCATTGTTTTTCCCCATACTCCTTCCCCAAATTTAACATATGTATCAGCCAACCTAAACAAGTGATTAACTTAAAAGGCATTGGCTGATTCCTCAGCTATTATCACTTGTATTCAGCCTCCCCCAAAGCCTATCATTAGGGTTTAGAAAGAGATGATTAAGGGCTATGGGAGGCACAGCTCAGGGTTCATGGAGACTATGGAATTTTAGGAGATATGGCCAGGCAAGTATTGTTGATGAGATCTGTATGTTTTCCTGCCTTTCTTTTCATTCACTCTGCTGAATTATATTTTAAATCAGGGTTCATGGAAGATAATATCACTCTGCAGATAGTGATATTACTGTAAAAAAGAATAATCCAGCAAGTAAATCTTGGCTTTCCTTCTCTGACTGTACAATCAACACTACCAGACTTGGTTATCTATCCATAGAACAAATACACAAATAGCAAATGTTTACTCCTTGTTAAATACTTCATTGACTGAAATGTGTGCATCCAGCTGTTTTATGACTAAAATTCCAAAGCAGAACATTGCCCAGATGTTATCCATTTTTCTTCTTCTTCTGAGTCTGGGAAGTACAATTTTCAGAATGTGTAATAGATATCCTTGAAAGTCTTCTATTTCATTGGCTTATCAGCTTTGTAATTTCATAGAATGAATTGGTGTAGCTGCAACTTAGTAGGGAGAAATGTCATTATGTTTTTTATTTTGAAAAACCAATAGTTCCTTGGGAAAACAAGACAAAGATGACACTCCTCATTCCAGCTGATGTGCAATTATATAATCCTCTTTAATCCTCTTTAGACATCCTATACACTGGATTAATGTATAGGATGGCAACCCACTTATCCCTTTGCCATGCCCTTCAAATATGTGTGCCAATCCTTCCTGCCCTCATTCTGGACTTTGCATCATAAGAAGAGGTCTGAAAAGACTTTCCATTTGTGTTCAATTCAAGGGTCCTTAATGCTCTCTGAGCTTGGTTGTTTTCTTGAAGACATTTCATTAACCAAACTACAGTAGTCAGGAGTGGAATTTGCTCTCAGTTTATATTTTAATGGCTTGCTCTGTCAGTGTTGGTGGGGATAATCTTAGAGTTTCTTTGGTTGGGCTGTTTACTGTTGGATTCTTTGGCAGTTATGTGATTGGAATAACAGAATAACAGAGTTGAGAGGGACCTTGGAGGTCTCTAGTCCATCCCCCTGTTCAGGCAGGAAACCCTGTTCTATACCATTTCAGACAAATATTGTTTACTTGATGGTTGGTCTGAAGTTAATCTTGGAATTAATCTGTGCTCATTTGGATACAGATGGCTGGTAGGGAGGTGTTTGGGGTTTTTTGTTCCCTTTTTAGATTGTCTCTTTTGCACAATACATCAATATTTTTTATATCTATGTGTCTATTGATGGCTAATTTGTCATAGTGCCTCCTTTATTGGATATTCAATTCAGTTGAGTACAATTGTCTTTATAATCAGGAACTCTAGGTCAGGGGTGGGCAACTGTGGCCTTTTTACAACCTGTGGACTTCAACTCCCAGAATTCCTGAGCCAGCTCGACTGTCTCAGGAATTCTGGGAGTTGAAGTCCACAGGTTGTAAAAGGGCCACAGTTGCTCACCTCTGCTCTAGGTCAATAGTTGCTAGGAAGTCCAGTGTGATTGTGGCATATATGCCATATGTTTTGATTTGTGTTTACTCTTACTGTTGCAGTTAGGCACAGTGAGATGCTATTCTATCTGTAAGGTAAAAGTAGATTCTGTAGTTAATCAACTTCTGTATATTGAGCTGTGTGTGAGAGGAACATCAAGCTATTTCAGCCAAATGTATTTAAGTAGCTGCCCTTGTTTGTGCTTGTATACAAATGTTAATCCCTTTGAAATATGAAGATGAAAAAGACTGCAATAAAGTATCTTTCTGAAAATCAAACTCAGAATCAAAATGGATAAATGCCTCAAATGCAGTGGTGAAATCCAAATTTTTTTACTACCGGTTCTGTGGGCGTGGCTTGGTGCGTGGCTTGGTGGGCATGGCAGGAGAAGGAAACTACAAAATCTGCATTCCCACCCCACTCGAGGAGAAGGATATTGCAAAATCTCCATTCCCACCCCACTCTGGGGCCAGCCAGAGGTGGTATTTGCCAGTTCTCCGAACTACTCAAAATTTCTGCTACCGGTTCTCCAGAACCTGTCAGAACCTGCTGGATTTCATCCTGGCTCAAATGTCCTATTTTCTGTATAGTAATATTCTAGCTGAAGATACCATTTATTTCAGGGTGCTTAAGCTAAAAATGTGGCACCTCGTTTTTCTATATTTCTTAGCCCTGATGACACATTGGAATCATGAATTTAGGATTATAACACAATTCTGCATTTCTAGTGCAGTCATTAGCTATATTCCCAGAGTTTCCCCTGAAGCAGGCCATAGTAAGTTATCTTCTGGTAACAATAAGATATCACACTAAAACTTGGGTGGTAAAATTTGTAACCACCTGCTCAAGTTTTACATACATTTTTATGCAGCAATTTATCACAAAGTGCAGCTCTTTAACATGGTGTTTTACAAACTTAGAGAAATATGATCTGTACCTGTCAGGTTTGCTTTTTTAAATTTTTTTCCCTTTCTCAGTTTGTAATTTTGTCTTGTCCCAATTTAGAAAATGAACCAAACAAAATACTTAACACACAATTGGATTGGCTAAATTGAGCAGCCACAGCTATTCCCAAAATATCTGCCTGACATACAATAATAAAAATCTGCAGGCTCAGAACAATAGCCGCCCTGAGTCTCCGGAGAAAAGCGGCATATAAATTGAACTAATAAATAAATAAGATGACTATCTAGTATTTTAATATCACGGAGGCCAAACAGATGCCAACGGAGAATCCAGAAGCAGGGCCTGTTTTGGCTCTGTTTTGTGCTTTCTGTTCTGTTTTGTGCTTTCAGCTTCTGTTTTGTGCTTTCCAGCATTGAGCTTCTGTTTATTGGAAGTAATGTCTTGCTTTCATGTTCTACACCTGCCCACCAGTGGTGGGTTTCAAAATTTTTTACTACCGGTTCTGTGGGTGTGGCTTGGTGGCTGTGGCATGGCTTGGTGGCTGTGGCTTGGTAGGTGTGGCAGGGGAAGGTTACTACAAAATCCTCATTTCCTCCCAATCAGCTGGGACTTGGGAGGCAGAGAATAGAGGGAGCGGGGCCAGTCAGAATTTTTACTACCGGTTCTCCGAACTACTCAAAATTTCCGCTACCGGTTCTCCAGAACTAGTCAGAACCTGCTGAAACCCACCTCTGCTGCCTACCCAGCAGTTCAAAAGCATGCAATATTGAGAGTAGATAGGATACCACTTTGGTGGGAAAAACCTAGCTGTGTTTGTGTGTGCAGAGAGCAGAAGGCGGCACTGGACCTGACTGATGTGAGGCAACGCAACAGGAGGCGAGGCAAGACCCACGGACGAATCCAGAAGGACCAGCAACCCAAGCGCCACTAGTCAGCTGGTGTAAGCTAGTTCGCCCCCTATGGTGTACCAAGGATAGGCACACAAGTGCTGAACAGAATGAACTAGCAACTTAGGCTGTCAGGACTGCATTGTATCTAGCATTTGTAAATTTCCCTGATATTGTATGCCATACGCGGAATAAACACATTCATGTTCTACAAATAGCATTATTATCCATGAAATAACATTATTATCCAATTAGATGAGTGGTCATTAAATGCATCCCATGTTATTCTTTCCACAGTTTATGTATAACACGAAGATGTGCTTTAAAAATTACATTGTCACCAAATAAACTGATGAACAATTCAAGATTATATTACTATGGGAGAAGGGGGGGAAAAAAACCTTCCAATCCTAAACTCTTTCTGCTTAGACTAACTCATAGCCAGTTCCATGGACTTTGATCATATCATTTTTAAGTTGTCTTTTTTTCTACAGAGAAACCTCTTACATTCTGAATATATTGTGTAAAAATTATGTGTCAAACTTACTGTTGGATTTTCCACTATTCATTCTGTCTTCTTCAGCCTTACCAGGTTGACCAGACAGGAAACACAACCAGATAAAGTAATTTTACTTTGTTAGAAAGCTACGTTGACAGAATCTTGCAAGTCTGACAGTAAAATTCTCCCATTACCTCCAATACAGTCCGAGAGAAACTAGGAAGGGTCCCTTGGGAGTCTTCAGCCCTGCCCACTGTCCTTCTGACCATTGTTTGATCATTCCCTTAGCAGCATCTCTTTGTCCTGTCTTCCATGGTTTTCCCACGTTCTATTATAATCTTACGCTGTCTTTTTTCCATCTTTGTGTATGAATGGCTCTTTCAGTAGGAAAACATAATGCAGAAGAATTCTCTCTAAAATATTTGGTGTTCTTCTCATACTGTTTCATTGTGCTTTCAAGTTTCTGTTGTGGTTCCTGTACTGCTTAAGCATAGATGCTTGAAAGCTGGCACAGAAATACAATAAAACCTCTTTCTTGCTTTTCTTCTTTTTCGCAAGACATCAGATGTAAGTCAAATTTATGAAAAATTAAATATGGGATGTATTCTGAATTTAGAGACAGTATCTAGGTTTCTAATACTGCTCTTTTATACATACAGAAGGTTTAGAACAGATCAAAATCAGATTTTTTTTTTCATTTTCAAGTCAAAATGGTAGTGCTACCTAATGATGTCAAGAAATTCTTTAGTTTGATAAAGAAATAGACCGTTGTTTAAAGTTAGCCTATTGGAGGCAAGAATTATGTAATTCATTGTCACTAGCAATGTCATCTTTTCACTGTGACTCAAATGATAATGTTTTTGGAAGAGATGTGATTTGGAAGAGAAACCCACGTTTCTCTTTACTTAGTTGACTGCTAATTGTAGAAAGAAGGAAAATGCAATGAGACATCTTACATTTTTCAGCCTCACTTGCATTTATTTAAAATATTTTTTAATCAGGCTCTTTCACATTAGCTAACGTAATATAATACATTGCAGATAAAAAAATTCATAAAGTTACAGTGGCAATTAAAGAATAAAATTGCAGGATTTGAGCCAATGTATTTCCATTGTAATTCACTTCACACACAGTCTTCAACTATAATCAGTTAGAGAGTTGCAGAAAGGCCTGTTCCTTAATTTCTATCCTTATCTTAATGAACTAGCAGAAAAATAAATATCCCTTCCCTAAAAACACATGTAGATTTGCTTGTAGGGAGGAGATTCTGGATTTAATAAATTGCTTTTGTAGGCCAAAAACAAAAACAAAATAAAACCCCATTGGAGTTACACAGCTCTGTTTTGAATCAGTTGCAGCTTAGTAAATCAATGAGTCGCTCGTCTCCAAGTAATGTGTGGTTTGAGTAGACTATTAAAACTGCATATGGCAGAGAAAGTACTTGGCTATTATGTGGGCTTTTTCACTGACTAAAGCTTACATTGACTTATAAGGTAACCAAACTTTTCCTAGCAGGCCAAGCTGACTTCTCTCTTTATCTATCAACATAAAAAAATAACATGATCCTGACAAGAATGGGTGATAAATGCTTGGCTGGCAGTTTTAGCATTTGGAGAAAAGGCTCATTACACTGCTCTTTGATAGTTTTACAGCTGTTGCTGGTCTTAATACTTTCCTAAAAAGAAGCTGTATATATCTCAAGTGAATTCCTTGGCAGATTAAAGAACACCGAAAAGAAAGAAAGAAAGAAAGAAAGAAAGAAAGAAAGAAAGAAAGAAAGAAAGAAAGAAAGAAAAGAAAAGAAAAGAAAAGAAAAGAAAAGAAATGAAATCAGAAGGACAGCTCACAGTCCAAAATCTTGATTTGTAGGTTCACTCCATTTAATTACTTGTTTTTGGAAACAAATATTCATTCCAAAAAAGTTTGCTACTGCTTTTCTATAACAAATATTCAGAATAATTTGATAGATTGCTGGCTTCTTGGAAGGTTGTATTTATTTCTCTAGAATGTATGAGGTAGCAAGCAATGAAGGTGAGGGTTCCTCCATATTTCTTTTAATATATATTTCAAATAATTTAAAAAACTTTTAACTTTGACAAGCAGGAATTTCTTCCATGGTGCTTGTGAATTAGTTATGTAACATTCAAGAAAGCTCTGGCGAAAGAAAAGCTCTGTTTTTCCAAGAGAACAGAGACACTATTTCTCATACTTTTCAAATGTGTATGAAGACAGGGGTGGGGGTGGGGTCTTTATGGTCTTGTATTAAGAGATATAGCTACCTTGGGGTCTACTGGCATGGGGCACCAGCCTCCCCTTTGCATTGACTCCTTGTTCTGGGTCTGTTCTGGCTTCACCAAATCACGAAACAGACTCCTTGTCCCGAAAAAACTTTATTTAGCTAATGTGAATTCCTAGCATTTGCAATGTCCCGGCAAACAGTCTTTCAAGGGTGAATTTCAACCACAAACCTTATCAGTCCTTGGATATTTGCCAGGTTGATAGCTTCCAGGCACAATGCTGTACAATGAGATACTTGGCAAGGAGTCTCTGTGAGACATAAACTCAGATAAGCAAATCTTCATACTAATAAACGAACTAATTGTCTCTTCAAACACCACTCCCCTTTTGCTCCTATTTATTCCCTATGGGAGGGGCCATTCAGTGTCCCCTTGTGCCTTTACTCCCAAGTCGACCCCTGTTCCTTAATTGTTCCCTTCTCCTGACAGCTCTGAGCATGCGCACATCGGGAACAGGCTCCAGATGTTCTTCTGCCCCACTTATCTCCAACTCCGAAGGCAGCTGATAACTGTTGGATGGCCCTGGCCCCATCTCTGCCTACGACACAGAGAACTCATCAGAGCCTTCCCCAGACTCCAGGACTGCCCCATGTTCCTCCCCAACCTCTTCACTGTCTGAGTCTGCCGCCAGCTCCACTGGCCACTGGCGGGCCACAACAGGGTCTTCAACAAATGTAAGTGGTAGAACTACCATAATCTGGATTGTAGTGGATTAATAGCACAGCAGGAAGGATAGAACAAGCTGCTATTACTGCAGAGATAAGGAATATGATCTTGACAGAGATATGTCAAGATAGGCAAAAAGGACTGAAGCATTTTTCTAAAGTCCAGAACAAGATCGCATGGAAGTGGCTCAAGCAGCTTTACTGAACTATAAGAAGAAGGATGGGGTACAGCATAATCAGACATGCAACATTCTATTATTATAGCCACTCTCAATAAAAGTACTTTTAGCCTTCTTGTGTAGTTGACTTTGTGGTCTGGTCTACCTGGTTGGGTTGAACTTCCCACACAGTTGGCTGCTGTTGCAGTTAAGTAAGGTGTCATCTCAACAGCATCAGTATGCACTAGAAATGAAATTCTCAGGGGACCTTGTGGCTTCCCCAGATAATTGCAGCTGGCTATTTTCTTCCTCTTTCTTCCTCTTTCTTCCTTTTTGCTTAGGATAGAATGAGGGAAGAGAGAGGGAAGAGAGTTATCTGGGCAGCAAAAATCTAAAAAGAAAACCTATTACAGGTAGTCCTCAAATTTACGACCAAAATAGAGTCCAAAATTTACGTTGTTCAGTGAGACATTTGTTAAGTGAGTTTTGCCCCATTTTCCTACTCGCCGTTCAGACACTCCTCAGTCTGGGTTATGATCACTCCTATTTGCACAGCTGAGTGTCAATCAAATCCCTCTGGAGCTGCATCCACCTCACTTCCTGCTTCCTCCTCAGACTTTTTCACTCAGCCATTGCAATAGCATCGAGTGTCTGTTCTCTTGATTACATTTCGTTCTTAATTTAGTTTTTACTTTACTGAATTGGCTAAGTATTATTTATTTACTGTTTAAAGGTGCTGTGCTTCGTTTGCCTTCGCTTGGAGATGTTTTAAGCGCGTAGCGGCGGTTCGGGGCTCCGGCCGCCGCTTGCGACTTGGCTTGGCTGGCGCTTTAATTCTAACTATTTTTCCCGCCATTTGCCGCCATTGCCGCCATTTTGCTGCCAGTCACTTTGCGAGGCTCTGGTTTGCCTTAGTGGCCATTTGATCGATCGGCTTGAGTCCCTGCCGGCTGGCATACTCATCAGCTGTCTTTGAAAATTGTGACTGTTCCCTTTGCTGCAGCTTCAGTCCGGCCGCAGGCGCTTTGTTTCGCCTGGCTTAGGACTTCTGGAAATTCGCCTCGCGGGCCGCCATTTTGGGCCCTGATCATCGGCACCGTTTTTGGATCTCCATGGCCATAGCGACCTGGGCTTTGGTTTCCAGGGTCGCTAGATTGCTGGCAGGTGGGGACGCTGTCCTGCTCGTACCTGCAATTCACAACGGCCTGCAGAGGGGTGCCTGAAAGTTCCAGGGAAGTACATATTGCTTAAATTAATTTGCATTCTTATTTAAAAAAAAAAAAAAGAAAAGAAAAAGAAAAAGGGCCGTTGCCTTGTTATATTGATAGACTGGTTGTGGTTGTAGATACTTCTTGCATTTATTACAATTTTAAAAAAAATAAAATAAATAAAATAAAATAAAATAAAATAAAATAAAAAATAATAATAATTTATATTACTAATATTCAATCATATATATAGAATTGATAAGTTCTATTTATAATTAATTAATATTTCATTGGGGTGATTGATCATGGATGACAGGGAGGAAGGTGCCCTTTCTTCTGATATGGACAGGAGTCCCTCTCCCTCCCCTGTACCTTCCCCTAAACAGCTCAGGGGGAAGAAATCTAAGGCTTCCAGGCAGGCAAAGTCCTCCAAATCTGCCACAGCAGATAAAGATGCCCAAAGGAGGCATAAAGCATTAGAAAAGCAGTTTGCTAAGGCTAGGCAACGGACCCAGGACCCTGGTCAAGGACCAATTCCTGAAGGCTTGAGTCATGAGGTGACCTGTGAGCCCTCGGCCTCTCATAATGTAGAATTGTTGGTCAGTGGTCTGAGGGAGGATGGCCCATCAACCTCTCAGGAGGCTCCAATGTCTGCGACTAATCAGTCAAGGGCCAGTGTTAGGTCCCGCTCCTCTAGTTTTGCAAGCCATCTTTCTCAAGCTTCTAGGCCAGGCCCTGAAGCTACCTTTACACCCACTGCAGCCGGCCTCCGCCCTGAAGCGGGCCCAGGGTTCCCTCAGCCTGTGGATTTTCAGTCCTTTTTTACTCAGGCCATGTCCCATATGTATCAAATGGGGTTGCAACAAGCCACTGGTGCCTTCCCTGCTCCTACGTGCCCTACTACTTCTGCCTTTTCCATGCATCCCCCTGGTGCACAACATCATCAGCAATCTGTTGCCTGTAGCCTTGTGGATGAATCAGCCCGGGAGGACGATTTCCTAGAAGATTTTGAGATGTCAGAGGATGAAGAAGAGATTCAGGACAAGCCGGCATTTCCGGGTCTATTTAAGCCTTCTTTGTTTCGCTCTCTCCTACGCAGGGCAAAAGCTGCCACTAATATGGATTCCACACCTCTTCAGGGCTCCTCTTCTTCTACTCCATCTGGCCCCAACAGTAACTTGTTCAATCTACCTCAACCTGATGAGGACTTTGTTCCCTGTCCGGATCTTTTCTGCCAGGTTGTTCAAAAGCCTTGGGACCGCCCCGCCTTGTTGTTGGGTCCGAATTCATTTGATCGAAAGCTCTATGCCTCGGCCCCTGCGCTGGATGCCCTCCTGCAGTTACCTACAATTGATGATCCGGTGGCGAGTCTTACATCGTCTTCCATCCTGGTAGGTGAGGCTGGGGATGGTCTCAAGTTTGAGGACAAACGAGCCGAAATGGGGTTTCGCAAAACACACCAAGCGGCGGCTTGGGCCATTCGTGCTGCAACCTCCTCATCATTCTTTAATCGGGCATCGCTGGTGTGGTTGCGTCAATTGAAGGACAGGCTTCCCCCGGAGGACGCACGATTACAGCAGGATCTGGCCAAACTGACCGCAGCTGCTGAATATTCGGCTGACGCGTCTTTGGACGCAGCTAAGTTCGCTTCCAGGGCCTTAGCTTCGACGGTATCGTCAAGACGTCTCTTGTGGCTCCGTAACTGGAGAGCTGACGCCAAGTCTAAGTGGCGCTTGACTGCTGCCCCGTACAAAGGCTCTGCCTTATTTGACTCATCCCTGGACTCTGTGCTGGTCGAGAATAGGGATAAGAAGAGGGTGTAACCCACGTCTTTCCGACGTCAGGATAGGCGCTATGTACCTTATAATCGACAGCCCTTTCGTCAGGAGCAGGGCGCCGGGGGCGCCTCTTACTACAGATCTTCGCAGTCTCAGTACCAGCCAACTTCGGACAGGGCGCCCTTTTGTGACCGCGGCCGCCGACAATCCAACTTCAGGCGACCTTTCAGACAGTCGGCGGGCCGTTTTTCCAGGCGCTGTAAGTGACTCACCGCCTCTGGTCCCAATCGGGGGCAAGCTCCAAGCATTCTCTCACCTGTGGTCAACTACCACATTGGATGCCTGGATTGTCCAAACTGTAACCGAAGGGTTACGTTTGGAATTCACCACCATGCCACAGGACTTTTATCTTCAATGCCCTTGGCCTCTTCAGCCAGAGAAGCGGTCTCTTCTGCTGCTCGAAATTCACCATCTGTTGCAAATCCAGGCCATAGAACAGGTTCCATTGCATCACCTCAAAACCGGCTTTTATTCAACACTATTCCTGGTACCGAAATCCTCGGGCGATTGGAGAGGCATTTTGAACCTTCGACGTCTCAACCAACACATCTTGTACCGTCGGTTCAAAATGCATTCCCTCAAGTCTCTGCTGGGCTGCATTCGTCAGGGAGATCTGATGCAATCTGTAGATCTAAAGGAAGCGTACCTGCACGTCCCCATTCACCAGTCGCACAGGAAGTTCCTCCGTTTTGCGTTTGGAGACCACCATTTTCAATACCGGGCTATGCCATTCGGCCTTTCGTCCGCTCCGAGGACGTTTACAAAGTTGCTAGCGGCAGTAGCGGCGTCGCTCAGAGAGGTTCCTGTTCGTCTGGCATGCTACCTCGACGACATTTTGATCCTGTCGTCTTCTCCCGAACGGGCGACCCAGGACCGGGAGCTAGTACTTCAGTCCCTTCAAGACCACGGGTTCACTTTGAATCTTGCCAAAAGCCATCTGGTTCCCACCTCGAGTATCCTACATCTTGGAGCAATAATAAATTCGACCCTGTGTGTGGTCTCCCTATCTCCCGACAGACAAGCCAGCATTCGGGAACTGACATCTCAAGTCTTACTACGCAGGACTGTGACCTTACTGTCTCTCTCCCAGCTTCTGGGGAAGTTAATATCATGCATAGACATTGTCCCGTGGGCGCGTTTCCATCTTCGTCGCCTCCAATGGTTCCTGCTCCCTTACCAGAGACAAGGTCGAGCAGAGTCTCTTCTCAAGGTAAAGGTTCCAGCTCCCGTCCGCCTTTCCCTGAGGTGGTGGCTATCTGCGGCCCTCAACAAAGGTTCCCCCTTTCTGGAACCAGCTCGGATGGTGTTGACCACGGACGCAAGTCTGCGAGGCTGGGGGGCTCACCTCAACCGTCAGCTAGCCCAAGGTGCCTGGTCGTCGACGGAAAAGCTGCACAATATAAATTGGCTAGAGCTCAGAGCGGTCCGACTCGCCCTGATACACTTCAAACGACTTGTATATCGCCAGGACCTTCTGATTCTAACGGACAATGTGGCCACCAAGGCCCATATCAACAAACAAGGGGGGACCCGCTCCTGGACACTAATGCAGGAGGCGGAGCGTCTTCTGTCATGGGCGGAACTACACCTCTCGTCGATAAAAGCCGAACACATTTCGGGGACTCTCAATCGAGAAGCAGATTGGCTCAGCAGAGACCAAATAGATCATGCCGAGTGGAGGTTGGACCCCGGCCTGTTCCAGGACCTATCCAGGAGGTTCAGCCTTCCCCTAGTGGACTTGTTTGCGACGGCTCAGAACACCCAATTGCCGAGATTCTTCTCCCGCTACCCATGTCCAGCAGCGGAGGGGCTGGATGCTCTTCGAAGTCAGTGGCCCCGGGGCCTTCTTTACGCCTTCCCTCCCCTTCCTGTCATTTCCAAGGTCGTGCGGAAGGTCATTCAAGAATGGGCGAACATTCTGCTGGTAGCGCCGTATTGGCCCCGTCGAGAGTGGTTCGCCGACCTCAAGAACTTATCGGTCGAACCACCGTGGAGGATTCCACCCTACAAGATAGTACTAACTCAAGGAGCCATCCGTCATCCAGAACCAGAATGGCTGCGATTAGCCGTGTGGCATTTGAGCGCATAAAGCTCATCAAGGACAATCTGTCTGACGACGTTATCTCCATTATTCAGGCAGCTCGAAGACCATCAACAATTCGTATTTATAACGCCTCATGGGCTGCCTTCACGAGATGGTGCGGGGATCATCACGTAGATCCCACAACTGCATCTGTTCCGGACATTCTGTGTTTTCTGCATGCGGGTTTCTCCAAGGGCTTGGCTCCCGCGACTCTACGCCAACAGGTGGCGGCTCTGGCCACTGTCCTGTCAGGAGAATCTCGTGTTCCTTTGTCTCAGGACCCCAGGATCCGTTCCTTCCTCCAAGGGGTCTCAAACTTGCGGCCTCCGCCAATTCACCGCTACCCCACTTGGGACCTTACCTTGGTGTTGCAGGCCTTGACGGGTCCACCGTTCGAACCCATCGCTTCGTCCAGTCTACGCTACTTGTCTTTAAAGATGGTCTTTTTGTTAGCAATAACTTCGGCGCGCAGAGTATCCGAAATTGCTGCCTTGTCCATGAGAAGTGATCTCTGCATCTTCTATCCTGACCGGGTTGTTCTACGCCTCGACCCGGCTTTTGTTCCCAAAGTGAATACTCGTTTTCATCGAGCCCAAGAACTCGTCTTGCCTAACTTTTGCCCGAACCCGCGTCATCCTGCTGAGAAGCGGTGGCATACTCTAGATGTGAGACGGGCATTGAGAAGATATCTTAAAAGGACTGCCCCTTTTCGAAAGACTGAGGCTCTGTTGGTGTCCTTCCTTCCTTCTTCCCTGGGTCAGAAGGTTTCTTCAACTACAGTAGGAAGGTGGCTCAAAGCCTGTATATCTAAGGCATATGACTTAAGAGAGGCCCCTGTCCCGGGTGGTATATTGCCCCATTCTACTCGTAGCGCCGCAACCTCTGCGGCTTGGGCTACCCAGGCTTCGGTAGATGATATTTGCCGGGCGGCCACATGGTCTTCCCTTTCATCCTTTGTAAGTCACTATAGGCTGGATAAGTTTGCTTCTGCAGATGCTGCCTTTGGCAGAAGGGTATTACAGGCTGTAATCTCTCCACAAGGCCAGTCTACGGTTTAATTCCCTCCCTCTTCTTTTCTAACTTGGGTATGTCCCAGACTGAGGAGTGTCTGAACGGCGAGTAGGAAAATGGTCGTTGCTTACCTGAACGACCCTTTTATACTCGACGTTCAGACACTCCGTCCCTCCCTTTTTCTTGGCCGTGCCTGGCTTTGGTGGAGGTCTGTTTTTTCTCCCTCTGTAGCTGTCTGCTTCCTGTGTGTCTACCTGATGGAGTTTCTAATGGTCGATCCTGATGCTATTGAGCCAAGTTGTCTTCGTGAAAAGTCTGAGGAGGAAGCAGGAAGTGAGGTGGATGCAGCTCCAGAGGGATTTGATTGACACTCAGCTGTGCAAATAGGAGTGATCATAACCCAGACTGAGGAGTGTCTGAACGTCGAGTATAAAAGGGTCGTTCAGGTAAGCAACGACCATTTTAGGTCCTTTCTTGCCATAGTTGTTAATGAATCATTGCAGTTGATAAGTTAGTAACCCAGTTTTTAAGTGAATCTGGCTTCTCCATTGTTTTTGCTTGTCAAAAGGTTGCAAAAGGGTATCACATAACCTTGGGACACAGCAACGGTCATAAGTATGAAACAGTTGCCAAGCATCTGAATTTTGATCACATGATTATGGGACTGCTATAAAGGTTGTGTGAAAAATGGTCATAAGTCATTTTTTTCTGTGCTGTTGTAACTAGATTTTAGTAACAGTATGCAAACATTTCTAATTTGGTAGTCATATACATTTTTTTCAGGAATACTAAATTTAAGACATACTATGAGCTCCCGTTACTTGTCCCAGCTTCTGCCAACGTAGCAGTTCAAAAGCACATAAAAAATGCAAGTAAAAAAATAGGAACCATCTTTGGTGGGAAGGTAACAGCATTCCATGTGCCTTTGGCTTTTAGTCATGCCAGCCACATGACCACGGAGAAATCTTCGGACAGCGCTGGCTCTTCAGCTTTGAAACAGAGATGAGCACTGCCCCCTAGAGTCAGGACGACTAGCACATATGTGCGAGGGGAAACTTTACCTTTTATTTAGAGGGGATTGATTGGTTGATTGATTGATTGACTCAATTACTGAGCTACCTCCACCTACCATTTTACTTTCTAAGAATATTTGAAACTGATTCTTTACCTTGTAGCATGCTAGCTTCCCAAATGTTTTTATTTTTATTTTTTTTTAAAAAAAGATGTATTGGACTAAGATCAGATGGAACAGAAAGCCTGCTAGACAGTGTTCTGTGGAATATTCTATGTGTAGATACCCTGAATACAATGCACAGTCCTGTAACTTAGCTGTACTGTGGGTTGACATTTGCATTTCATTATCTGCTCCTTTCAACTGTGATTCCAAAGTCAACTATTCACTAATTTTGTTGTTCTCTTCTGAGCTGATGGTTTTCCAGTTTCAGGGTTCCCAGTCTATATTTTATTTGGACTTAGATTAAATCAGACATGAAAAATTCTAACTGCCTGTGGTTTGAGAAGGGAACCAATATATTTTATGCTTTTTTATTTATTTTGCATTGTATTATGACATGCAATCCTGTTTCTTGGCTTGGATTTAATGATCAACAACATAAAACTCTCTTCTAAAATATATTATTACCTGATGAAATAAAGAGAATCATATACCATAATGTCTTATTATGGGGCTGATTTTATTGGTTGTGAGTTGCTTATGATCAGTGTGAATGATAGGAGACCAACAATGTAAGTTATTTCAATAAACATGTTCATTTGTAGATGTCTTTTTTTCATGAAATATAACATTTTTAATGTAAGCAAAATAAGATTTGACCTAAGAAGTGAATGAATTGCGCATTCCACATTGTCTATTTTTTTCCTTATTTTATTTTTCCCCGTCTTATTTTGAAGCCCTTCTGCATATCCTGACACACAGGTTGGATCTCAGATTCTAATCAAACATGATATGCAAATACATGCAATCAAGTTATAACTACACTTAAAAGCACATCTTAGGTCAGATGGAAACCAGAGTTGCAAGGCAGCTTTAAACTTTCTTCATTGGTTGGTTCTTTTCTCCAGATTATTAAATGCCTATGTGGGATTGAAGCAGGGGTGAAATCTAGCAGGTTCTGACAGGTTCTGGAGAACCGGTAGCGGAAATTTTGAGTAGTTCAGAGAACTGGCAAATACCACCTCTGGCTAGCCCCAGAATGGGGTGGGAATGGAGATTTTGCAATCTCTTCCCCCAGGAGTTGGGAGGGAATGGGGATTTTGCAGTATCCTTTCCCTGCCACACCCACCAAGCCACGCCCACCAAGTCACGCCCACAGAACCAGTAGTAAAAAAAAGTTGAATTTCACCACTGGATTGAAGCAAAAAAAATTGATCAGTGTTTTTTTTTTAAATTTGTTGATGGAATCCAATTTCCCAGAACAAAATAGCACTTTTTCCTATGCATTAAGTTCTCTTTTCTATACTGTCAGCCCTTGAATTAGTGTTTTTAATTTTTCAATTTAATTTAATTTAATTTTTAATTTTCCAAAAATCACAATCACAGCTTTTTATCAGGATCCCATCTGGGTCTGTCACTGGGACCAGAGGTTTAGTCTTCCAGGCTTTTGGACTCATGCTGGAGACCTATCTCAGATTTATTTATTTATTTATTTATTTTATTGAATTTCTATACCGCCCTACTCCCGAAGGACTCAGGGCGGTGCACAGCCATGAAATAAAACACATAGATATACAAAATTTAAAATCGAATAAAATGAATTAAATAAATTTGGCTGAATTAATACCCATAATTTAAAATACCCATATTTTAAAATCCATTAAAAATTTAGAATTTACACTTAAAAGGGAGAAGATTTAGGCGAGGCCAGCTTGATGAAATAAAAGCGTCTTCAACTCGCGGCAGAAGGTGCGCAGATCCGGAATCCTCCGTATCTCTGGGGGGAGCTCATTCCAGATCGTCGGTGCCCCCACAGAGAAGGCTCTCCCCCTAGGGGCCGACAGCCGACATTGTTTGGCCGACGGCACCTGGAGGAGCCCCTCTCTGTGGGAGCGTACTGGTCGGTGGGAGGCTGTTGATGGTAGTAGGCGGTCCCGTAAGTAACCAGGTCCCAAGCCATGGAGCGCTTTAAAGATGGTAACCAAAACCTTGAAGCGCACCCGGAAGACCACCGGGAACCAGTGCAGCTCGCACAGGAGAGGTGTTACATGGGAGCTCCATGTTGCTCCCATAACCACCCGCGCGGCCGCACTCTGCGCCAGTTGGAGCCTCCGGGTGCACCTCAAGGGGAGCCCCATGTAGAGAGCATTACAATAGTCCAGACGAGAGGTGACGAGGGCATGAGTGACTGTGCGTAATGAGTCCCGATCTAGAAAGGGACGCAACTGGCGAATCAGGCGAACCTGATGAAAAATCCTCCCGGTCACGGCTGTCAAGTGCTCTTCTAAAGACAGCCGTGAGTCCAGGAGGACGCCCAAGTTACGAACCCTTTCCGTGGGGGCCAATGATTCGCCCCCAATAGCCAGCGATGGCACCAGCTGACTATATCGGGACGTCGGAAACCACAGCCACTCGGTCTTGGATGGGTTGAGCCTGAGCCCGTTTCTCCCCATCCAGATCCGTACGGCCTCCAGGCACTGGGACATCACTTCAAGGGCATCGTTGGGGTGGTCCGGGGTGGAGATGTACAGCTGGGTGTCATCAGCATACAGATGGTACTTCACCCCGAAACCACAGATGATCTCACCCAGCGGCTTTACATAAATGTTGAACAGAAGGGACGAGAGAACCGATCCCTGCGGCACCCCACATATAAGGGGCCTCGGGGTCGATCTCTGCCCCCCTGTCAACACAGACTGCGACCGGTCAGAGAGAAAGGAGGAGAACCACCGTAAAACAGTGCCTCCCACCCCCAACCCCTCCAGCCAGTGCAGCATGATACCATGGTCGATGGTATCAAAAGCCGCTGAGAGGTCTAACAGGACCAGGACAGAGGAACAACCCCTGTCCCGAGCCCTCCAGAGATCATCAACCAACGCGACCAATGCCATTTCCGTGCTGTACCCAGGCCTGAAGCCCGACTGGAACGGATCTAGATACGACGCTTCATCCAGGTACTGGGGTAGCTGTCGCGCAACCACACTCTCAACAACCTTCGCAATGAAGCAAAGGTTGGAGACTGGACGATAATTAGCCAATACTGCCGGGTCCAGGGAAGGCTTCTTGAGGAGAGGCCTTACTACCGCCTCTTTCAAGGCGGCGGGAAAGACACCCTCACCCAACAAAGCATTTATAATCCCTGTTCTGTCCCCGTCCCCACACACACACACACAGCCAGTCGAGGGTTAAGGAAACACTTTGGAACGCACCCAGTTCTTATCTCCGACTTGGCAGCGATAGACACACCATCTGCCAAGTTACTTTATTTTCACAAACAGACAGATAAGATACGAACGTTCAAGAAAGTCCAAACAGAAATAATATTCCTCCCAGCAGTTCCGGACGAGGCTTTAGTGACTGTCCAAGGTTTTGCTTTGTTCGTCACAAAAGATCCTTGACCACCACTCTCTATTATATAGTCTCTGGGGTGTGGTCTCTGGGGTGTGGTCCAGTGACTCAGTTCTAATCCCTAGCACGCCTCCCAAGCTGCTGCAAACGTTTATCACGCCTTCGGAGGCGTGCGTCCAGGAATGATGTGTCATTATCACTTTGACTCGAATCAGCTGTCTCCTCTCCCTCGGCCGGCACTTGAGACAATGCCAGAGGGGAGGGGCCTGGAGAGGGAGGCCTGGCTGACTCCTCTTCCTCATGCTCGGAGCTTTCTTCCTCCGATGGGACAGGCTCAGAGGGCGGGGCCACAACAATCCCCTGGAGCCAGCCTCGCGTCACCTCCCGGGAAGCCAGCACTAACCAGGAGGGACACGGGTCCAACAAACATGTGGTCGTGTTCAATCTACCCAGAATCCTGTCCACGTCATCTGGGGTCACAGGATCAAACTCATCCCAGATAACAGTCTCAAGGCCTGTCCCCGTCACCCTCGCTGGATCTATCCCGTCAGAGTCCAGACCTGCCCGAATCTGAGTGATTTTGTCATACAGATACTGAACAAAATCCTCGGCTCTTCCCTCCAAGGGGTCCTCCCGCGCTTCCTGGTGGAGCAGGGAGCAGGTCACCCTAAACAGGGTGGCCGGGCGATTATCTGATGACGCAATAAGAGCAGTAAAATGAGTACATTTTGCTGCTTTTATCGCCACTAGGTAACTCCTAATATGAGATCTTACCAGTGTTCGGTCAGATTCAGAAAGACTAGCCCTCCAACAGCTCTCTAGGCGTCTTTTCCGGCGCTTCATCTCCCTCAGCTCCTCGGTGAACCAAGGAGCCAGGCGAGATCGGCGCCGGGTCAGAGGCCGCAAAGGCACGACTCGATCCAGGGCTCCAGCAGCCGCCCTATCCCAGGCGGCCACTAGGTCCCCAGATGAGCCGTGAGCCAGAACCTCCGGGATTGGCCCAAGCTCCATCTGGAACCTGTCAGGTTCCATCAGGCGCCTGGGGCGGTACCATCTTACCGGTTCCGCCTCCCTGCGGTGGGGTGCTGCGGTTCGAAGGTCAAGGCGAAGGAGCGAGTGATCTGACCATGACAAGGGCTCGATGACTATATCCCCTATCTCGAGATCACTCAACCACTGTCCAGAGACAAAAACCAAGTCCAGTGTGTTTCCCCCAGTGTGCGTAGGGCCATGAATTAGTTGGGTCAGGTCCATGGCCGTCATGGAAGCCATGAACTCCCGAGCCACCTCAGACGCCTCACCCACGGATGGCAGGTTGAAATCCCCCATGACCATAAGTCTGGGGGTATCAACCACCACCGCGGCAATAACGTTGAGTAGCTCGGGCAGGGCTGCCACCACGTGGCAGGGAGCCAGGTACGTGATCAGCAAACCCATCTGAACCCCGTGGCCCCACTTCACAAGGAGGGACTCACAACCAGCTGTCTGAGGTACAGTGGTCTCCCTCGGCCTAAGGCCTTCTCTAATAATAACCGCTACTCCCCCGCCCCTCCCCTGTGACCTTGGCTGATGGAATGCGTGGAAACCTGGTGGGCACATTTCTACCAGAGGGACCCCTCCCTCTGGGCCCAACCAGGTCTCCGTAATACCCGCCAGGTCCACACCCCCCTCGTAAACAAGATCACAGATGAGGGGGGCTTTATTTACTACAGACCTGGCGTTGCACAACATCAGACGAAGGCCCGGGCCCTGAAGGTCTGTACTACCTGGAGAACGGGTGGAGCCTTGGGGGCCGGAGCACTCTACCGCTTGAAGACAGCGGGTGCGTGCTCCCTTAACATGATATGGCCCCCTGCTCCCGCCATATCTACCCCTCCCACACACAGTACCGATGGTGAAAGCATAGTCTGGACCAGCTCGACCCCCTCCGGATCCCCCACCCCCCCGGCCGAACGTCCTGGCCAAGCCCGACTCTCCCCCTAGTGGGTTATCCCCCAAACCCACAATCCTAATTCCAATCCCACCCCCCCTCCCCCCTCCCAGAACCCCTTAAAAGTTTAAACAAAGACAATTTTAAAAAACCCCGCAGCCCCCTCTTTGCGGCATGGCACCTCTCGGGACTCCAGAGCCCGTCATCGAGGTAGGCCCTCGATAGAATGGAGGGCCAAGCCTGCGAGAGGGGGGAGTCTCGCAGACCAAGAAGCTCCGCTGCTGAGTACATTAATCATAATGGGTAACACGACCATATCCTGAGGGTGTATATAAAGGACCGGGGAGAAGACAAAGGAATGGGGGATCTCAGAGACATATTTGCAGGACCAAGTCCCCTGTCCCCTCACAACAGAGGACATAGTCCAAAGCCAGGACGACCACAGTTCCGAGGGGGAAATAGATCTAACCACCCTCTCACGGTGGTTAGGACAGCTGGACAACCCCCTCTTGTGGTGGGGTGGCAGCAATGAACCGATGCATATAGACAGCGTATAGATAACTTCTCTACCAAAATGTGTCATTCTAGTAGAAAGAGGTTCCCTGAGGATGGGCTCCAGCACAAGTCCAAAAGCTCAGAAGACTAAACCTCTGGTCCTGTGACAGACCCAGATGGAATCCTGCAATATTATCTTGGGGCACATATATTTGTGTTTATTCGTGGTAGCTTCTTTGTTTATGCTGACATCATGATTATTTTGAAATTCTGAAGCAGAATATTTATTGCAAATTTGGGAGGTGCCCATTCAGTATCAGAAACAGGAGTTCAATAATAGGATCGCACTGGAGGATAGATGGAGTTGAGGGAGTCAATCCAATCCAAAGTACTCTGCATATACTGTAATGCATTTATGAGCCCAAATATATGAGTTAGGTTTGAACGGTTCATGCAAAACTTTCTGTGATAAAGACTATCCTTCCCTTTGAGTGA
This sequence comes from Pituophis catenifer annectens, assembly GCF_029215685.1. Taxonomy (NCBI): domain Eukaryota; kingdom Metazoa; phylum Chordata; class Lepidosauria; order Squamata; family Colubridae; genus Pituophis; species Pituophis catenifer. Next base: position 23,179,074 of record NW_027256886.1, read on the forward strand.
TATGCCTGGGGTTATTCTGCAAAAAACAGTAGATGGGATCAGGACTAAAACTAAATTTGATTTAATTGACATTTAATGAAAATTATACTAAATTATTTTTCCTGTCAGCTAAAAAAAATATTAAGTTAGTAAATAGGTTTTGAAATCTTCAGGGGCCATATGCAGGGACCAGGGATTATTTATATCCAAATGGACGTATTAATCTAAAGCAGATGTTGTCAAACTCTAATACCAGGACATCATAACATGATATATGACTTTTCTCAATGTGTTATGGATGGTTAAAAAAAAATATGTCATTTCCTAAAAGATAAGTAATTTTCATCAACCTTTTTTTTTTAAAGTTACTTTTATTAGTAGCAGAAGTCTAAAAATTTTCAGTAAGAGAAAATAACCACCCCAAAGTCACTTTTCAGGGTAAGATGAGTAATATATAAATTTAATAAATAAAAAAAATATTGAACTTCATTAACATATGTACATCTATAGACTTTCCAAAAGCTATAAATACATTATATGCTTTGTCAGAAATCATTAGTCAATGGGGAACTGCCAATCATAGCATTGCTGTGATTGTTGGATGATTTTTGAAATGTTTTTTTGGATGTCTCGCTTCCTGGTTAACCAAGTTTCAAAATTCAGATTATATTTTGCTTTCCATTAAGCCTGTTCCAAAACCACTCGTCCCACTGTGACCATACTCAGCAAAGCAGGCACAGACTTTGAATGACTTTCCTCCTACTTTCTCCACACAAATATGCCATGAACTGCAGTTCGAGAACCAATCTCAAACCCATCAGGAAGATTTGCAAGTTGGAAATGTTTATTTTGTATCTGTATTTATTTTGATTAACCATTTAGGAAAATAACCCCTTTTCATTTGTTCAGGTGAATCATGGAGCATTCAGATTGGATAGAAAATGAAACTTCATGCAGCTTATTCATCTCCACATATTCCACCAAAAAGTTTCAGAAGATGAGAGCTTAACTGAGCTTGTCACCCTAGCTAGACTTCTCTGAGAATCTCTGAAGTAGATCTGAATAATACACAGCAGTGGTTCTCAACCTGTGGTCTGTGGAACCCTGGGAGCCTGGGATGTGATCACAGAAGGTCCGTGAAGTCTTGAAAAAATGACTTTGAAATCCTGAAGCAGAATATTTCTTGCAAAATTGGGAGGTGCCCATTCAGTATCAGAAACAGGAGTTCAATAATAGTATCCCACTGGAGGATAGATAGAATAGGGGGAGTTAGTCCAATCCAAAGTACCCTGCATATACTGTAATGCATTTATGAGATCAAATATATGAGTTAGGTTTGAATGGTTCATGCAAAACATTCTGTGCTAAAGACTATCCTTCCTTTTGACTGATATGCCTAGGGTTATTCTGCAAAAAACAAACAAACAACCACAGTAGATAGAATAAAATAGCAGAGTTGGAAGGGACCTTGGAGGTCTTCTAGTCCAACCCCCTGTTTAGGCAGGAAACTCTACACCACTTCAGACAAATGGTTATCCAATCTCTTCTTAAAAACTTCCAGTGTTGGAGAATTTACAAGATGGGATCAGAACTAAAACTAAATTTGATTTAATTGACATTTAATGAAAATTATGCTAAATTATTTTATGATTTAAATCTTGAGTTAAGTCTTGGGGGTCCGTGGCCATGGTCCATGGCCACAAAAGGTATTCAAAGGGGCTCCATAGCAAAGAAAAGGTTGAGAACTACTGGTATACTATACTTAGGATTGCACTGCACTGTAAGAGCATTTGCTGATGATGTCCATGCTTGACAAGCCTGTTCATCACTTCTGTTACAGAATTGGCAGGATTTGTATAGTTGAAGATACAATTACAAAAGAACAAGACAAAAAAAATCCTTCTCCCTGCTTCTGATTTACAGTTATGTTTTGGTCTGTGGGAGAGAAATATGCAAGGCCTTCAGCTGCATTCCTTTCTTGTACGCAAATACAGGCTTTTGGGGAGAAGGAAATATATAAAATAAAATAAAAAACTTTATAGTTTGTCCAGTTTATAGTTTGTCCAGTATTACTTTTTTGAATTGAGTTTGTGAGACTATTGCTAACAGATAGAAGATTGTACAATGGGTTCTATTATTGCCAATTTCTCTTTCACAGTATTTTGAAACAAAAATTATCAATATTTGAAAAGTAATTTCAGCAGAGAAATGCAACGTAGACCTCTGATTTCAGCACAAATCAGTGTATTGTATTTAATGCTGACCATTAAGGCAAATTACAAAGTGGCTGAGAGCTTTACTTTTCCTAATATCCCATTGTCTTTTGTTCTCGTAAGAGAACTAAACTTACAGCTGGCTTTTGAAATTAAACCAAGGGCTGGATGATGATGCTAAAATGCCAGAACTACAAGTTGTCCATTTCTACAACATCAAGATTTGCTTGCGTAAAAAACTACCCAAAATGTATTTATTTCATATACTTTCCTTTTAATTTGACTGGATGAAGAGCATTTTTTAAAAATCAGCATGTACATACAGGGTTATGTACCACCCCAAGTTCAGCAACATTCAGGACATTTCTTATCTATGAAAAACTTAACAAACAAACAAACAAACAAAAAAAAAACCCGAACACCAGACATACATTTTGATCCCTGCATGAGGAGGATGGCAATGTGCCATCAAGTTAATGTTGACTCTTAGCAAACACATTATAGATTTTCTCCATGATGATCTATCTAGGTCATTGGGTCTTCCAGTGGTGCACCAGTTACCACTGTAACTGAAGTAATCTATCTTGTGGTTGGTCATCCCCTTCTTTTCTTTCCTTCCATCTTTCCAATCAATAGAGCCCTTTCCAGAGAGCTGGGTCCTTCGCATAATGCATATGAAGGTTGATATGAGTGTTAACTATATTAGAGCAGTATTTCAAAGTAACATTTCAACAGTACGTTGAAATGCCTATTAGAAAGGTTAGTAACACCAGTGAAGGAATATTTAAAGAACATAGATGATATGGGAATTCTTCATGTGTAACCAAAGCTAGACAACTTGATACAGAGAAGGATCAGTAGCTCCATCTTAAAAATTATAGTGGCTAGTCTCTTTCTGCCACAACTGCCCTTTTGCGCAACTAACAAGCTGCTCTAATTAGAAGTTTTTCACTAGTCTAATTGCAGAAGGGGGCTTTGAACTGAATGACTACATTTCATCTTTTGGAAGAAAACCTGTTCTGTTATCAGCAAGGAAATAAAGTTTTATTTCTGTTTTACACTGGTGATAGAACACAATCTCTGGTGGCTTGAAAATGAGACAAATTTTTGTGCCTTGGTGGTAGAACAAGCTCATAATAACAGTCAGGATGTCCACTCAGCCAATACCAGAGTAAGGGTGAAATTAAACGTTATGAAAAGAACATTTGTGTTTCTGTAATGTCTTTGGCAAATGAAGTGTGGTGGGTGGCAAATAGGGAAAAGGGTTGTTTGAAAATACCACTTTGGTTGTTGCCAAATAAACTCTGTCCAGATATGCTGAACAAATAGTCCATTTCCAGAAAAGTTCTCCACTTTGTTGTCTTTTCTCTTCTTTTGGTTTTTCAAATTCATATTTTTAAAACCTAAAACCTTTTCAGATTGTTTCATATGATGCATTTTAGTTATTATTCTCTGATTTATAAATTTGGTATAGGGATAGTTGTTAGCTATTATTATAATTTTCATTGTATATTTGCTGTTTATGTATCACATTTATATCCCGTCTTATCTCTGGCAGTTCAAAACAACATCAATCAGGGCAGAGGTGGTATTCAGCAGGTTCTGACCAGTTCTGCAGAACCGGTAACGGAAATTTTGAGTAGATCAGAGAACCGGTAAATACCACTTCTGACTGGCCCTGCCCCCATCTATTCTCTGCCTCCCGAGTCCCAGCTGAGGAAATGGGGATTTTGCAGTAACCTTCCCCTGGAGTGGGAAGGGAATGGAGATTTTATCCTGCCCCTGCCACCCCCACCAAGCCACCCCCACCAAGCCATGCCATGCCCACCAAGTCACGCCCACAGAACCAGTAGCAAAAAATTTTGAATCCCACCACTGAATCAGGGGTCTTCCTTCACTTAATCTTCCAAATAACAGCAACCAATGAACTAGATTAAACTGTAACTAATCTCAGATTTTAATATAATTTAGATCTTCCCAATGCAATCTTATATACATTGATTCTGTAAAGTTATTTTTTTATCATTATTGTTAATCTCCAAGATAACATTGGTGTTATGTGGTGAATAAATTTGCTGCAATTGAATAAACAAATGAGTAAAAGAAAAGGGGATAATTATAAATAATAAAAAAGAAAACATTAATAGGAAATTCCCAGTTCTATTTTTTGCACAATGTAAAGCATGCATCAAATAAGGGAAAAAAAATGATAAACTGTAATCTAAAACTGATCCTGCTGAGACATTTTGGAGAACAGAAAAGAAGGATTAATGGGGAAGCAAGAATGCTGAATACTTCATCAACTAATTATGCCTTCAAAATATTTTAAGTTATTATATTGATTATAATATTATTTTTTCCTGAGAAAATCCAAACTAGTGCTAAGTGCTTTGCATTATTTATTGCTATACATTATTTTCTATCAGTTTGGACAGAATTTTATATGACTGAAATTTTTCTGGGTTTGAAAAGTCCTAAAACATCCTGCATGTCTTGATTTATGATATGAACTTGTGCAAATGTGCCATGTTTCATTGTACAAAGGTCTTTTCATTGGTCTACAGCTTCTCTGGTTTTCCAGTTTTCCATTAAATCCCTCAGCAATCGCATGATGTGTCATCTCCAAATAAAATAAATTCCAAACAGTGAAATAAATTTGAAGGAAAGGCTTAATTATACCGAGAATAGTAGAAAAGTAGTTTGAAAAGTAGTAGGAAAAAAGAAATTCAATACATCATGCTCCATATAATCACTGCAGCCAGAATTACATTCTCCCAAAATAGGAAGCAAGAAAAACACTCCATCAAACGCAATGATCATAAAAAAGGTGCTAGAATGTGCAGAAATGGACAAATTAATGATGGAATTAAGGGACAAAGAGGAAACAGTGTATTATGAGATGTGGAACAGGTGGTATAATTGGCTTAAAAAGAAGTCTAAAATCAAGGTATAGTGAATGAATAGGAAAGATAATGAAACAAAAAAATATATATTTAGAGTGTAGGAGACATGTAAATATTATATATATTATACAAATAAGTAACAATGAAATAAGAATGTATATGTATAAAACAATAGACCTATGGATAAGTTGTAATTAAGAAAAAATTCCAATAACAGAAAGCTGTAATAGTGTAATTGTGATTTTTAAAGGTTAAAAATGTTGAATAATATATATATATATATATATATATATATATATATATATATATATATATATATATATTATTTGGTGGCGCAGCAGACTAAAACACCAGCTGTCTGCAATTACTGCAAGTTCAATCTCACAGGCTCAAGGTTGACTCAGCCTTCCATCCTTTCAAGGTAAAATGAAGACCCGGTTTGTGGGGGCAATAAGCTGACTTTGTATAAAAAAGAACACTGCTTAGGGGGCCCTCGAAAGCCCTACTAAGCAGGTATATACAAAAGTATGAAAGCTATTGCTTAACGCGTTGTAAGCCTCCCTGAGTCTCCGGAAAAGGGTGGCATATAAATCGAACCAATAAAACTATATATATATTTCAGATTGTTTCATGTGATGCATTTTAGTTATTATTCCCTGATTTATAAATTTGGTATAGTGATAGTTGTTAGCTATTATTATAATTATTATTATAATTTTGCGCATATATATATATATATATATATATATATATATATATATATATATATAATGTACTTCCAAATTTTGTATACACGCCTTTCATTAACCTAAGCAAACAGAGTGTAAAAAAGTCAGCACACAATCTTTAAAGCAATTTGAGAAGCTATTGTCATAGAATCATAGGGCTGGAAAGGACCTTGGAGGTCTTCTAGTCTAACCCCCTACCCAAGGCAGGAGGTCTTATTGCATGACTGTCCAATCTTTTCTTGAACACCTTTGTCTTATATCTTATTATTATTCATATTTCTATGCCGCCCACTCTCCGAGGACTCTGGGCGGCTTACACCAAAGGCAGTATACTAAATAGCATATTGCCCCCAACAATTTGGGTCCTCATTTTACCCACCTCGGAAGGATGGAAGGCTGAGTCAACCTTGAGCCGGTGAGATTTGATCCACTGATCTGCTGAACTAGCAGTCAGCTGAAGTAGCTGCAGTACTGCACCCTAACCACTGCACCACCTCAGCTCTAAATATCTTATAAATAGAATCTTTGATGAAGTGGATTTTCTTTTTTATTACTATATTGAGTAACATAATTTCATTGGAAGACTTCAGAATGAAAATTGAAGCAACTCAGAAACAGATTTGTATCAGCTCAGTGGTTCCAGTATCTTCTGGCTACCAAAAGTACATATGTAGAATAATCATGGATTCCCTCTTTCCTAGGCACAAATCCTATGTGCTAGATTCAAAATCTCAGATATTTTCAGAAAGTCTTGTCCAGCACAAAGCAAAAGATTTCCTCTCTATTTACCTATCTACTGAGCCATGGTGGCACAGTGATTAAAGTGCAGTACTGTAGGCTACTTTTACTGACTGCTGGCTGCCTGCAGTTTGGCAGTTCAAATCTCACCAAGCTCAAGGTTGACTCAGTCTTCCATCCTTCCGAGGTGGGTAAAATGAGGACCCAAATTATTGGGGGCAATATGCTGACTCTGTAAACTGTTTAGAGATGGCTGTAAATGACTGTGAAGTGGTATATAAGTAAGTGCTATTGCTACTCACAACTTTTCCCAAGCTAACTATAGTAGATGCTTTGCTTTAAGGACAGTGAAGAGATAGGTGATGATGGGAAAAAACCACTTCTGTGAACTTTTTCTTTAATTGTGATTGATGCAAAGAATGCAATTTTCACCCAAGGACTTATAGGTCTTCTTTAAAAGATTAAAAGATTTTAGGAATGAAATATTAGTGCCAAATATATATCAGACTTATCTTTTGTAACATAATTTTGTGTTAGTTAGTTTCCAAATGACCTTAATTTCTGTCTTTAAAAGAACTCCCTTATTAAAAAAAGATACTCAATTTTCTGTGCATAAGAATTTTTTTGGGCATCACAGCTACATTTGTTATTTCCACGATCCACAACTGAACATTATAGAACATAGTTTGACAAATTGTGATATTTATGAGTATATAATTACCGTATTTTTCGGAGTATAAGATGCACCTTTTTACCCCCCAAAAGAGGGTGAAAATCGTCTTATAGTCCAAATGTAACCCCTCCCAGCCTCTTAAATGGAAGTTTCAGAGACTGAAAAAAGCCTCTGAAACCTCAATTTGAGAGGCTGGAAAAAAGCCTCTGAAACCTCTGTTTGAGAGGCTGGAAAAAAAGCCTCTGAAATGGAGGTTTGAGAGGCTGAGAAAAAACCTCCGTTTGAGAGGCTGAGAAAAAAGCCTCTGAAATGGAGATCTGAGAGGCTGAAAAAAAAGCAAGGCGCAGAGCTCACAACCAATGAACCTGTTGCTAAAGTTCGCCTCTGAGAACAGCTGATTGGGGGTATTCTGGAAGGCCAATACACCTCCAATCAGCTTTTTTCTTATTTTCTTCCGCAAAGTTGCGTCTTATACTCCGGTGCATCTTATAGTCCAAAAAATATGGTAAGTCTTGTCTTTTACCTGTTTCAGAATGGTATATCCACCTGAATCCTGAGGATCACTTATTTCCATCTCTAAATTCAGCTCTCATTCAACTGCTTTTAATTCACTTCATTCAGTTTCATTCAATTTATGGTTGCTTCCAGATAACTGCTATATACTGGCTCAGTTCTATAGATTTGTATGGAAAGGAAAGATGGGGGCCTTTTACATATTGCACAAATATGCATGACAATCTCTTTTTTCTGTCTTCTCTCTATGATAGTCTCTTAATTTCAACCCCATCTTGTGAGTTATGAGATAACTGTATGTTATCCTTAGCTGTATTGGTATTAAGTAGTATTTTACCATTATTCTAAGACTTTCCGAAAATAGCTTCAAGATGTTAGGCTCTGTCATCCATCACTTTGCAGCAAAGCTGAGTAACTGATGTGATTTTAAAAAGCTACAAGAGATGTACTAGGAACAGGGAATGGAACCAGCAAATTTTGTGCCAGCGTTGTTCTGCCAATTCAAGGATGGGTGAAAGCATAGGGAAAGACCTAAATATATGAGTTATAATGATATAATAATGCGAATGTGTACCAAAACTCCAAATCAGCAACTTCACATGAGCACTGAATAGATGGAAAAGAATGGAATTTAGAGGGATCCCACAACAAAGTCAAATAGAAATCTTTACTCTCCTCTTTAGGACTCAGCATTAAATTAGTGATCGCTTGATACTTCAAAATGAAACTCAGCTACTCAGCTAGACATAGAAGACTTATAGATACAGCCTGGTCACATTAGAACGTTCATTGTTAACTAGAATGAAGCTATTGTTGATTTTACCAACTGCCAGTGGAAAATGTTCTGTACTTGGATGGCACAATAAGAAATCAATAAATGACTTTTATAGCCTTTGGATTTGTTATTTTTTTCAGGATGTAATAATTGACACTGTTCCCACCAATCTTTATCAGGTAGTCCTGCATTATTTGTGTTGCCAAATGATCTATCACATAAAACTTGAGGCTCACAATAAGGAAATAGGTGAAGCATTTAATTCCCCTCATGTCAATGTTTTATCTTTTAATAATCTAATAGCTAGAACATAGTGCTAGGGAATGGCACAGAAAAAGAAGCTGAAATTCAATTGGCTGAGAAATTACCTCAGCAAACTTATTTTCCTTTCCTAGAAATAGTAGATATATCCCTTTGGAATCCAAGATCTGAAAGTCATGTAGGGAGAATGTAATCAAATAATATGTGATTAATTAAATGATGAAATAAAAGGAATGTTGTTCCCAGAACTTAATTAAGCATAGCCCAAACTCATTTGACAGGGCAGTGTTCCAGAAAACAAATTTTAGATAATAAAATCCTCTCTTGGATTTAAATAAAACTTTCTGAAAGGCAGAAATAGCTCATGGGCTATTTGAAGTCTATGATAATAACAATAATAATATAGGTATGCCTGTTGCTATTAAAGTGGGTTCTGATGTTATCAAACTTAAAAAAATACATCAATATTTAATCAATTTAATCAATTAATACACTTACTCTTGACTTAATTAATTTATATATTTTGGTATGGTTACTTTGGATCAAAACCCTATTTCTATGGTTTTGTGGAAATGACACTCAAGGTTAGAGAATCTGCTCAAAAGCTAATTCCAAAGCTGTAACAATTCGTTCATGAGAAAATATGTTGAACATATTTGCATAAAGGGAGAGTTCAGATCAAAGAACTTAATCAGCATTTGTCAAATCCAAAGTGTAGAGTAGGGCTCAGGATTATGGAATGAGAATATATATGTTATATATATCAGGAAACCATCTATGTTTTGTTTTTTTTGTTTTTTTGCAGTTCACTAATGTAGGCATTGCTTTGGACTGTGAAGGACATCACAACATCTTGAATGAGCCCTGCATTCTTCCCTAATAACTTTTAGGGTGACCACAGAATAAACCATTCTAAGATTGTTAATTCTTGGTAGAGGAGAGAATGGGGCAAGCATTGAGCTCAGAAGCTAAACAGATCTGAGTTTCTAATATTTGGGTGCAAGATAAGTGGAGAAACTCTGGGCTCTAGCCTACAGTAGGAAATCTATCAATCAATTGAATCAAGATGACAATAATAGTAAACCACTTCCATACTGTTGTCAAGCAAACCCTATGGATGTGTTCATGTTATCATCAGAAGCTGAGTTTGACTCAAAGGCAACTTTATTGTTTTAATGTCTTGCAATGTTCATTTTTACTCTTCAGATCATTTAAATACTGAAAGCTTCATTACATCTGCTTTATCATTTGTTCATCTTGAGCAAATAAAAACAAACATTCATGCTCAGCAGGACTGTTAATGGCATCCAAGAAAGTTCAAATGTTGTCTGAGCTTCAGGGGATCAGATATTATACAACATTTGCATTAAAACTATTTCCTAGTGAGACTTTGGCATAATCCTTTCACTCATGCATTTCCCATTAATACAGCAAGACCCAAAGCAGATTTCTCAATGAGACATGACCGTTGGCCTGAAATTTTAGAAGCCAGATGCCCCTCTAGGTTTAATTGCTATTTTTCTATCAACTGATTTTTGTAATTGTATGTATTTTGTAATAGCGAATACATTGTTGGAAAGTCTCATAGACTTTTTATTTTTTTGCAAAATTCATACATTTTATATGGAACATTTATGCTCAAAATGAGATATTGTAATCAAATACAAATAAAATTATAATATAAACATTAAAAAAGGGCAGAAACATGTACAAAAGACAGATAAATAATGAACACAAACAAAAACTAAGTTAGCATACTTACAGCAGCCATAACAAGGGAGTTTATGGACAAAAGCCTAAATGAAAAGAATGTCATTACCAGTTAATCAATGGACATTTCTCAATAAATATTTTCCTATTCAGACATGGTAAAGAACCAACATTAATTGTCTATAATATAACTGTATTATATCCATTTCAATAGTGAAATCAATTTTCACACATCTGATTTAATTCCAATATTCAGTAATAAGGATAAATAAATGTGTTAATAAGTAGAATTGATAGTATACATTGTAAGCATGCATACATTCTCCTATTTATTTATAAATATATTTATAATAATTATAATATAAATATAAAATATTTATAAATATTCTCCTATTTATGGATAATGAAATGAATGAAAATGAATGAATGAATGAAAATAATGAAAATGAAACTCAGATTTCTGTAAAATTAAAATTATATTCTGTCCTATGGAAAAAGGCCAAAATATTGTTTATACTTTATTTTTCTCAATATTTGTCATAAGAAAGGATTCTGCTTTCTTATGACAGAAAACAAGAACAGAAGTAAAAAAAATGTAATTAAAAATCCATTTTCCATTGTACAAACTACAAGTATACAAACGTATAATTAAAAGGCAAGTGCTTCATGTTGACACTTTTACTACCAAATTGAAGACAGATTATAAAAGTGAAACTTCTCATAAATGTTAAGGAACAATAAACATCATGAAGTGGCTTTACAATGGCAAACATTAAATTTGTTTGCAGGCTTACCTGTAAATCATAGAAATAGAATCATAGGACTGGAAGAGACCTTGGAAGTCTTCTAGTCCAACCTCCAGCTCAAGTAGAAGATCCCATACCATGTTGGACAAACAGGTGTCCAATCTCTTATTATAGAATATCAGAGTTAGAGAAGACCTTGAAGGTCTTCTAGTCCAATCCCCTGCTCAGGCAGGAAACCCTACATCATTTCAGATAGGGGGCTGTCCAGTATCTTCTTAAAAGCCTCCAGTGAATGAGCACCCACAACTTCTGAAAGTAAGCTGTTCCACTGGTTATTTGTTCTCACGGTCAGGAAATTTCTCCTTAGTTCTAGGTTGAATCGCTCTTTGATTAATTTCCATCCATTGTTTCTTGTCTTGCCTTTGGGTGTTGGGAAAATAGGTTGACTCCCTCTTCTTTGTGGCAGCCCTTCAAATATTGAAACACTGCTATCATATCCTTTATAGAAATGTTTGACTGTTGTCGTAATCTGGTGGAAACATCTTCATCTCTCAATATCCTATTTACATTACAGCAATGTGGTGTATTGTGTGTGGGGATGCCATTTAAAAAGATTCAGAGACTGCTATTTGAGAGGCAATCACTTCCCTCCCCTCACCTCCAGAAAACAAGTATAGTTAATAGCATCCAAGGCACTTGAATGTCTATGCTGTTCACAACTTGCGTTCTACTTTCCTTCATCTTGATCACTTGCACAAAACAGTTTTTAAGCTTTTGCTAATTTTCTTTCGTTTCAAAGGAGGAACAGTTAGTTTAACCATCTGAACTTGTTATTGCAAGTAGCAAATGCTCTGTGGCGCTACATTTTACTTTCAAACTGCAAATGAAATATTGATTCGGAATGTAGAATGCAACCTACAATGAAATGTGTGGTAGAAAACAGATTTTAGGGGCCACCAAAGTAATGCATTTCTAAAGCATTTTAAAAGATGTGTTTTTTCATATCAGATAAATGTAGCATGTGAAGGAGCTGGTTCAGGCAGCAATTTTTGCTGCAGCAATGCTTTTACAAGCCACTTAAGTGCTGTTAAGTGTATTTCTAATGCTATGATTCATGTATTGTGATACTTCATGGATGATGAAGGAATAACTTTCAAGTTGTCACTATCATTAATGTAAGAAATGGATTTTCTCAATTATGAGAAATGGAATCTCTTAATTATGACTTGGGAACATACAGTACAACTAATGTGATGTTAGATTAAGTGAAGACAGTTCTGCAATAATTTTTGAGGATGAACTAAGTGCTCATTTTTTCCCCAAATAAAATACAGTTCTTTGTTGGTGAAAGAGGAGGAATTAATACTAATGGTTTCAAAAATCAATATTCTGTTTTATTCAGTGAGATACAACTTGTATCTCACTCTTGTTCTCATTGTGGTTTCAGAGGAAAAAAAGTCATCCCATTTTTGTAACTTCTGTATTTGTGGATTCATGAATAACATATTCCAGCGGATGTACTGAGAAGTAGAACCACAGTAATTCTGACATCACAAATGGGATTTGGGTGATAACATCTGACTATTGTTAAAAATAGACACAGAGTTGGCCAATTCCTTCACACTCTTTCCAACTTAAGAGCAGATCTGGCTAAACATTCAGTTCTGCAGTGAACTGAGCTAAAGGTTTATGGGCTGGAAACAAGATAAGGACAATATCATGGAAACATAGAAAAAAGATGCCAAGACAAATTTGTGCTGTGGTTTGATGCAAGGAAAAAAAAGTCTCTCTCCCTCCTTCCCTCCCCCCTTCCCTCCCTCTCTCGCCCCTTTTCCTTTCCCTGTCCCTCTCCCTGTCCCTGTCCCTGTCCCTCTCCCTGTCCCTCTCCCTGCCCCTCTCTGTTTCTCTGTCCTCTGCTTTGCTTCCTCAATTTTTTCTGAATCTTAGAGGGTATTCAGAAGCTATGGGCAGAAAAAAATTCTTCAGAAAACTCAAGAATGCATCTTGACAGCATCTGTGTACACATCAGCATTTTCTCTGTATGTATATCACACATAGTGCCACCCTCTTCTGCCACCACCACTTCCCCCACCAGCATAGTGAGGAAAGGGAGCTAGCTAGCTAGAGCTGTTGAACTTTGGAAACCCCATTGATATTCAGAAGATGATGGCTTTTAATAGGGCTAGACATTTGGAAGGCAGCAGGTAGGCTGCTAGGCAGGTGAGTATTGTAGAGATATTGTTGCTTTATTCCGCACTATTTTGTCTCTTTCCATTCAGCGGCATCTCTCACTGACTCGTTCTCAAAACAAGAAAATAATGTTTGCAATTCAACTGAAAATATGTTAAACAGCACCAAAGAGAGATTTTTCCCCTCTTCCTTAAATTGGAATTGAAACAATTTCTTGGAATTGGAATTGGAATGGGAGTTAAATAATAAAAATCAGATAATCCTGGGAAAGGAGAAAATGTAAGAAAGAGACTAAGAATCATTCTGTCTTGATTTTGTTTGATATAAAAGGGGCAGAGGGAAAACTCCAGCAAGCTGCAAATGTTTATGTTATTATACCCAACAACAACAAAGTAAGTTCCAAGAGTTCTTGCAATATCTGTTTCCTGAAGCTAGCCAACCTTGAAAGGCTGACAGAATAAATGATCTGGAAAGTAGTCAGATCCATTGCGAAGAGCTGATCATAATGCCTTGTTTTTTTTTCCATTCTATGGATCAGAAAGAGGGGGATTCAGAAAGCAAATGTGCTTCCAGTTTTATCTGACGTATGTCAAAGTGAAAATTCATTCTCAAAAGTCCTCTAAAATCAGAGTGGCTAACCTTGGCAAGTTTAAAAGTTGTGGACTTCCAGAATTCTCTAGCCAGCATGGTTGGCTGGGGAATTTTGGCAGTGAAACTCCACAGGTCTTAAAGTTTCCAAGGTTGGACACCTCTTTTCTAGAATATGATATTTTAGCCAAGTAATATATCAAATAATACCATGACATGTGTGGTTTATTACAGGATAATTAAACATTAATTATGTGTGTCTAGTATTTAACAAACTTTTCTTCAGCTATAGTATTGGTTTTGGTAGATGTTTTCATGACCTCTAAAATAGGCACCTTGCTGTGATAAATCTAAGAGCAATTTGTTCTGGACAATTATTTTCAGACGCAAAATACAAGCAAAATTGAAAAGTTTACTTGAGGGCAATTAGAAGTGTTTTTGAAAGTATTTATCCATTACTGCTATTTTTAAAATTATTTATAAACCACTTTGTTAGTTAACCAAGGTTCTCAAAATGGCACACAGCTTGTAAAAAGCAGTATGCTTACATTAGAGTAATAATAAAGTCACAAAATTTCAGCCTGTTTCCATTCTGTCATTGAGAATATGTATCTTTTAAAGGTTGTCATACAAACACAAAATTTTGTCGCTTCTGCAGGTCTAGGTAGCAGCCTGCAGTCAAACAGGCTGAAAGTATTCACTAAATTTAACTATTTTGATAGTGAATACTGTATGTTGTGTTCTGAATATATAACTCAATACAAAGTAGCTTATGTTCTCTTTTAAGAATTGATATGATAATCTGAGTTTTGATTATTTCGGTCTCCAAAAATGGACTTATGTTAATGGCTAATCTGCCATGCAAAAATTTATTTATTTATTTATTTATTTGTTTGTTTGTTTGTTTGTTTGTTTGTTTGTTTATTTATTTATTTATTTATTTATTTATTTATTTATTTATTTATTTATTTATTTATTTATTTATTTATTTTATCATATTTATGTGCCGCCCTTCTCCCGTAGGACTCGGGGCGGCTCACAGAATAAAAACAACATAACAATAAAAATGCTAAAACAAGCCAATTTAAAATCCCCAGATAATTAAAACCTTGTGACAGATCAGGGAATTTGCTGAAAAAGCCATGTCTTCAGGTCGGCGTGGAAAGTGCGGAGGTTGGGGGCCGTCCGGAGCCAGGTGGGTAACCACAGCAGCCACAGAGAATGCCCTCATCCTGGGGGCCACCAGCCAACATTGTCTGGCCGACGGCACCCGGAGGAGGGCAGTCCTATGTGAGCGCAGTGGGCGGTAGAAGCCCAGTAGGAGGTGGTTCTGCAAGTACCCCAGGCCCATGCCATGAAGGGCTTTATAGGTGAGTACCAGCACCTTGAAGCGGATCCGAAGGACCACCAGCAGCCAGTGCAGCTCACGCAGGAGAAGTGTTACACGGGAGTAATGGGCAGCTCCCATAACAACCCGCACGGCTGCATTCTGGACCAGCTGGAGCCTACGGATGCACCCCAAGGGCAGCCCCATGTAGAGGGCATTGCAGTAATACAACCAAGAAATAATGAGAGCATGAGTGACTGTACGGAGGGCATCCCTGTCTAGGAAAGGGCGTAACTGGTGCACCAGGCGAACCTGTGCAAAAGCCCCCCTTGTCACGGCTGTCAGATGACAGCCATGAATCAAGGAAGATGCCAAGATTACGAACCTTTTCAGAGGGAGTAAACAACTCCCTCCCCATCAGAAGTGATGGGGATACTAGATCATGAGATGCCGGTATCCACAGCCACTCAGTCTTGGAGCGGTTGAGTCTGAGCCTGTTCCTGCCCATCCAGACCTGTACCACCTCCAGGCACTTAGACATCACGGAAAGGGCATCCCTGGGTTGATCCGGGGTGGAGATGTACAGTTGGGTATTATCAGCATACTGATGATACCTCACCCCGAAATTGCGAATAATCTCACCCAGTGGCTTCATGTAGATGTTAAAGAGCAGGGGGGAGAGAACTGACCCCTGAGGCACCCCACAAGTGAGGGGCCTCGGGGAGGATCTCTGACCCCCGGCCCAAACAAACTGCGTAAGGCTCGAGAGGTAGGAGGAGAACCACTGTAAGACAGTGCCCCCCACACCCAACCCCCGGAGCCGTCACAGTAGGATACCACGGTCAATGGTATCGAAAGCCGCTGAGAGGTCAAGTAGCACCAGAATGGAGGAATACCCCCCATCCTGGGCCTGCCAGAAATCATTCACCAGGGTGACCAATGCCGTTTCTGTGCTGTGTCCGCACCTGAAACCCGATTGGTATAGGTCTAGATAATCCGTTTCCTCCAGGAATTGTGGAAGTTGGTATGCCACCACAGACTCAACAACTTTCACTATAAAGCGAAGGTTGGAGACGGGATGAAAGTTATTCAGGGAGGCTGGATCCAGAGCAGGCTTCTTGAGAAGGGGACAAACCACTGCCTCCTTAAGTATGGCAGGGAAGACCCCATCCCTCAATGAACCGTTGATAATTGCCTGGATCTAGTCTCCAGTCACCTCTCTGGTTGCTGCAACAAGCCAGGAGGGACATGGGTCCAACAAACATGTGGAGGCCCCCAATCTGCCCACAATCCTGTCCACTTCATCTATGGAAACAGGGTCAAAGTCAACCCAGATTTTATCTTCAAGACTTGCTCCCACCTCCTCGTTGGATCCTGCCCAGTCAGAGTCTAATCCCGTCTGGATCTGAGTGACTTTGTCATGCAGAAATTGTGCAAAGTCCTCAGCACTTCCTTGTAAAGGGTCCTTCCTCACTCCCTGATTGAGAAGAGAGTGGGTCACTTGGAACAAGGCCGCTGGGCGATTTTCTGCAGATAATGCAATGAGAGCAGCGAAATAGTCACATTTCGCTGCTTCCATTGCCACAAGATAAGACCTAATACGGGTTCTTAACTGTGTTCCATCAGATTCGGAACAGGAAGATCTCCAACAGCCCTCTAGGCATCTCTTCCAACTCTTCATCTCCCGCAGCTCCATGGAAAACCATGGAGCTGCCCGGGATCCCCATTGGAGGAGAGGCCGCAAAGGGGCGATTCGATCCAGCGCCCCGGTGGCAGCCCGTTCCCAGGCGTCCACCAAGGCCTCTGGTGAATCATGGGATAGATCAGTGGGAAATGTCCCAAGCTCCGTCAGGAACCTGTCAGGATCCATCAGGCGCCTGGGGCAGAACTAACAAATCGTTTCTGCCTCCCAGCGGTGGGGCTTGACAGATGGAAAGTCTAGCTTAAGGAAGGACTGGTCGGTCCATGACAGGGGCTGAATAGAAAGTTCACCCCTACCCCAAGCATTTATCCACTGCCCAGAGATAAAAATCAGGTCGAGTGTGTGCCTACCGCTGTGAGTTGGGCCCTGTACAACTTGAGTCAGGTCCGTGGCCATCATGGAGGCCATGAACTCCCGGACCAACTCAGATGTTTCAGTGTGCAAATTCCTTGCACACTGAAAGTTGTAGCACAGGTTTTTTTCATAGAAATATAATCCAGATCTTGTCTGAGTAATATAGCAGAAAATGTTTGTATCGGAAAGAAAGTTTTCTTGCTGAAAGAGTAATATTTTTTTTCTCTTGTAAGTGTAATTGGTACTGCAGCAGCAAGGATAATATTGTTTGGGCGTATTAGCAGGCTGTCTGAACCACACAGCCTAGAGCAAGCATACATTAACTAGCATTCAGAAACAAATCCAACAGACTTTACAAAATTAAAATCAAGTAAGCAACCCTGGCACTTCAGAAAAATCTGAAAATAAAGAATGAGTTGTGACAATGTGACATGCCAGCTCAGGCCCTAAACTCTGCAAGCCAAAAGAAGTGAAGTGGTTTGAATGGTGGAACAGAAATATCAAAGATCAAATCATTATTCAGTTTGCTGAAATGTTGTACTGAAGTGGGGAGAAAAATCACAAAGTAATAGGTGGCCATTAGCTTAACAAGGAACAAAGAAGGAACACTATTATAACATATATATGTTATAACACTATTATAACATATTAGTCCTATCCAAGCACCAGGTATTCAGACATGGTTAAGCACCATCTCAAACATGTTCCTGAGCCTGCTGATTTGTGGATCAAGATCTGAATTATAGAGAAGTGCTTATATTAAGTGTGAACATGTATAGAGATTCCCTTTATGTCCAGGCAAATATTGAAGGAGAGGACTTTCCAATACAGTCATTAAAACAAAGCTATCATAGTCTTGTGACCCATGCAGACAAGCTTGAATGTAACATCTGAATAAGGCAATTGTTGAAGGATTTTTTGTACAATTTATTAAGCAATAGAAGTTGGTCAGTGTGGGAAGAATACAATGGATTCCATTTATTGTGCAATCATTATATCAAATTTCACTCTACTTTGTATTTATATAATAAAAAGACAATATAAGTTATTTACTTATATTGAGAAGCATTTACATACTCATTATGGTCTGTTTGAATTAAACATTTCAAAATTAGCAAAACCTTTTCTTCATGTATAAATCAAGACCCTAACCAGTTTTTGAGATCAAGCAAGGTCAACTGGTGTTGCTACTTAGTTGGGTATTTATTTTATAGTATAGTATGGTTTTATTTTCCTAACAATTGCTGGCTTAAGTGCAATCATAATAAAGAATATAACATAATTTTGATATAATCTTTTCCTATAGAAACCTCTCATTTATTTTACCACAGCTCCATCAGAGACAGAGTGCAACACATATTTCAGTTTGATATTGGTTGGATGGACAATTAATTGCTTGGCACAGGGAATGTTACATCTTCAAATGGCAAACATTAGTCTGGAAATATAGATGCAAATGTTTTCAGTCAGGATGTGAGAATTCTGAGAAGAATATGGTCTAAACAGAACCATAGTTCTCACTGATACATATTTCCCACTGCGGGTTTCTTTGTATAGCAGGTCTGAGTACTATATCAAGCACAGACCAACAGTTTGGTCAAGATAATAGCAGGGTAAATGAAAAAAATGTACTCTTTGTGAGTTATGATGCCAAAAGTGATTCCATTCTCATGCCAACATCAGCCATCATCATTGGCATCCTTCAGTCTCAAGAGACTATGGTATCGTGCTCTGGAAAGAGGTCCTAAAACAGCATCTAGTGTGACTAAAAAGGCCAATTCGAGAGTGGCAATCCCTTCCACACTGAGGGCAGATACATTTTGTCTCCTGCCCAGCCCAGATTTCGCTGGTTCTGGGACTGCCTCTTTGCCTCAGCCTGCCGAACAAGTGTCTCTTCGAATTGGAGAAGGCCATGCTGCATCTTTAGCCTCCAAGCTGAATGATTGGAGGTCAAGGTTTCCCAGTTGATAATGTCCATTCCCAGGGCCTTTAGGTCCCTCTTGCAGATATCCTTATATCGCAGCTGTGGTCTCCCTCTGAGGCGCTTTCCCTGCACTAATTCTCCATAAGGGAGATCTTTCGGAATCCGACCATCAGCCATTCTCACAACATGCCCCAGCCAGCATAGACGTCGCTGTTTCAATAGTGTATACATGCTAGAAATTCCAGCATGTTCCAAGACTGCGTTATTTGGAACTTTGTCCTGCCAACTGATGCCAAGAATTCGTTGGAGAAAGCAATCATCAGCCAGCAATCCAAGAAAAAAAAGGCTGTGAGGAGGAAATCCGTAGTCCTATTCAGCAAATAGGAGGGGGTCCAAACGCAGCATGAGAGGTTTACCTCAGTACATTTCAAGAGCATTGTTTCCATAAGAACACAAAGTTTATTTACAATTGTTTAAGTCTAATATGATTCCTTGGAAATTATGCCAATATTGATTTAATGGATTCAGGTCAGAAAGTAAAAACACATGCTTTACTTGCAGAAGGGCTAAATTTTGCTCATGTAATCTCCAATTTAAAGTACTGCTCTAGCAAAGAAGGCCTTGGAAAATATATTCAGGTGCTATTACATGTCCGTACTTAACAAGAAATAGAACTTGGTCAGATGCTGCTTTTCTTTGTGGCTCTCTACTGAGATGAAAATAGGAATTTAAAGATGTAGGATAGGAAGGGCGTTGCTTTGACGTTGGAGAAGACTCCAGAGGATACTTTGGATAGACGGGAAGGCAAATTAATGAATCATAGAACAAATCTATCTGAAATGTTCACTCAAGGCATAACTGACTAGGCTCAAATATATTTTGGACACATGTGAAGATGTAGTTCACATAAGAAGTGTGTAATGCCAGGAAAATCTGAAGGAAAGAGAAGAAGATGACAGCCAGTAAGGCAGATAAATTCAATAAAGCAGTAGTGAATTTGCCACTGAGAGATCTAAAAAGCCACAGTAATCATCCTAGAAGTAACCTGTCTATATGATTGCTAAGAGATGACACTGACTCCATGAACCTTAATGAATCATTGAAGGCAAACATATATTATATATATTTAAAATATATTATCAACCATTCCAGTGGTGAAATTCAATTTTTTTTTACTACCAGTTCTGTGGGCGTGGCTTGGTGGGCATGGCAGGGGAAGGATACTGCAAAATCCCCATTCCCTCCCCACTCCTGGGGAAAGGATATTGCAAAATCTCCATTCCCACCCTACTCTGGGGCCAACCTGACGTGGTATTTGCCAGTTCTCTGAACTACTCAAAATTTCCAGAACCTGTCAGAACCTGCTGAATTTCACCCCTGAACCATTCCCATTCAACACCTTTCTCAAAAGACAATCCAGATATTTTTGGATGGGTATATGATCTTTACACTGCATAAATATATTTCCAGCAGTATGGAGACTTGCTCATGAAAAAGGCCTTCCGTTTTGTTTGCTTTGAGATTCCAAGTACTCATGCTTTGAAATGATAGCGATGGATCTTTAAAATAAAATAAGATAAAATTGCATGAAATTCGTTTTTTCCAATCCTCCTCATGGTTTTAGCTGTATTACTCTTTGACACTATGACACACTAATAAAAATGGAATCATCTGCTGCATTATTATCCAGATATATATGTTCAGGGTTAATTTAGTTAATTTAAATCAATTTAAATTGCTAAGCAAGGCAGTTATTAAATGAGTTTAGCCCCATTTCATGACCTTACTTGCCACAGTTGTTAAGTGAGTTGCTGTAGTGATTAAGTTAGCAACATGGTTGTTAAGCCAATCTGGCTTCCCTGTTGAATTTGCTTGTCAGAAAGCTGCAAAATGTGATCACATGACCCCAAGACACTGCAGCCATCATACATACATGCCAGTTGCCAAGCGTCTGAATTTTTAATCACGTGATCATGGGGATGCTGCAAATGGTGGTAAGTGTGAAAAATGGTCATAAATCAGTGCCTTCTTTCAGTGCCATTGTAAATTTGAATGGCCACTAAATGAACTGTTGTAAGTTGAGGACTATCTGTAGTAAAATGCTGTTTTATTTTGCCATCCGATACATCATAATTTCATAATTTTGATGAATAAAACCCACTGTTTTATTAAAACCAGACCTGTCAAGCTACAGAAATAACAGTCACTTTCTTTCCACACCCAATATTTGGCTGAACTGAGTGGACTCTTTGTCAGATTGTGTGTTTTCAAAAATATGTAATATCTCTTTCCAACTATCTAGTAAAGACTTTATAGACCAATAAATTAAAACTCGATATAGAATGAGGTGACTCATTCTATAGAATGCTCTAGAAGGGATACGAAGCGCCTATTTAATGGGTCACTGAAATGGACTGCTCAAGAATCAAATAGGGGAGATTGTGTTCTCAACTTCCAATCATGGGACATCCTAAAACAGGCAGAGCATACTTTTCTTCCATACCCAATTGAATGTATTCTTTACAATAGTATTTCTCAACCTACTTGTGGCATAGGTAAAATTTTTCTACATCTCAAAGTAAGGAAGGCACTGTTATATATCTGTATTGCATAACAGACTTACCTATGGTTACTTAATTCTGAATTATCAGTTAATTCCTGAACCATAAACCAAAAGCATAAGATGAGTTCACAGTAAGCTGAAACAAGGTGGTTAGTTTATAAATTATTTTGTAAGTTTGCAGTGTGTCCTATTTTAATGCAGTATACCAGAATGCTGATGTAAGAAACTTTCCTCAGCTAACTCCCTAAACCAGATATGTTGGAATAGAAATTTAATCCTCATTAGTAGCATGTTAGCAGAGGAATTATGGGACTAGTACTCCAGGGGCAAAATGCTACCGGTTTTCGGGGTGAAAGGCTGAACCAGTAGCAATGGTAACAGCTGGTTCAGAGAATCAGTAACGATGGCAGCATGAGGCTCCGCCCAACTGCCCAGTCGTCGTTACTTCCTGGTTTTAACCAGGAAGTAACCTGTTTTTTACTCTCTGTGCATGTGCAGAAGGATTTGCGCCAGTGGTGAGTTGCCCCCGGTTCGTACTGGTTCTATAAAACCGGTAGTAAAACTGACAGGAGACTCCGCCCACTGACTCTGACATCATGAAAATGATTCTGAGATGTGCAGAGGCTTCTCCGCTTGCATAGAAGAGCGAGAGCGAGAGAGAGAGCACGTGCGAGTGCGCGCGCAGCCTCATTGCAAACCGGTAGTAAAGGTAAGTAGAACCCACCCCTGGTTTGCGCATGCGTAGAGGGTCCATGCGCGTGCGGCACATGCATTTCCGAACCATTAGGGAAGGTAAGTTGATTTCACCCCTGTAGTACTCTACCATCTTTGGGACATATTAATTGGAAATGCTCACGGACATCATTTTGTCAGGAGTGAATGACAATAACTGCTTCTTGTAAGCTCATGTTTGTTTTATCAGTGTTGGCTTCTAGCCACCTTGTTTTCTGTCACCCTGTTTTCAACTGCCTTCAGTTTTTCCAGGGGTCAAGGTCTTCCTTAACAAGTATTTAAGCTTTTTCTTCATTATAGTATTACTTTTAGTGAGAAGCCTGAATTTATTTCATCTGGCTTTTAATGATTTGTCCTTCTGGCTGAAAGTATTACCAAATATCTTCAGAACCAGACTTCAACTAGACTTCAAAGACATATCTATCATCTCTGTCCCCGTCCCCCGTGCCCGCATCATGGTCCACCTCTCATAGCCATATGTTACGCTTGGAAAAATCCATGGTCTTGACAGCATATATATTTGTTTCCATTCAATTCTCTGAATTTCAATATTGGTCAAAGACCTGATAGATAGATAGATAGATAGATAGATAGATAGATAATAGAGTTGTAGTCTACACAGTCAAAATCCTTTTTGGATCCCCCATGGTTTTTCCATTATCCATCATATGTTATCTCCTTCTGAATTCAGCTTTTACATCTGTCAGTTCTCATTTCTTAGATTGCTGAAGTCTGAATTGCAAAATTTTGAGTATTATAGTTTTACCATGTGAGATAAGTTCATCTGTTTGGTAGCTTGAGCATTCTTTACCACAGCATTTTTTGGGTATCAGACTATAAATGAATTCAATTCATTTCAATTTTCCAGTATGTTTGGCTCTAAGTTAGTGATCAAACATTCATATTAATTGTTAGATTAGGGAATCTGCCTTTCATTTTTTTTTTTTAATTTGATTTATATGCCGCCCTTCTCCGGAGACTCAGGGCGGCTTACAATGTGCTCAGCAATAGCCTTCATACTTTTGTATATTTTATACAAAGTCAGCTTATTGCCCCCACAAACTGGGTCCTCATTTCACCTACCTTAGAAAGGATGGAAGGCTGAGTCAACCTTGAGCCTTGGAGAGATTCGAACCAGCAGTAAATTGCAGGCAGCTGTGTTAATAACAGGGTGCTTTAAACCACTGTAGTACCAAGGCTCTTATTCAAGTCATCTCATTTTTATATCTTATTTCTCCAGTAGGCCTTTACCTTTTTTATATTATATATCACGCCCAAAATTTTTCCTTGCTTTTGGTCTTCTATTTCCCATTTGACATTTTTGTCTTTGTAATATTCATCCAAATATAATTCCTTGTCTTTTCCCGCCTTTTTCTAAAATTCACTATTGGAGGGTTTTGTTTTGTTTTTTTTGTCTCTGGTTTCTCATTTGTGGCAATATAGTGATTCAGTATCCATGGCATATTGATTGTTAATTTAATTTAATTTAATTTAATTTAATTTAATTTAATTTAATTTAATTTAATTTAATTTAATTTAATTTAATTTAATTTAATTTAATTTAATTTATTTTTATTTTATTTTATTTTATTTTATTTTATTTTATTTTATTTTATTTTATTTTATTTTATTTTATTTTATTTTATTTTATTTTATTTATCGGACTTATATGCCACCCTTTCTCCAAAAGGACTCAGGGCGGCTCACAGCAATAAGCAACAAGAAGTCCAAATTAAAATTCAAACAGTAAAAGAATCTAAAATTCCCATTAAAACCCCTTCAGTCCAGGCCAGCCTGGTGAAACAACCATGTTTTAAGGTCACGGCGGAAAGAGCGAAGGTCGGGGGCCACCCGGAGCTCCAAGGGAAGCTGATTCCAGAGGGTAGGTGTGCCTAAATAGAAGGCTCGCTCTCTAGGCGAGACATCAGCCGACATTGCTTGGCCAACGGAACCCCAAGTAGGCCTCTCTGTGTGAGCGCACTGGGTGATGGGGAGCTGTTGCTGGCTGCAGGTGATCCACCAGATATCCTGGGCCTAAGCCATGTAGGGCTTTATAGGTAATCACCAACACCTTGAATCTCACCCGGAGGGCAACCGGTAGCCAATGCAGGTCACGCAGGAGGGTTGTGACATGGGAGCGTCGGGACACTCCCATCACTACCCACGTGGCCGCATTCTGCACCAGCTGAAGCCTCCGAGTGGTTTTCAAGGGCAGCGCCACGTAGAGATTATATCCTGCCTTATTATTTTTACAAACAGCTCAAGGCATATATACATATATAATATATATAACATCTTCCTCCTCATATTTTCCCCCACAACAACAACCCTGTGAGGTGAGTTGGGCTAACAGTGAGTGACTGGCCCAAGGTCACCCAACTGGTTTTCATGGCCAAGGCTGGACTTTTTACCCCAATACCAGTGATGGCTAACCTTTTCCAGACCGAGTGCCCAAAGTGTGTGCGTGCACCCAAACCCCCAAAATGCAATGCACACGTGGCACCTGTGCATGCGCCCCACTCCTGTGCATGCATGTGCCCCCTGCATGCACCCCCCACATGCACACTCACCCCCTGGCCCCATGCATGTGTATGCCCCCCAGCTTCCCCCCACGCATGCACACACCACCTCCTCACATGCACAGCAGAGACCTGAAGACCAGCTGGCCAGTGGGAGGTGCGCACACATATGTGGCAGAGCTGAGCTGGGGAAAACGGCTTGTGTGCCCACAGAGAGGGCGCTGCATGCTACCTCTGGCATGGGTGCCATAGGTTCACCATCACGGCACTAGACCAAACTGCATTTCCAATTTGATGCAGATCAATGCAGGTGCCTTTCTATAAAATATAACAATTCCTGAATAGCAGTCATTTCCCAGATCTTCTTTCTCAATACTTTGCTTGTGAAGTTCTCAGGAAGATCTGGCTAACTATTGCCCCAAAGATAATTCTCTGCCTTCTGTTTCAGACTCATATCCCACTGATCACAGGTTTATAAAATACTGTAGCTATGCTGGTAGCATTTTGTTGAAATGTGGTTAAAGACCGTTTATTATCTATCTCTGCTCTGATTGCTAAATAAATCTGCTCTGATAAAGTTAATAGCACCCTAAGATCTATAAATAGTTTTGCCTTTTCTTCTAATTCTATTGCCACGTCATGAAAATCTTCACCTTCTTGATTTTTGCAAGTCAATCTGCGAATAAAGCCAAAGGGCAGAACCAGTCAAAATAGTTGGCAACCTTACAGGTTCATCAGTATTAAAAGTCTTTTCACACATTCCAGCTGGACAAATCTATCTTAGCTGATCAGCCACTCAGTCATGCTTGAAATAGGATATAGAACTGAAACCAAGTTGCCAAACCATTGCAATTGAGCTGCAAACAGATAATTAAGTAACTTTATCCTGGATTCTTGCACTTGAAAGCTTCCCTGTGGCTTATGTAAGGGAATCAAACAAAGCTTCCCTGTGGCTTAACTAAAGAAATGAACAACTGAGCATTTTCCTATTGATAATTTAGAAACGCTATTGAACTGCAATTAGCAAATCAGCAAAGATAAATATAAAGTTAGACCATTAATTGAAGCTTGCATGTTTTAATGAAATCAAAGCAGCTGTTTGTAATAAAAACATATCCAATAGGTACACAGAGACATTTGAAAAAGCACTTCAATTTGACAAAGCTTTGACTGAAATATTTCTTTGAAAAAAAATACTTCATCAAAACAATACTTCCCTTCAGTACAACCACCTTGCTACACTCTGCATGTTAAAATGGAGTTGGTCTTGTGTTACTCATGAGCAAAGGCCCATCTCTATGAAACAAATAGTTAGTTGAATCAAAGTGGCTTACTTTGATTCCCAAGTTGGAGACAAATCAATTAGAAGAAGAGGAAGAAGAGGAAGAGGAGGAGGAAGAGGAAGAAGAAGAAGAAAGGAGAAGGAGGGGGAGGAAGAGGAGGAGGAGGAGGAAGAAGAAGAAGGAGAAGGAGAAGGAGAAGGAGAAGGAGAAGAAGAAGAAGAAGAAGAAGAAGAAGAAGAAGAAGAAGAAGAAGAAGAAGAAGAAGAAGAAGAAGAAGAAGAAGAAGAATTGCAAAAATGATGTAGAATAAAATAGAATTCTTTATTGGCCAAGTGTGATTGGACACACAAGGAATTTGTCTTTGATGCATATGCTCTCAGTATACATAAAAAGACAAGATACACACATCAAGAATCATAAGGTACAACACTTAATGATAGTCATAGGGTACAAATAAGCAATCAGGAAATTTGATTAACCAAGTCAAGTTGCTTCTTAGAATCCAATCTATGCCGTGGTCTGGATTGAGCATTTCATACTAGACCAAAGAAATCCGACTGTTAAAATAGACCAAGCAACATCTGGCTGACCTTTCTGAGTACTAAAGTTCAGCAGGGTCATTTTTGGTTACCACTTAGATGATAGATCCTCAGGGTAAGCCATGACTGAATATAAAATTAGGTAGTTGAAAAACATCCCAGAAGAAGGCAATAAAAACCACTTCTGTATTTATGCCAAAAAATTTATACTAGTAATTTGGGTATATGGCAGGATACAAATATAGTACCATAAATCAAAATAAATACGGTCATTAAAATCTGACGTCAGCTTGACTTTATAGTACTAGGCTAACCTATATTAAGAACAAACAGTTTACTGTAATGGTTAATGCATTGGGTTAGAAACTGGGAATCAGGGAGTTCTAATCTCACATTAGATATAAAGCCAACTGGTGCTCTTGGGCCAGTGATTTATCCCAGCCCTAGGAAAAAGTCAGTGGCAAATCACTTCTGAGATAAGGCAGTCAGCAGAATTCCATGCTGGCTCAAAGTCTCTCTCCCCCAAAACCTTAGTAGATTTAAATATATCCTTCTTTGACTGAAAAGATTTCTCTTCATTTTCTGAAGAATGATAATAAATCAGAAATTTGACATAAGTGATACATGAATTCGTTTGAACTAAATCTGATTGCAAACTGTGTTGAAGACTTACTCTGAGCTATTCACTTTTCAGTCCTATTGTTAATCATGGAACAAGGACAATGAAAGCTGATGTTTCCATTTAAGAAATATCGCCAACTCCTTGAGTATTTGACACATGAGTACAACACATTTGTTGGTGAAAATGACAGAACTAGCAGTGATGGCAAAATAACTTGTTTAATTAGAGAAAGATAAACATCTACATTTATCAGTGGCAAAAGCCGTGTGTGTGTGTGTGTGTGTGTGTGTGTGTGTGTGTGTGTGTTTATTTCTTTATCAGCGAAATATAAATTTGGTATAAAAATGGTTTCTCAGTCAGTCACCAAATTATTAATCACGTCTGACCATGCTTAGCAGTGCAGACCAGGTAGACCAGGTAGAATTGGTGCTACTGTCTCCTGAGATACAATGAATATAAGTCTATGTATATGAATGAATACACATGGATTGCCATAAAAGAAACACTGGTGGACAAGAAAGTTGTCATCTCCCAGGATGTCTGCAGGGATTGTCATAGCACCAGCTTGATTTTTTTGAGCATATCCTGTACATGTCCTTCCCTACTTCTATATTAGACTAATCATGCAGGAGTATGAGTTAGCCATTTGTACTTTAGACTTATTTTTAGCCAGTGTGTGCAAAGGTTTTTCTGGACAAGAAACTACTTCAACTCTTTTAGTTTTTACAGATACATATTTCTTTAACCTTCCAGAGTCTACAGACACTACTTTATACTTTTAATGTATAAGACTGCTAATTTCTCCTCAGCTTCCCCTTTAAATCTTACTACTAGTTTTATTGAAACAAGCTTCAAGCAAAGGTAGTAATAAAATATGTGATTTATCAGTGTCTGTGTATTTTGTCACAGTGGACAATTTGGCCCATACAAATTTATTTATTAATACGTTGATATATCAACGTATTGAATTTAAACCAGAGTTGTTCCTACTGGGTATCCTACCTGAAAAAATTAGCAAGGAAAAACTTTATCTGATAATACATGTAATAACAGCTGCAAGGATTGTCTATGCACAAAATTGGAAAGCAGAGAAAATACCTTTGGAAGAAGAAGTAATAAAAGAAATCTTAGATTGTGCAGAAACGAATAGATTAACTTTGATGATTAAAGATAGAGAAGACTCAGAATATTTTAAAATATGGAATGATTTTTATTATTGATTGGAGAAGAGATATAAATGATTAATTATATAAGTATGTAAAAATATGTGATGAGTTGAATATTATGTTAGTGATGAATTGATATTGTAGACTAGATAAGGATCAAGATAGAAGTAATGACAACTATACAGAAAAAGAAAGAACTTTGGAAGATAACACCGAGATGTCATAGGGAAGAGAAAACTGATGTATTAAATGTTTGTTTGTCTAAAAAATAAAAAAACTTAAAAAAAATTATTTATTAAACGTTTATGTCAGGTAAATCTGGGCAACTGAAAAATTATTAGCTTGCAAATTTAACCTGATTACTAGAAAATAACCTAAATTATTTTGCAGCCTTAAAAAAGACTAACCTAACTCTGGATTCATTGTTGTTATTGTTTAAATAAACACTTTGCCTACATTTTTGTTTGTTTGGCATTTCAATTTCTTCTTGGCTTTTTTCCTACTAAAAACAAATGGACAAACAAATCGAAAAATAGCCCAATCCTGTTTGTTCGGAGAAATCATAGGATTAAATCTTAATGAATATGTATAAAATACCACTGCCTTTTCTTACATGAAAGATAACACTGCTGTGTATGTCAGAGCTCAGAAATAGGTAACATGATGCACATGGGCTGCAACGTGTCCAGAAACATTTCCTTTGGTATCTGCCAAAATCTCTGGGCCATTTTTTTCCCCTCTAAAAGTCTCCCTTTTAATTAAAAAGTACTTAAGTGACAAGTTGGCATACTGCAAATAAGACACTAATTATAGCAGTGCTATAGCATCCTTGATTTACAAGGATGGCAAGGCAAAAATAAAAAAATAGGATTTCTTATCCAGTTTGCTGTCTCCTTTAAAAAATAATAAAAATATTTTTTTAAAATTTTTTAGAAAATATAATTGATAGCAATTAGTAATAAGCTTATACGTAAATTATATTTCTAGCCTAAGAAAATCCATTTAATTATTTATCACACTGATATACTGCTGCAATCAAAAGTCTATGGGCATGAAAAGAAAAATGTAAACAAGGCTAGGATGTGGTCAACTAAGTGGTCAGACCTCCCATCTTTCTACCAAACACAGCGTTCATCGAACAAAATGCACAGAGAAAAGTGGCAGCTGTACCATCCTTCTGTGTCCTGCTACA
Source organism: Pituophis catenifer annectens (assembly GCF_029215685.1). Lineage (NCBI taxonomy): Eukaryota > Metazoa > Chordata > Lepidosauria > Squamata > Colubridae > Pituophis > Pituophis catenifer. The sequence continues at coordinate 23,209,014 of NW_027256886.1, forward strand.
TTTTTTATTGGAATGCAAGAATCTGCCTTATAATTTCTTGTTAAAAAAAAAGAATTCAGGCAGTCCTGACTTACTATGTGTAGAGCTGTTGTCAGAACAGTGTGTATGACTCAGTTTCTCTGAATGTAACCAAATTATGGTACATGGTTTGTAAAAGTATAATTGCATCAATAATCTTGCTGTAAACCATATTATTTTGTTTTATCTGCCATTAATTTGTTGAATTCTGGCCATAAAGTACTAGCAGTCCTATTACTGGTAGAGTCAGCTTCCATTGACTCCCTTCATCCAGGAAATGCCACCTCAGGGCCTCCTCAGTTGCTTTCCTTTTCTATGGGAAAAAAAAAAAAGCATTTCCCTGAATAACCAATAGTGCCTTTCTTCTTCTTTTTTAGGAAAACCACCAAAACATGGTTAATTTAGCATGCCTCGGGGCTTGAAATGCTATGATGCTGTTGCCCTTGACAATAGAATGTTTCTGGGGACAGCAATGGCTGTCCTGTTATTGTTATAGTTGATGCAATATGTTTTGATATTTATTTTGTGCTTTAACTCAATTTCTGTTATGCTGGGATGTACACAGATCAGAATTGTTTGTCATTGAAGTTGTTTATAAGCTCAGTAAGATTTTTTTTAAAGGAGACAGCCTAGTGGGTGGAAAAAGGAGGGGGGAAAGAAAATTGTGAAAAAATGTTAAAAATAGGAGATACTTAGAAGAAAACTTTAATAATTAAAATATAAAATAGTCAAAATTCAATTTTTTACAATTTTCCCACCACTTTGACTTTTATCTGTATACCGATTTTTTTTTAAAAAAAAAACTGAATCTAAAACATGTCTAGATCGTATTGCAAAACTAAATTTAGACCATATGGTGCATTAGTGGTAGACCACTTTGCTGCTTCCCCATCTCCCATCATTTTAGTGCCGTTGCTAAATGCAGACTTCGAACCAAATTTTGCAGGCTTGTTTTATTTAACAATTGTTTAACATTCCACCTGACAAAGAGTTCTTTAAAACTTGCAAACTTGCTCATTACTTTGTTGATATTCTGACGGGTTCCAAAAATGTCATTGCCTAACTGGATTTTGTAAAGTATCTGAATTTCCTCGAGATTAATTCAGGATGCTGGATCATTTCTCAAGAATACGCATCACAGTTTCAAGTGAATGTATGTGAGAACATTGCCTCCAGCAGTTGCTGAGATATCCAGTTAATATTTCTGCTCTGGTGATTAAAATCACAGAGAGGAGATAACTTCGCAGGGAAGAGAGTGGGTACGTTAGCTGCTTTATTTGTTTCATTGTGTACAGGTCAGAGGAGCAGGTCTGAAAGATGAGAAGGGAGTTATTCAATCAACAATTCTTCTCAATTTCTTCTGCGAAGCTCAGCTGGTTTAACTGAGAGAAGCTGACCTTTTCTATTTACATTCCATGGATAGTTATAACCCTTGCTAACATCTCTTCTCTAAAGTAGTGGTTGAACAAAGTATTCTGTTACAATCCATTATTGTGAGTACAATCAAGCTGCAAAAGTAGAGGTTTAGCGGACAGCTCTCCCCATTCCCCTCATAAAAATTGTGAGTGTGTCTATGGTATTACCACATACAGTCTTTGAATTAATTCAGTAGTTATAGGATTCTCCCCAAATAAATGACCATGCAATTCACAAGAATCCTTCATAGAGAGGTGGCCATGTACATTACAATAAGTTTCATATAGCAAAAACAAAAAGGCTAGCCTGTTTTGGAGGGGAAATGAAGATCATGGTGACTGATTTGAATGACATTGAAAGGAGGTTGATCAAAATAATATAGTATGATACAGTACAACCAACTGGTAATCCTTTCTTCCTTCCTTCTTTCAATAAAAGATTGGACTGCCATTTGTCAGAAATGGTGTAGAGCCTCCTACTTGAATGGGGGGTTGGACTAGATGACCTATAAAGTCCCTTTCAACTCTGTTAATCTGAAACTTTCCTTCCTTCCTTCCTTCCTTCCTTCCTTCCTTCCTTCCTTCCTTCCTTCCTTCCTTCCTTCCTCCCTCCCTCCCTCCCTTCCCTCCTTCCCTCCTTCCTTCTCTTTCTTCATTCTCGAAATATGTCCCTTCAGTTAGGGGTTTGTTTTTTCTTCATTTTACATGGATCTCCTATTTTAAACAAATCTTATTTGAGTAGGGCATTTAACCAAATTCAACTTCAGGATGCTGCTGCTGCCACCGATAGATTCTGCTCAAAATATCTGCATCCTGAAAAGAAAATAAATCAAGTATGATTTTTTTTATAACTAGCCTTTAATTACTACAATTCAAAGATAAACTTGGTAGCTCTCAAACAGAGTTTAAAAGAAGTGATAGTAAGAAACAAGAATCCAGCAAGGTAGACTTTTTTATTATATTCCAGTATTTGAGAGGCTGCCACAAAGAAGAGGTGGGTCAACTTATTTTCCAAAACAGCAGAGGGCAGGACAAAAAACAATGGATGGAAACTAATCAGGGAGAGAAGCAACCTGGAATTAAGGAGAAACTTCCTAACTGTGAGGACAATTAACCAGTGGAACAGCTTGCCTTCAGAAGTTGTGGGTGCTTCATCACTAGAGGTTTTAAGAAGAGACTGGACAGCCACTTGTCTCAAATTGTATAAGGACTCCTGCTTGACCAGGGTGTTGGACTAGAAGACTCCAAGATGCCTTCCAGCTGTATTCTGATTGATTGATTGATTGATTGATTGATTGATTGATTGATTGAACTTACCTTCATTTAATGCTTTCCAGAGCTTTCAAGTTAGGAGAGAATTTCCTCCTAACAACATCCTCCAACAAAATTGTGTGTGTGTTTTGTTTTAGGATGACATAGGGTAAAACTAAATCTAATGTATTGTCTCCATTCCATAATTTGGGCACAGGATGAAATATTGCTAATATAAACTCATAAAAACTAGGAAGAATGGAACACCTTGATAAGACATTAAAACTGTGGAAAGGAGATAAATGAAGTCAGGATGTTGTTAAAGAATCAAATTTCACAACTTGAACGGTGTGAAATGCCATTCTAAATATGCCATTCAGCATGCTAAAACTCACATAAAGCACATCATTAAATATTTTCCACTTCTGTAGAATATTCCACTACCCCTCAGTATTAGCTATAAATATAGTCCAGTAGCAGTACGTAAGACACACTGAAAAAGTAAACCTATTGCCTATTACATTGATACTTTTCTGAGGTAACTTCCATAGCTCCGTTATTACAGAGATAAGATTTCTTTTAGTGGATCCTTAAGAATCTTGACCCAAGCTGCGATGATAGATAGACTGAGAAACTTCAGAATCCAAAAGGGCAAAATGGAGGGTTTTTTTCCCATCTCCCTCCCTCCCTTGTTCCATAATTGTGTGCTTAAAATTGTATTGTCTGCTATAGTTCTACAAGCCTCAAGCAGCAACAATGACATCTTTAATAAAACACTAGCCTACAGATTTGCCAAGCTCAGGTTTTATTATTGTCTTTATTGAATTTGAGCTTTAGTAATATCAAATACTGAATCTCAATTTTGAACTTAAAAAGAATACTCCTGCATTATAATCTTGAAAAAAAAAAGTGTGTGTAATGAAACAGGGAAAATGTCAAATACGTTGAAAGAAATAATTTAGACAGATCAAAGAAAGGATTAAAAGGGAACTAAGTAGAGATATGTAGTTCCATGCTATTTAAAAAAAAAAAATCTTGAGAAACTGAAATCAGCAACACTACATCTTTTACTGATGGGCAATGGGAAGGTTTGGATTACCCCAACTCTACCCATTAAATGATCTTTGAAATCTTGACTTTCTGCCCAAGATGTAGGATAGACTGGTATTGTGTCATTTAGAGTTTGCCTAGATTATAGTATATTATTCCCCTTGTCATGTTCAGTTCTATGCCATTATATTTCTGTTCCTGTTTTCAAGGTATTTTACTGGCTTTAATTATATGCGACCCGGAGTCCCTAAAATAAATAAATAGAAGTAAATTTATACATGCGGTACTTAATGAACTTTAATTCTATACAATAAACTTTTGGTAGAGATAAAAGAGTGCTTATATCATCAATTTTTAAAATGATTCTTTGAGATAGTCACTGACTGATTGATTTTTATGGTTGATTAAAGATATGAACATGACTTACTTAAAGCCACCTTGATCCATCTGGTTACATAAATTGTGTTTTAATTGCATTAAGATATTGTGTTAGCCTTTCTCCAATTAAAAGAAAGTCACTGCAATAGAATTTTTTAAAAGTTACTTTTGTCCTTTCATTAACACTGGGTAAATATCATCATGTTTCATATTGTTGGAGATAAATTTTTAATGCATTCCAGGTCTGTTAAGGAGCCAACTGAACATAGTGCAGATTATCAGCCTCTGGATATTTGTAAAGTGCTACATTAGGAAAAGTCACTCTAATAAAAGGATATGATTTTAGAGACTGCACTTATTTGTTTATTTTTTTTTAGTGTGATGAAAATCATTACCTACATTAGAAGGAAACATTATTAATTGCACCAAATTATCAACTCAAGTGTTAATGTAAATTAAATTTAAGATACCAAAAGTATTTTATTGCTAGTCAGGATTGCCATGCCCAAATAACCAAGGGAGGTTTTTTGTTTTTTTAAATCAGTTTTTTAAAAACACAATCAGTCAATCAGTTGCAACTTGGATGAACCTTGGAATTACCATTACTGATTTGATACGTTTTTCTCATGTTGGCAAAATCACTAAAAGCTAAAGAGAATTCAGAGTTAGATGAGTAACTTGCATAGGATGAATGCCAATTCAAAAAGAATCGTTTTGTCTGTTTTAAATAATAACTTGAAACGTATTTCAATACTCATGTATTGCGCAATTCATTTGGGAGTTATGAAGTTTGCTTTTGAAAGTGGGATGTTACCACATTGCCGCTCTGTTTAATGTAAAGCTCAAAACAGAAAAGTTTCATTCAGTGAAGAGCAGACATTTGAGTTTTATACAGCCAAATTTTAGATTTGTTTTTTAACTTCTTTCTTGATCTGACATAGAATTAACTGTCGCCTTAGCTTTCCATCAGGGATATTTCTGTAGTGAGGTGAAAAGCTTGAAAATGTTTATGTTGGTTAATTAAAAAAAATTAAAGTCTTTTCCTCTATCTCGGATTATCTTAATTTTTCTTTTATTCATTTCATTTTTTCATCTCAGTTCCTGGCCTCCTTAGTTGGCACCACCTAGCCGGCCTTGGTTGATCCTGAAAGTTAAACAGCACTGACCCTGCATTGTATTTGGGTAAGGGACTATCTGGGAATGTAGTGGGGTTGTCTGGACTGGAGGAGGGGTAGAGACAAGAAAGGAAGTGGCAAATCACTTCATTAATGTGGCCAAGAAAATTGCAGGGGCAGAAGGAATCAAACTTAACTTGACTGGCTGTTACTCTTGACTTCTTGGATGTTATAATGTGCAAATAGCTCCCTCTGGTGGCATGTACAAGAAAATATCTAATAAAGAGAAGATTGTATTACAGAAAATAAACCCAACAACAAAATCCACTCTTTCCCTCAATGCCTTTTAAATGTGACCAGGGTCAAACCAGATAAATCTGTTTACCTACAGTAATCCTGTCATACCCAAGTTGGTCCTCCCTGCCTTCAGGTAAGAGGTAAAGGTAAAGGTTTCCTGTAGAATTGAGTTTGATTCTGTGGGGTGGAGGTGGGGGGTTGCTCATCTCCTTTCTTAGTCAAAGTAGCCAGTATTGTCCAAGACATCTCTGTGGCCAGTATGACTATATGCCAAGGCACGCAGAATGCTGTTACCTTCCCACCAAAGTGGTACCCATTTATCTACTAGCATTTGCGAGCTTTCTAGCTGCTAGGTGGGAAAGAGCTGGGGCAAGTGACAGGAGCTCACTCCAATGTTCAGCGCTCAGGTCTTGAACCCAGGCTGTCGGCTTTGCAGCCAACAATCTAAGCATCTTTAAACACTGAGCCATTTTGCCCCCAGGTAAAGCTCCCTGAAATCCCATCTGAAGCAAAGATTAGACATTTCTTTGCCAGCTCACAACACAGCCCAAAGGCAGCCCTTAGAAGGGAATTGCACATAAAGAAATGTCAGCTTTCCATCCTCTTCTATCTGAAGACCTCAACATTCCACCTCTCTCATCAAAGGAGTTTCCCAGCTCTGCTGCCCACGTGAAAGGCTCATTTTGCCTAAAAATCAAACTCACCCCAGGTATAGTGTCTGAGTTCCCTAAACCGGCTAGAAAATAGATCCCTAAGATTTACCAACGCTCAACCTCTATAAAAATCCAACAAACTCTGTCATTAAACAAAGCAGTCACTAAGTGGGATATCACATGATTGTGACGGTACTTTCTTTTTTGCCACTTCTTTTGGAATACCTTTTGGAATTAGAAAGAAGGAAATTAATATTTATTGAAGAGAAAGAGATTGCAAGAGAGTAAGTAAGTACACAATGGGGAAAACATACTGAAAGGAATGTGCTGGTGTATTGTGTGCCTCTCCAATCTCTCTGCTTTATGAGGGGGTAGGAAAGAAACCAAAAGGACCAGACACAGGAAAGATTATCTACAGAGTTCAGCTGGCTTCTTTTGTTTGTTTGTTCCCTCTCCTCAGAAGGTGAAAGAAGAAAAAAGAAAATAAAAATCAAGCGAACTCTGTAGTCAGGCTGTCCTGTACCTGACTTTCACAAAAACAAAGAATGTCCAGTTTCCTTTGGAAAAGCACTTTGGTGTCTCATTTGATAGTCAAAGATAAGGCATGATGGTAAGTATAGGAAGAAAAAAAAATACAAATGTGAGACATCAAAGTAAAAGAGCAAGAGGTGGGCCATTTTAAACAATCCAAAATGTCCTTCTAACCAGTTATATTAAATCCAAGGGTGAAGATGAGGGGGATTAGAGTTCATCTATGGAGCTTGCTCTGAGGAGGAATTTGATTGATCACAGAAGAATTTACCCTCTCAAACTTGCAACCACGGTGTAAGTCTCTGGGAAATTTGCAATGTATCAGAGTTTTGCAACCAGTCTGAACTTTGAAAGGACCTTTTGACCTTCCACAAAATTGCACCACAGTTGGAAAGCTTTCTTCATGGTTAAAAATTCAATGTTGTAAAAAAATCATATTTATGTTCAGCTTGCACAAATTGGCTGGGAGAAAAAAAAAGTAAGTAAGGGAGCAAGCTGTTTCCAAACCCTGATACGTATTGTATAAGCCCTGCACCAAGGCAAAATGAAAATTATCAGTCTGAATAACAAGGAGAAAACAGAAAGTGGATGGTGCAAGTTGGGCTGTGAAGAGAAAGCCTCTTTCAATAAAAGAAAAGTTTATTGGACATCAGAACCTCACCTAAAAAGAATGCATACCAGTAGATGCACTGTTTAGTGTTACAAACTGCATGTTGCCTGATTTTAATTCCAACCTGTTTAGGCTACCAGACCTGTAGATACAACAGCCTTATGTAATTCCAGGTTCCTTGTTTCCTACCTTTGCACTGACAGTTCTCCCATACAGAATACAGAACAACAGAGTTGGAGGTCTTCTAGTACAACCTCCTGCTCAAACAGGAAGCCTTATACCATTTCAGACAAATGGTTGTTCAATCTCTTCTTGAAAACTTCTAGGGTTGGAGCATTCACAACTTCTGGAGGCAAGTTGTTCCACTGATTAATTGTTCTGTCAAGAAATTGCTCCTTAGTCTTAGATTGCTTTTCTCCTTGATTCGTTTCCACCCATTGCTTCTTGCCCTGCCTTTAGATGCTTTGGAGAATAGGTTGACTTCCTCTTCTATGTGGCAGCCCCTTAGATATTGGAACACTGCTATCATGTCACCCCAGTCCTTCTTTTCATTAAACTAGACATGCCCAATTCCTGCAACTGTTCTTCATATGTTTCAACCTCCAGTCCTTTAATCATCTTTGTTGCTCTTCTCTGCACTCTTTCTAGAGTCTTCACATCTTTTTTACATTGTGGTGATCTAAATTGGATGCAGTATTCTAAGTGTGGCCTTACCAAGGCATTATAAAGTGGTATTAATACTTCATGTGATCTTGATTCTATCCCTCTCTTTATGCAGTCCATAACTCTGTTGGCTTTTTTGGCAGCTGCTGTACACTGCTGACTCATATTTAAATGGTTGTCCACTAGGACTCCAAGATCCCTCCCATAATTACTACTATTGAGCGAGGTACCACATATACTGCATTTGGCTTTTATTACCTAAATGTAGAACCTTACTTTTTTCACCATTGAATTTCTTTTTCTTAGATAAGGCCCAATGTTCAAGTCTGTCAAGATCCTTCTATATCTTAAGCTTATCTTCTGCAGTTTTGGCTATTCCTGCCAGCTTGGTATTGTCTACAAATTTGGTGAGTTCCCATCTATCCTGTCATCTAAATGTCAAAGTGTAGTGTAGAATACAGGTAGTCCTTAGCTCAAGACCACAATTTACATTGTGGTTGTTAAGTGAGTTTCACCAAATTTTATTACCTTTTTTGCTAGGGTGGTTAAGTGAATCATACAGTATTTAACTGAATGCAGTTTCTCCCATAGACTTTACTTGTCAGAAGCTGGCTAGCAATCTTTCAAATTATGGTCACGTAACCTTGGGATGCTGCAGCTGTTGTAAATACAAGCCAGTTGCCAGATGCCCAAATTTTGATCATGTGACTATGGGAATACTGCAATTGTCATAAAGTATGAAGATCTGCATTTTTTTTCAATGCAGGTGTAACTTTGAATGATCACTAAATGAGTGTGTCATGCTCCCATCGGAGTCTGAATCTGAGACAGAAGATGAACAGCTGAGAGAGAGCGAGGGAGTGGCTCCATTGACTGTGGAGGAAACTGGGGAAGAGCAAAGTCAGGCTGGGCAGAGCAGGGTAGAGGTCGAACACGGGAGAGGGGGTTCAGATGAAGACCAAGGCCCACCCCCTCCTTATCCTAGGGCACGCAGGGAAGAACACAGATGAGAGTAATGTGGGTTGCGTGGCTTATGAGGAAGGAGAGGGCCCCAATTCCCTTTCACAAGGCACACCTGGGGATGGAGTTTAAAGGAAAAGCAGTTGGGAGGGGCGTTTGTCAGGAACAAATGCTGAATTAATCTAGTGTTGAGAGTTGTGGCCTGCATTCCTGGCATTCCTCCTGACTGTTTGAATTAGTGCCGTGCTTCTGTGTGCTTATCTTGTTTTCATGAATTATTGCCATTATTCTTTGCTTCTGGGACTCATTATCTTGCCCTGCTGAAGTGATTGATTACAGTCATTCTGCAATCAGACTGGAGAGTAGTATCTGGACTGGAGTATCTGCAGCCAGAAGCTGCTGCAGGTTTGTGGAAGAGCTGTCAGGGTTCCAAGAAACACCCCCAACAAACTGACAAGAATTTTTCTCCAGGCCGGAGAGAAAACGGGACATTGGGGGCAAAGTTGGTGCCAATAAAGGGATTCCTACCAGTTCTCTGGTTGTGTTTATTATTTATTTATTTATTAGTTCAATTTATATGCCGCCCTCCTCCAAATACTCAGGGCGGCTTACAATGCACTTATAGCAATAGCCTTCATTCTTTTGTATATACCTGCTTATTAGGGCTTTTGGACCCCCATAAGCAGTGTTTCTACAAAGTCAGCTTATTGCCCCCACAGTCCGGGTCCTCAATTTACCTACCTCGGAAGGATGGAAGGCTGAGTCAACCTTGAGCCTGGTGAGATTTGAACTCGCACTAATTGCAGGCAGCTGGCAGCTAAATGCTATATAACATACATAATCACCATCACAGCTGATACCAGCCAGAGCATTGAACAACTCAAAGAAGTAGTGTAAGATCAGAAGATGTGGAGAGAGTTGTCCCATAGAATCACCAAGAATGGGACACGACTGAATGGATAATACCATCATCCACACATAACAATATTCATGAAAGGAGGGGAAAATTTTCTGTAAAATAAAGTTTGCAGAGAGAGAACATTTGCACAGGTTGAATTTGTTAGTATTGTTTTGATATCTGAAGAGGGCAGTTACAGAATCCCCTGCAATCGTCAAAAAGTCATTTATATGGTCGGATATCTTCCTTTCCTTTCTATTCCTTCTTTATTTTAATTGTACAGTTGTATAATGCTCTTCTATTGGAGAATCTGAAAATACTTTTAGGGCATTTGAAGGGTACTGTGCAAATTCTTCTTTTTCTTTAAGCTGCCAAAGGACAACATGAGGGGAAAAATGGATTAGCTGCAGGTGTATTTAGACTGATAGTCTTTACACCCTAAGAAAAGCAATTCTCTAAGGATTCCGATCTCTGCCTGGACATACTGCCACTTTCTGGCTTTTCCAGCAAATGCCAGACTGTTGATTATCTTCATCGGTCCTAGGAGAAATAAATGTTAACTTCTCAAAGGAAGTGTGAGAATAAAAAGTATGAGAAAAAAGACACTGCCTTTTCTTGTATTAAAAAAATGTTGTGATTTAGAGTGCCAAGCCCTGCAGACACTTCCTTTGGCAACCCTATGCTCTCTGTGGAATTAATTTTATTTAAACTTTTTATAATAATGATTAAATAGGAAGTTGGTATGCAATAAAATTAAAACCAGCTTTTGGCATCATCCTATTTACAAGGATATCCCTGGGCCCTTTATGAAATATACATTTTTTAAGAAAATGAAAATGATGTATGGCTGTTTCTTAAGAAAAGAACAAATGTAAACAGGGACAGAGAAAGAAAGAAAAAAAGAAAAACACATCCTGGCAAAAAAAAAAAATGTCTTATAGAAAATAGATGCTTTGGGACTAGCCCTGTTTAGCTTGGCAGCCATTTTGTAAATGGGGAAGTCCTTTAGAAAAGGCCAGGAGCAGTTAAAAGATGTTCCCACAAGTCTCATGTGGCCATCAAGTCTTCAAAGACCTTTGCTCAGTCTAAGTGCAGAACTTTAACACAAAATTTGTGCCTGCTAAATGTTATGTGGCATTTTAATGTCTTCCAAACTCCTAAACAATCCAGTAGACAGTGTGTCTGTCAGTCTTCTGAGAAATAAAATTGCCTGCTTTGTCACAGATATTTGTTGTACTTGAGTAACAAGTAGTTCTTCTTTTGGGAACCATCGTCCTTTTTCACTCCATTATTATTTTAAGCAACATGATAAAGAAAAAGAAATCCATCATATTTATTAATCTCAGGACCCAGGAGGAAAAGAACACTATCAAACACCTCCGGCAGGAATTATCTTTGACATTCCTGAGTCTGAAAATAAAATCAATAAGAAAAAAAGATGGAAAAAGACAAAAGAAAATAAAGTATTATTACTATTACTACTTCATAGCATTGCAATCACACTCCAGGAAGGAATAGAACTGTGTCTTCTGCTTCTAAGGTTGCCAGGTCATCCTGTTCCTGGAGTAAACTGATGTGATGGTGACAAACAACTTCAACCCCCAACTGTACTGCAGATATTACATTTTGCTTTTATACTGAAACAAAGGTGTGAGGAAAGAGTCAGGGAAGACAGCATGTGGCATTGCAGAAGATCGGCTTAAGGCATAGCTAGGCAATCTAAGACTTTTGGCTTAATTTTCAAGGCCCAGGCTGGGCTGTTATTCCTGATAATAACTGCCATGCAAGAGTGATTAATCTTTTTCTTGGAAAGAGGCAGGGGTGAAATCCAGCAGGTTCTGAAAGGTTCTGGAAAACCGGTAGTGGAAATTTTGAGCAGTTCGGAGAACCGGTAGCGGAAATTTTGAATAGTTCAAAGAACCAGCAAATACCACCTCTGGCTGGTCCCAGAGTGGGGCGCAAATGGAGATTTTGCAATATCCTTCCCCTGCCATGCCTGCCAAGTCACATCATGCCCACAAGCCACACCCACAGAACCGGTAGTAAAAAAATTTGGATTTCACCTCTGGAAAGAGAGGAAGGAAAATGGATTTTTCATGTCAAAAAGAGAGGGTGGGAGAGAGGTGAAGAGGAAAAGAAGGAAGGAAGGAAGGAAGGAAGGAAGGAAGGAAGGAAGGAAGGAAGGAAGGAAGGGAGGGAGGGAGGGAGGGAGGGAGGGAGGGAGGGAGGGAGAGGGAGAGGGAGAGAGGGAGGGAAAGAGGGAAAAGGAAAGGGAAAGACATAAATACAAGCTTCACATTCCTAGAAACAGGCAAAAAAGTAGTCTCTTATTTTCAGATCATCCCTGATCATCCCAAGCAAAGATTTTGTTGTCTACTCAGCAAATTGTTAAAACTATTGAGTGATTGTATCAAAGCAATACTGCTGTTTATTTGTCTGTTTAATCATATTGTATAAGCCAAGGGAACAAAGACCAAATATAGTCCATTTTGCATTTATATTTATATTGCCACATTTCAGCAGTTTTTATTCTGACTTTTATTTTATTTTCTACTATTGCTTACATTCAGGAATTTACCATAGCAAATACAGACAGATGCAGAAAGGCATTGGTAAAGATAACTTTGTTATCATGTATCATTATATAATCTTATTCGTAGAAGCTCTCTCCAGTAAATCTCACTTTTTTTCATTAAAATGGTATGCAATAAAAACGATCCTCTGGACAAATAATGCTAATTTTGTAAGCAATTTCTTTAATATGTAATTGTATACATTTATTTATCTGTAAATAATTTATTATAAACAAATAAATAGCCCATATTTAACTATTTGGTAGTTCATAGTGAACTCTTCTTTGACTCTTTCCTCTCTTACATTAAGCAATTGCTCTCAAACAAGCAAAGCAAATTTTCTACCACCGAATAACGTTTAAGAAAGAAGCTTAAGAATATGGATGGATTTCTAGATTTTCTATTATTTCTAACCAGAAAAATATGGAATAATAAACATAAGTTACAGAAAGACAAACTCCAGGGGAATGTTAGGAGAAACTTACTAAGAGAGGTTTGGCTATCTATCATAGGTGTCTTGGTTTAAACCAGAGGTCTTCAAACTTGGCAGCTTTAAGACTTGTGGACTTCAACTCCAAGAATTCTCCAGCCAGCATAGGTATCCTAGCTGGAGAATTCTGGGAGTTGAAGTCCACAAGTCTTAAAGCTGCCAAGTTTGAAGATCTCTGGTTTAAGCAAACAGTTTGGAACTCTTTGAATATACTGTTGTTGGGATTCCCCAGCTACCATTGCCTTTAGGCAGGATGAATATGATTTCTCTATCATGAAACCAGTATTGAAATCACTTAATGAAATAATAAGCTCTGTCCATTTGGGGACAAATATCTATTACAAACTTAAGTTGTTCATTTTAGGATTTTTCAATAGCAGCAGGTGAGGTGAACTGTCACAAACATTTAGCAGCCATCAGTTGGGGCAACTGATGGCATTTCTGTGAAGACCAATTAATGTAGAACTTATTGGTCCTGGTAATACATTTTTCCTTGGGATACTTGTAAGGAAATCACCTTTTGAAACTGAAAAGATCTAATTCAATTTTTCATCCAGTTCCCATCCGCCAATGGCCAGCAGAAGGCAGTGTGTGCTAATTTTCCATGATGTAAATTAGAATCTCTTGCTTGCTGCCTCCAATCAAGTTGAAGGCCCTGCTCTTTGGAATTCCAGACAATATGTCCAACTTCAGAATGATAAAGAATTTTGAGAGTTTTTATTATATTGTAAACATATTATTTATATGTTTAAAAAAACAAAAAGTTTGGGAAAGGAGCATAAAGAAAGGTAGGTAGGTGAAACATGTGGGTCCTTCCTGAATAGATATCTAAATTCCTGGGATGCCAATTTTACTGTAGAGTGTCAATCATGTGTCCCACACAAAGATTATGCTTCTAGACATTGCCAGAGCAAAGCATGGGGCCAATAGAAAATTAGCTTCTATTTTGTTGTGCAATGGCTATGTGTGACACTATTTATTTACCAGAGTTTTGAGCAAAGTTGAAATCAGGATTAGCTGGCATTCTTTTGTTCCTTTTCATCTTGTTAAATTAAGTGTTTTAAACAAAATAGCAGGAATTCTGGTGAGCTTCATTCATAGGGTGCCCAGAATAGAAGTCAATAGGACATGTAAGAGCTGGAGCTGCTTTGCTTTAAGTATATCTCAAACAAAACATTTATCATCAGGATAGGATGAAGGTCTCATTGATCCGATTGGTGAAGGATTATAGCAGATCTCATGATAATGTCTGGCCAATTTTTTTTTTAACATCAAGAATTTCAAAGAAGCATCTTCGAAGTTCCACTTCCACCTTTATTTATCAACCTCATTTGCACAGTAAATACTTTTTCTACACAAAGTCTCCATCTGTTAATCTGTTAATATATCCAATGCTCCTGGAGATACCAAGACATTTTTTCATATTTTCCAACAACATTGTGTGTTCCATTCAGGAAGATTATGGTATAATAACGACTTGGCTCCTTGTACTGTAAGAAAGCTCAGTGTATATAGTGTGTGAGAGAAAAAGATTGTGTTTCCAAAAATGGCATTTCAGTGGGGGAAAATATTCAAAAACAATGTATGGAGATAATTAGGTAATCGTCAAAGCAATCACCTATTATCTTATACTAATGGTCATTTACTGGGGACATTCTGCTCTCTGGAATGAGCCTTTTCTCATTTTCCTATGTATTAATTAGCTTTTTCTTCCTTTCTTTAGTTGTCTGGATGCAGCTAGGAACCAATTGTGTTGTCCTTAGTTTCAGTCATTGAATGTGCCATTAATTTGTGCCATTCACAAGATCTATTGGATTTATGCTTCATGAAACTACAAAGCCGAGGCAAACAATCTGCTCCCATTATTAAACTATAGCAGGCTGACTATTATTTACAATACCAGCTATGTCCCATTTCGCATTGTGTTGAGTGTTTTCACCTCTTTTCTCTTGTCCCACTTGCTTCAGATGACCTTCCGTCATGGTGTCCATGGCAACCCAGTGAATATGATGATACTGAATTGGCAAAAAGATTTTATTATGAAAAAAGGAGAAGGAGAAGCCTGTTGTTTTAAGTATTGATAGCCAATATGTTTTAATGTGTTTTAAATATTTGTATACATTTTGTGGTTGAACATTTAAAGAAGAGGAAATGAAAGTAAGTAGCATGCATTTATTACTGACTGCAGAAGTGGATGCATACACAGTACATGTTATTATATGACAATCATCTTTGTGTCGTAATGGAAGAGGCATCATTCAGATGACCTCATGCAAGAATGGATACTCTATATCAGCGGTCACCAACTGGTGGTCTGTGGACCACTGGTGGTCCATGAGAAAATTTTGGGGATCCGCAGAAAAATTATTTGCATTTTTTATATTGCACTAAATCAGGGGTCCTCAAACTACGGTCCCTAGGCCGGATACGTGTGATGAACGGTTGTGTTGCTGCAGAGAGTCTCCCCCTTCAGGGTCTTTTTATGTGGGTCAGAGGAGGACAGAAATTCCAACTTGGGGTCTGCTTCAGCCTCCTGGTATGGGGCTTTGGGTGAAGGCTGGAGGGAAGTGCCACTGGTGGTGAAGAGCCGGAGGGCCTTGTTCCAGTGGGACTGCCTCGTGGTCTGGAACTGGCTGACCATCTCAGCCCACTGAGCCTCCAGGTGCCGGTACCTGGCCTTGCACTCCCACAAGTCTTCCCTCTGCTTGGAAAGTCTATGCTTGTAGTCCTCAGTGAGGTGCTTCTGCTGAGCCACCTTCTCAGTCAATTTGAACTGAGCTGTTTTGCCAACTCTTTCATGTGGTGGCTGCTTAGCTCCAACAACTGCTTCCTGTTGGGGCCCTAAGGAGCACAGGCAGGGAGACAAGGAGTGGCTGGGAGGGGAGGGGTGAGTAGAGGCCAGCAAGGCGCCCCTCTACGTGAGTGACATTGAGTTGGCCATGCCCACCCAGTCACATGACCACCTAGCCACTCCCACCCATTAGGTCATTAGGCAAATCATATTAATGGTCCACGGGATTTAAAATTATGAATTTAGTGGTCCCTGAGGTCCGAAAGGTTGGTGACCCCTGCTCTATATCAGGGGTGTCCAACTCATGTCATCATGGCATCATCATGCGATGTATTGGGACTTTTTTCCCCTTCGCTAAACTAGGCATGGCCATGGCCAGTGTGTGACGCATCTGGCCCGTGGGCCAGGTGTTTGACAGCCCTTCTTCTATATTAAAGCCCATGCAATCCGGCCATAATATGTAATCAGTCAAATCATGGTTCCTTCTTGCTCATAGGAAGTCAAAATAGAGAATTTAAAAACCATAAAATCTCAAACACTGTTAAAAGACAATTTTAAAAAAGTAAACAAAAATACTTTATTTAGTGTTAAAAGGATATTACAATAGAATCATGAAATAATGATTCTATTCCAAACTCTTGCTCTGGGCAAGATCCTAAATTAAAGCATCCAGAAAAAAGCCTTTCCATAAGTTCTTAAAGCAGAACACTGACTTCTCCAATGACCCACAAACTGGGGAAAAGTGGTAAACATCCATCTGCTTTCAACATTTGAAGTTTTCCCTTCTGTAAGAAGCACTGTTGATTCCAGTTTGTTGGCTTGACAGTATCAATGGAATATATTATTCATAAAAGTGATAAAGGAAAAGAAATAAGAAAAATGTGTCTTTAAGTGATGCTCTTGAATAAAGCCATTAAAACAGTGGTGAAATCCAATTTTTTTTTTACTACCAGTTCTGTGGGCATGGCTTGGTGGGTGTTGTTTGGTGGGCATGGCAGGGGAAGGATACTGCAAAATCCCCATTCCCTCCCCACTCCAGGGGAAGGATGCTGCAAAATCCCCATTCCCTCCCCATTTCTGGGGGAAGGATATTGCAAAATCTCCATTCCCACCCCTCTGGGCCAGCCAGAGGTGGCATTTTCTGGTTCTCTGAACTGCTCCAAATTTCCGCTACCAGAACCTGTCAGAACCTGCTGGATTTCACCCCTGCACTAAAACTAGTAACAGTAAACAGCAGCACCTGACACTAAATGTAAATGTCTTTCCTCTGAAACATCAAGACTGATTTTATCCTCACAGCAAAAGCCTTATGGTGTAGCTAAGACTGAGAGAGGGTGACTGGCTTACAGTCATTTAATCATCAGAAGAAAGACTTCAGATATATACTGAGCGTGAATTAATCTTGCGAGTACCCCAGAAATTTTATTATTCAACTTTCTCATAGAATACATGATTCAAGAAAAAGGCTTGGATGGGGAACCTGCTTCTAGCTTTAAGACTTTAACCCAAACTAGATATGACATTAATCTGGCTTTTTTTCAAATACATAATAGCTTATTAGCAGATGATAACATCACATCCTATTACGTCTGGAGTTCCCAGATTGTTATCTGTTATCATGCCATAAGATTGCCCTCTCAGAGTTTCCTTAGGCTGGCCATAAACCATAAGATGGTTTCCATTTTACCTGACTTAAATGAACTATGGGACAGACCATTCTTGTAAAGAATATGAAGTTGAGTAAATTTATTTCTACCCTGTTGGACTTTTAAGAATTGGTGTTTGGGGGTGACAATGTAATATAAAGCAGCAACCAAGGACTTTAAATCCTTCTCCATTAGAAAATGATGAAGGTGGAAAAGAAAAGGTCCAAGGAAAATTAGTTAAAGGAAGAAGAATAGGAGATGGGAGCTGGTTGAGCTCAAGAGATGCTGTATAATTATAAGTTTAGATGGCACCCCTGCATAGGGCTTAGGCGTCAAGGCTTTAAAAAAAGAGAGAAACATGGCAGAGAAGTATGAGAAATTGTCAGAGTTTGATGCAGAAATAACTTCTAGAAAGCACACAGAGATAACTGATTCATCAGGATTCATTAACTTCCTTAAATACATAATAAGACATGAGTAAATGTACAATACTAATAGTAGTTCTTCCAACGTGGTAGAAAGATCAGTTTCAGTTCAGAGTTCAGAGCAGACTCAGAGCTTAATACAGACAAAGAGAACCTCCTCTATACAGGGCAGTTAAGATAAGCCTAAACCACACCGAGGCTCCAAGCTGTTTCAGCTCCCAAACAGACCTCATTGACTGACTTAGTTGCTATGCCTATACATTGGCTGAACTTGTTACCATCTCTTATTCCAGCCAGTCCCCAATGGCTGACCTGTTGCCATGTCTATCCCCAGCTCATGAATATTCTGACAGAAATAGATCAAACAATGACAGAAGGAAAAAAATGAATCTAGATTCTAGATCAGTTCATTACATTAACATTTACACAGGTATGAAATGAAACTCTCAGACTGTTAAAATGGGCATGGGGAACAAAGTTATTTGCACTTTAGTTCTGCTCAGTGTATGTGGCTTAAGTCTTACAAGTTGCTGTTTTTGTAGATACCTAATGGATACTCCGGAATCTGGAATAAAGCTTTGCACAAATCTCTGGTTAATATATCCCCGGTAAATTATCAACTTGTTTCCTAAAATAACCTCTTAACAGTATTGTTTTATTAAAGGGGTATCCCATAATTTCTTATACCATTCAACAGCTTGGACC
This sequence comes from Pituophis catenifer annectens, assembly GCF_029215685.1. NCBI lineage: Eukaryota > Metazoa > Chordata > Lepidosauria > Squamata > Colubridae > Pituophis > Pituophis catenifer. The sequence goes on from NW_027256886.1 coordinate 23,227,483, forward strand.
CACCCAGAATTTATTGTGAGATGGTCAACTATATAAATGTTTTAAAGAAATAATATAAACAGTTGTTGGAATGTGTAGTGTGTCATGAAACTCCTTGATATTTTTTAAGAGAAAAAAGGGTGTTTCTGATACAACAAATCAATATATACCTTTCTTATGAGCCACGGTGGTGCAGTGGTTCGAGTGCAGTACTGCAGGCTACTTCTTCTGCCTGCCAGCTGCCTGCAATTTGGCAGTTCAAATCTCACCAGGCTCAAGGTTGACTCAGTCTTCCATCCTTCCGAGGTGGGTAAAATGAGGATCCAGACTGTTGGGGGCAATATGCTGACTCTGTAAACTACTTAGAGAGGGCTGTAAAGCACTGTAAAGCGGTATGTAAGTCTAAGTGCTATTGCTATTATATGATTACATAAAGAGGAATATAATTATTATTTCAATTTTATATTTTGTCTAATGTGGAGATCAGTTATATAATATTGAGCTTATCCTCACTAGAACATAGATGGCATAATAAATCTTATGCATTTATGTACATGTTATATATAGATAATTGATCTTGCTTTGAAATCTACTTTGCTTGGTTTTTTGCTTGGTGTCAGTTAATTCTGTGATACTTGTGCATCATAAACTATGTAAAAGGAGATTAATTTGGGTTCTATGATTTACATCCATTTCCCCAATAGAGGCATTTCAATAAAAGGTAAATTAGGAACCTCTTAGTTAAGCTGTTTTCTGGTACCAAAACAAATCAGTTTATACTTTGTATATTCTTGTGGAACAGTCTTATCTGGGGAATAGTAATCATAATGAGATGTGACTTTCACTGTCTAATAATAATTAATTACACATGAAATTCAAAGTAATTTCTGGAGCTTTTCTGATTACTTAGCTTAGAAAAAACCCAGAGGAGTTGTTTCACAAGATAAAGTTATTAATCATTACTTGCTGGGTGTTAAGAATTATCTATTGACAGAGGTAAATTAAGAAAGATAGTTTAGACCCTTATTATTATACAATTGAATTTTTCTTCCCAAGACAAAGGAAAAGCAATTCAATGAGGAATTCCTTTGTTTTCTTTTTGCCTGCATTTTTAACATGTTAGTCAATTAATCTTATGGTTTGCTTTAATAATTAAATGTATGGTTAGGAAAAGGAAATCTTGAAACTGGTCCAACTAATAGTTCTTTACCTCTTCTACCTGATTATATTCTTCCTTATCCTCTAGATACCTAGAACAGCAGGAATGAAATGTTTTCTAATGGGAAGATGGTTTGCCATCTTCCTTCCTTCTGGGTTAGTACTTTCTTACTGAGGACATCTAAATTTTAGAGGTTTCATAGACAGGTTATTTTTCTTATTTTTATGAACCTGACTATAACTTTTTTACATTGGATAGTAATAGCAGTAGCACTTAGACAGATGTAGTGCTTCATAGTATATTGAATTGGGTATGTCTCATCTACTGAAAAGAAGAGCAAGGATAGAGTCAACAATAGCAGTGTTCCAGTATTTGTGGGCTGCCACAAAGGAAAAGGGGTCAACCTATTGTCCGAAGCACCAGAAGGCAAGATTGGAAGCAATGGATGGAAACCGAACAAAGAGACAAGCAATCTAGGAGAAATTTCCTGACAGTAAGAACAATCAACCAGTGGAACAGCTTGCCATCAAAAAATTGTGGGTGCTCCAACACTGGAAGCTTTTAAGAAGGACTAGACAACCATTTGTCTAAAATGGCATAGGGCAGGGATGGGCAATTGTGGCTCTTTTTACAAGCCAAGCTGTCTCAGGAATTCTAGGAGTTGAAGTCCACAGGTTGTAAAAGAGCCACAATTGCCCACCCCTGGCATAGGGTAGAGCAGATGGCTGGATTAGAAGACCTCCAAGGTCTCTTCCAACATGTTATTCCCTATCTGTTCCATATAGTGCTTTACATCACTCTCTGGGTGGTTTATAGTGTCAATATATTGCCCCCAACAATCTGCATCCTCATTTTACCAACCTTGAAAGGGTGGAAGGCTGAGTCAGCCTTGGGTCCATAAGGATTGAACTACAGGCTGTGGGCAGAGTTAGGCTGCAATATGCATTCTAACCAATGTGTCACCAGAGGGCTCTGGATTCCATCTTATTTTGTGTAATCAATAGAAACACACATCTCTTTATTGGTTCGATTTATATGCCGCCCTTTTCCGGAGACTTAGGGCGGCTTACAATGCGTTAAGCAAGAGCCTTCATACTTTTGTATATACCTGCTTAGTAGGGCTTTCAGGGCCCCCTAAGTGGTGTTCTTTTTTATACAAAGTCAGCTTATTGCCCCCACAAACTGGGTCCTCATTTTACCTACCTCGAAAGGATGGAAGGCTGAGTCAACCTTGATGAGATTTGAACTTGCAGTAATTGCAGACAGTTGGTGTTACTTAACAGTTCTTTAGTCTGCTGCGCCACCAAGGCTCTTCTCTGCTTATTCACTTATTCTCTTCTCTGCTTATTCACTGGAGTAGTTAATGTATAGCAATACCAGGAAGGGAAGAACCTTGTTTGTTTGTTGGTCTTGTATGCCACCCATCTCACCTAGAGTTATCTCTGAGCAGTTTACAAAATTAAAAGCCAGTAAACATTAAAACAATAAATAACAATAATTAAAAAATTACAATTAAAGGATGGGGAGGAAGAGAGCAAGATGCTTACATGGAAAGGTGGCGGGGGGGGGGTTCCTTCTTTTAATCTGAACCTCCAGAATGATGCACTCCCATTAGAGCTCCAGGCCAACTGGCAAAGCCAGGTTTTCAAGCTGTTAAGAAGGTCAGCAGAGTGAGCATGGATCTCACCTCAGGGGGACATGATGTTTCAAAGGGCAGGAGTCCTTTCCTGGACCCTGCAAATCGGAATTCCTTGACTGATGGTGTCTGCAGTATCCTCTTCTCCTGGCATGGAAGGGCAATCCAGGTGACACGGTTCCTTAGATAGCCTGAACCCATGCCATGAAAAGCTTTAAAGTTTATAACTAACACCTTGAATTGCACCTGGAATGGGCTCATGTGGCAAAGATGCCCTGTGATGTTATTTTTGAAATGCTACTTCTAAGAATGTATAAATTCAAGAAGAGACTCAGTCCTGCTGCTCAAGAATTTCAGGCATCTGGATCTTACTCTTAATTAATTGTTGCTTCCAGAAAGTACCTGTGCAGATTTCTCTAATTAGTCCTACCGGGCAGACCACCAGAATAAGCCTACCTGAAGGATATGTTCAATTATAACTCGCAACCTCTATAAGCATTAAGCTTATAGACCATCCATTTCAGTTTCCTGACTCCAATTATGTCTCTTCACTCCATACCAGTTAGAATATTTTTATCCAATCCTTAGGGTAGAACAAAGAAACAGCGACTTCTCGCAAAATAAATGTTGCATAAATATTTTCATATATAGTACTTTTACAGGTTCTGACAAATATAGTCTACTAAGTGTTGAGTTCTGGGAAGACAGGGTTATAAAAAAGAGAATGTATTGAAGCTAAAAGGCGAGAGATGAAAGGTTTGAGAAAGACTATTTCAAAGTGAAATTGTCAAGGGCGAGGCAAGGGAGTTATCTCTTTTACCTTTAAAAAATACTATTTTTAGCATTTCCTGTGAAATCTGGTTTATGTACCTATTTTCATTTATGGCACAATAACATAATAATCTACAGCAGGAAGCAGCCATTTATTCTGGCTCTCTGTTAGAAAACATGAATGATGCTTACTAAATGAGACTAAAATGGATTTAAAAAAGGATGGGATTGGACGGGATGGGATGGGATGGGATGGGATGGGATGGGATGGGATGGGATGGGATGGGATGGGATGGGATGGGATGGGATGAGACCGGACGGGACAGGATAGGACAGGATATTTATGATTAGACACACAAGGAATTTGGAGAAACTCTCAGTGTACATGCAATAAACTAGCATCTTGTAGAGAAAAAACTAAATAGGGACTGATGAGAGGAAACCAACTGAGAATTAAAATTTGAAGTCAAAGTAGGTGTAAAGTGAGAGATACCCCATGTGTGACTTTTGTTTAGTAAAATCAGATGGACTAGGAAGAACAGCCTATGGATAAGATGGAAACGGAACAGAATTTAACCTTTGCACAGTGACTGCTATTAATGGTGAAAAAGATGACAGGACATTTGATCATGAACTTTCCTCATCATTAAGGAAAGGATATAGCTTATGGGTTGCAAACCAAAAGGTCTGCATTTTTTTGGTTTGGTTCTTTTTCAGAAAGAAAGAAAAGAAAGAAAGAAAGAAAGAAAGAAAGAAAGAAAGAAAGAAAGAAAGAAAGAAAGAAAGAGGAAGGAAGGAAGGAAGGAAGGAAGGAAAGAAAGAAAGAAAGAAAGAAAGAAAGAAAGAAAGAAAGAAAGAAAAAGGAAGGAAGGAAGGAAGGAAGGAAGGAAGGAAAGAAAGAAAGAAAGAAAGAAAGAAAGAAAGAAAGAAAGAAAGAAAGAAAGAAAGAAAGAAAGAAAGAAAGAAAGAAAGAAAACCCAAATTTGCATGTTGGTTTTAAATTAGATGGAAAGACCTTAAGAGGTAAATAATAGTCATTTGGGTGGGAAAATGAAACTAAAAGATTCATCTGTCTCAAGATAGTGAAGTTTTTCTACACACGAACATTGATATTACAAGAAAATAATGGACACTAATAGCTGTTCTCATGCAATTACAAGCATTCAAATTTCTTGTAATAAAATGGCCTCTGGAAAATGTTACCTCGTTTCTTAAAGTGAAGACGGGAAAGATTAGCTAATTGAGTACTTGGGTTAGAGACGTATGGCACGATTCAAATGGATTCAGCAAATGTGAGAACATAAACTTGGCAATGATCACTCCATTTATTTAAGAAATGACTTCTTGGCTGCTTGGTCCTTTGCTGTTCTCATGAAAATATTGGCAGACAATACCGGATAAGTCACAATTTCCTCACTGACCTTCAAGTATTCTTGCCTCATTTTCATCATCTTTGTAAAGAAAAAAAAATCCATTGTTTCATTTTCCTGGAATTTTTTTTTTAGCACCACCTGTACATTAAATGCTGCCTTCCACTTTGGTCTGTTAAAATTGGAGAAATCCAGCTGCAAAAATGAAAAAGGTGCATAGAAGATCATTTTCATTTTTTCATTTTTTTCTAATAAGTTTATTAGAGTTTTAAACAGGAAATATATAAATTAACAGAAATTAATATTTACAATAGAAGAAAGAAAGAAGCAAAGAAAGAAAGAAAAAGAACAAAGACAAAAGTGCATAAAAAGAAAGAAAAAAGTATAAAGCAATAACTTCCAATTTTCTTTCACAGCAGTTATAGGTATAAATGCAAATTAACTTCTATAGAGATTCTTAGTCATCCAGGTCATGGTTGTCCAAAAGTTGCTTTTTCAAGAGGCAACTGGACTTTCTGGTTTTTCTTTGAAGACGTTTCACTTCTCATCCAAGAAGCTTCTTCAGCTCTTCAGTTTTTTTACCCATCCCTAAACATGGTAAAATGTGCCCTCTTGTTCATATTTCCAGCATAAATTCGAAGTACATTTTGTTAAGGATATTGGTGTTGTGTTACCAACCAGCAGAGTAAATGCACAAGGAAACGTTGCTGAGAGCAATGAATAAGAGATATGCAAACTGGTTTATCAAAAGCTTACTTTATAGTAGAAAAAACAGTCTCATAGTCTTTAAACAAATTCCAAGTCTTTGCCAGTAAATCAGTCCAATAGTTACAGATATCTTCTTACCAAACAAACATTAGTTGGTTAGAATAACAAACTCACTCTGGTTCACAAACCACGATGGTAGCAAATCCATCAAATGATGATTAGCAGAATGTTAATATTCTGGTATAACATGCATATCCCACCTCCATATTTTCAGTCTCCAGAACACCTTTAAATTGCACTGGTGAACTTCAATGGCAAATAGTTCCATTAATAACGGCTCATTGGTTTTTTTCAGCAGTTTAAGGAAAGTGAATAAAAGGTTAAAATTGATACATACATTTTTCTGAATTTGACACTGCAAATTCTCGAGAAGAATATTGTCTGACTCTGCTTTGGTAGATAAAGTAGTTATTTATAGTGTTGAACCCAAAAAATCTAAGAGTTTGCTTTATGAGTATCTTGTAACTGTTTCATCATTTGTTATCCAGTTAAAAATGTTTTCTGAACTCCTTCTGAGGATATAACCAAAAGTACAATGATTAGGTACATAAGGATTGAATGTGATAGTTATTTGGGCTAGACTTGGTTATTAATAATGCCTCCTGCGCAGTGGTGGGTTGCCCCCGGTTTGCACCGGTTCTATAGAACTGGTAGTAAAACTGGTGGGAGCCTCTGCCCACCAATCCCGACGTCATCAAAATTCTTCTGCGCATGCACAAAAAAGTGCGTGTGTGCGCTTGCTTCACTTGTGCACATGCGTGGCCCCATTGTGAACTGGTAGTAAAGGTAAGAGCACCCCTGTTTCTGAGTGTGACATGACCACAAAGGGTCTAGAAATCAGAATGGCTAATATAAGGCTCCTACAAGTTCTTTGTTATGTGTTCTCTGGTAACCATTTTAAATATGCATTTGAATTAAGTTGACATAACTAAATCTGTAATTTCTCTGTTTTTAAAGTCTCTGTGTTTCCATGGGTGAAAAATATAAAGGACCCACAGAATTCTGAGAAAAAAATGAGAAAGACGGGAGCATAGGAAAGTGAAAACTAGGGGGAGAAGAAGGATACTGAGATAAAGAAATAAAATAAAAGAAGTGTAAGAAGAGTTAATGGAAATAAAAGTTAAAATAATAAAATTTTCTGTTTCAGGATACTTTTAGCTGTGGTAGCAAATAGTCATTGAATAATTGCTCGCATTTAGAAAGATCACACATAATTGAAGAGCAAATATTTGGCCTGCTGATTATCTGACAATTGATTTCTTATAGCATTTGTTCTGGCTATTAGTCTTTCCTCTGCAACTTCCTCCATGTTTATTTTCCACTAGATTTTTCTGACATTGAAAACAACTAAACACAGAGGTTATTAGGAAACTGGAGGAAAGAGACTAGATTTCATCGTTTAAGGAAAATATAGAATCTGATAATCCTCAGAATATGATCAAACTAAGCAATCCTTAGTGTGATAATAAAGTAGCAATAAAGTAATATATAGATATCCTGTTTCCCCAAAAATAAGACCTACCCTTAAAATAAGGCCTAGCCTGATTTTTCATGCTGCTCGCAATAAGCCCTTCCCCAAAAATAAGCTCTAAGAGCGTCATCAGTGGTGGCGTGGCTATTTGATGTTGCTCACATCATGGGGCATCTGTGGGGGAAGGATGATTTATTTACCCCCCCTTATCTTCTTTTCTCCCTGAGCAATTACCACTTGGCTCTTTCGGCAACTGCAGAAGGGGCTGAAAGAGAAGAAGCCGCCTCTTCTTCCTGGATCGATTTCAGAAGCCACTGCCATCACTGGCCCCGAGGCCTGGCTGCTGGGCCTATTGAACCTGCTGCTGCTGGGGGCTGGGGGCACCCAGGCTGGGCTGCTTGTCAGCCAGACTGATGGGTGGTGGCACGAGTGGCTCCCTGCATTGTCTGTGCAACTGCTGCACAACCTGCCGCTGCCTTGCCTGACCTCGGCTCTGGCCACTGCCCTGATGCTGCTCTTGTGATGCCTGCCAGCCAAGCTCTCATTGCACCCTAGCCTCCACCTGCCCTGCCTGCTGGCCCTGCTGGCCCTGGGACACTTTTTGGCCTCAGCGGGTGCAGTACTGGCTGACATGCATGGCAGCTCTTTGATGCTGTGTTTAGTGTGAAGCTTTGTGCCAAGGAAGGTCCATGCTTTCTCCTTCCCTTCTCCCCCACCCACCCAATCTCCTCTGGCTGATCTGTCTCAGCATTCACAGACAACTATCTGTGGAGGCTCAAACTTCAAACCCCAACGGCGGGCCAGGACAGGTGAAAGATGAGGTGGTGGCAGAGCAGCTGCAGGTGAGGTAGATGCCGAAGGCAGCCAGGGCATGTTGGTGTGAGTGTGCAAAGGCAGGGCTTTTTGCCAGCTCCAGCACTGGGGTGGCACTACCATTTAAAGGAAGAAACTGGTGAAGGTGTTGTTTGCGTAGCAACCTGACTGGCAGTCCCTCACTACATGACTCTTCCAAATCAGGATGAAAGGAGGTGGACAATTGGAACTTCTTTTCTGATGCCAGTCACACACATGCACCCCCGAACAGATGGTTGGGTGGTACAGGCTAGCCTTTTTCTCCTAAGGTTGTAAATCTAGGATGACTCGCCCCATGCCAGACAGGAGCAGCCCAGCAGGCGGCTGAGAGCAAGGGCAAAGAGCCAGCAGCAAGGCCAGCAGCAGCATGGGAAGCTGCTCCATGGTCTGTACGGTGCCTGCCATGGCCGAGAAGTGTCCCAGCAGCATCAGGGCCAGCAGGCAGGGTGGGCAGAGGCTGGGACAAGTTGGTCTGTTGTGGCTGCTGCTAGCAGACAGTGGGATGGAGAGGGCAGAGCTGGTGGTAGCAGCACTCCCCCTCTCATCGGCCCCACGCTCACTGCCTCTTGTACATTAAAAAAAAAAGACATCCCCCTAAAATAAGCCCTTATTTTGCAGCCCAAAAAACTATAAGACCTGGTCTTATTTTCGGGGAAACACGGGTACATACATATCTATGAGCATTCAGAGCATATCAAAAGTTTGGACTCATTTCCCAAAGAAAAGAAAACACTGGGGAGCCACAAAACCCTTCCCATGCCTGACTATTTCCTGAGTGGCCACAAAACTAGCATATGTAGTTGAATTAAACATTCTGTTTTCTTCTGAAACTTTTCTTTTCTTTTATCCATAGTTGGCCTACCGGGAGTCGAAAAGCTCAATAAATTGTGTGCCGACGAGTGTTACACATTGGCTGTTGTGACTCATATTTTGAGCAACAGGGAGCCACAGCAGAGGGTGAAAGAGCCACATGCAGCTCCAGAGCCGTGGGTTGCTGACCCCTGACATAGACCAATAAATGATTTCAAAAAGACGATTACATTACAATTGGCAAACATCAGGAAAAAATGTTACTGTATTTAGGATGTTCACTGGCCATGCATCAATCAAGTAAGGGTAGAACAAAATGACAACTAATTCAAACTTTTGATGTAATCATATAATAAATTGTCTATGGATTGATTTTTGTTATCCTATATCTATGTCTGTGAAATGGCTGAAAACACTACATGACAAGATTCTTTACTTATTCATTCAGCCCAAAGAGCAGAAAGATGACTCTGCTATTTGTTAGTCTATATCATTATAATTGATGATAACATGAGGATATCCAATCTATTATTTAAATGAGTTAACATAACAAATCCACATATGATTTACTGTTTCTTACTCAAGGTCATTGTAGTGATAACAATCTTTCTCTTTGTCATTAAATTACAGTCATGTCATGCATCTTACGTTAAAGATGTAGGAGAATATAATCTTATTATAAAACTATTTGTGCAAAGGATCTTGAAATAGAGTTTGTTTCAGATTTTAAGCATTTCTTTGTACATTTCTGAAAAGAGATTATTTGATTTTATCTTCAACGGGAATGTGAGTAGTCCCTTTCTTCCAACAATGAATGACGTAAACTACAGAACTAAAATCAATAGTGCCAATACTATGTTTGAAATATATTTATTAAAATGCAAGGGAAATACACTTTCATCTGCATTTTGGGTTTAGCTCCATTTCCCTAGAAATAGCAATGATGTATTTCCTCTGGAATAAAAAAAAAAATCATGATATCAGTGTGACATACATATCAATGAAACAGAAGTGGTATTCAGCTGATTTGGACCGGTTTGCCTGAACCAGTAGCAGAAATCATGGTTGGGCCCACCCTCCCACCCCGCCTTTATGCCATCCTATTTTGGCACATTTTTGAGGCCAGGCGCACACGTGGAAGACGTGCGTGCCAGCAAAGTGCATCCATGGAAGGCCAGGTGCATGCATGGATGCGCACATGCTCACATTTGCGAACCTGTAGGGAAAGTAATGGAACCTTCCTTCCAGGGGTGGCAATGGAAGCAATGGAACCTTCCTTCCAGGGGTGGGTTCTACTTACCTTTACTACCGGTTCGCATCGTGCCCATGTGCGCGCGCTCGTTTCACTTGCATGTGTGCTATTCTGCGCATGTGCAGATCACTTCTGATGATGTCCAGGTCAATGGGCGGAGCCTCCCGCCAGTTTTTCTACCGGTTCTTGCAAACCGGTCCGAAACGGGGGCAACCCACCACTGCTTCCTTCCATATTTCATCCATAGAATCCTACAAATACAGATTGCTTAACATCTTTACAGTATGTAATAGTGTAGGAAAATAATTATACTGGAATTAAACTTGCTTAATTTGTATTTTAATAGAAGGAAGAAAATTCAATGAAAGATTCCTTAAAATGGAATTTCTGAAAAGTAATGCACTTGACAATACACATAGCTTCCCTCCCCCACCCCATAACTTCTTTTTCCATCAGATTGTTATGGGAAGCCTACCAACAAGAGATAGGTAAAGACATTTTCCCATTCATGTTCCCAGCACTTAGGATCAAGAGATTTGCCACCCTTGATCTTTACAGTAGTATAGAAATTTCATAACCAGGAGCTCCTTACAACTTAAAATCCTCTGGATTTATTTAATCCTTTTTTAAAGAAATCATCATTAAATGTTTGGTGGAAGCAAATCCTCCAGTTAATTTCAATTTGACCTGAATCTGCTACAATTTAGTATTATTGTTTCCAGATTAGTCCAGGAATCAAAGATCAAGAAGCTTTTTGGCCTGCCATTTCTGAATTAATTTGAATACCAAATGCCATTTTCCCATAGTAGAGTTTCAGACATATATTGAGAAAAACCCCATGAAATTGCAAGAAGATGGTAATAAGCTTCCAATGTTTTCCTGCAAATTGTAAATTTGGGGTAAAAAATTCTGGGAGATTAAAAGGACTTTCATCACTTAGTTACAAACATTTGTCTGCTATAAATAATTTCATTTAAATCCTATGGTATGTAAAAAAAAAAAAACCCAAAGGAAATCAAGGAAGTGGAATTGCTTAAGACTAATATTGCCATAAAATAATTACCTTGCATTTTTCTACCAATTGTTATTTAATTTGATGAAAAATAATTTGTACTAATTATTTCTTTCAAAAGGTGAAGGGAATTTTGGTATGGAGTGGATGTCAGTATTTTCTCTGAATTTATTTAATCCACAGTGCTAAGTACATTGTGTTTTTGTCCTGCCTTTCCTTGAAGACTAATGTTTATGCTAATCTTTAAAAGAAAGGCATAATGAAGGAACTCTCCACTGGAAAATGTGAACAACCAAAGGAGCTTTAGAATGATGGGAAATGTAATAATAGCAGCAGATGCATCACTTGCCATGTCCAGTAATAGAATAAGCTAAAAACAACAACTTTTTTCAACAAAAATTTGATAGAAATTCCCAGGCATACTGAAGACCAAATAAGCTGGTGTCATTCAAGATGAATACTTCTGAGAAACTATAAGGCAGATTTAGGGGCGCATGATGGCCCAGCAGTTAAAGATGCTGAGCTTGTCATCTGGAAAGCGGACAGCCCCAGCACCATGCAAAGGGGGTAAACCAGTGGTGGGTTGCCCCCGGTTCAGACTGGTTCACAAGCACCGGTAGTAAAACCAGTGGGAGGCTCCGCCCACTGCCCCAGATGTCATCATTGGCTCTCTGCGCATGCACAGATCCTGTTGCGAACCGGTAGTAAAGGTAAGTAGAACCCACTCCTGGGGTGAACTCCCATTCTTGCACCAGCTCCTGCCAACCTAGCAGTTCAAAAGCATACAGATGCAAGTAGATAAATAGGTACCACTTTAGTGGGAATGTAACAGCATTCTGTGTGCCTCGGCATATAGTCATGCTGGCCGCATAACCATGGAAGTGTCTTTAGACAATGCTGGTTCTCTCAGCTAAGAAATGGAGATGAAGACCATCTCCTAGAATTGGACATGACTGGACAGAGGAAACCTTTATCTTTACCTAAGGTAGATTTTGGCACAGAATTAAATATCATCATGGCTATATAAGTGTGACAGAATCAACTCCTATAAATCAACTCCTTATTTCCTGTAAGCCGCTTTTAGTCGCCATGAGCATGTAGGCGCTATATAAATTTTCTAAATAAATATAAATAAATAAACTCATTTGAAGATAAGTAGCCATGTTAATCTTTCACAGCAAAAAATGATCAAAACTATTTTGTCCTCTTCAATACATTTATTAACCCATAAGCTTTTATAGACTACAAATTTCTTCATTACAACTGTTACAAGCTCTTAGGCCCTCCAAACACTGAAGAAGTAAATAAGCATGGCAAAAATACATCTGCTTACAAAGATAGATAGATAGATAGATAGATAGATAGATAGATAGATAGATAGATAGATAGATGATAGATAGATAGATAGATAGATAGATAGATGATAGAGATAGATAGATAGAGATATGCATAGATATAGATATATAGATATAGATATTCTCTTTATAAAAAGAAAACCCAGAACTCACAACTATCGTTTGAACTTTAGTCTGTTTAAAATTATCACACTAAAAGTTTAACATAGTCCTACTCCCTATTGTCTTCTTTTCAGCAGTTTTCTAAAATCTATAAATAGCACAATGTCCTTGGTGCATGAAATGCAGATAAACTTTCTAAAAATATCACCATTCACTGAGCCTAGACCTAAATAATTTATTTATTAGTGCTGTTCAAAGATGTTCAAAACAATCTGGTAAATATCCTAGATTGAAAATGAATTCTTCCCTAATTACTATTATAGTTATTAATATCATTGTTTTTATAAGGCCTAAATGTGAATTAATATCTCCTAATGGAAGATTGTCAATGGTCTTTTTATTTTTGTGAACCTCAATCTTGAAGAATCTCTCCTCAAGAAGTATGTAGTTCCTGATTAAATTACTTTAAATTGGTTTGGAGTTATATTAATTTCCACAAACTAAAATAAGTAATTTGCCAAAACCACTTTTCAAAAAGTTTAATAAAAGACTAATAAAACATGATCAACTAATAAAAAATGATGAATTGAAATTGGCGGAGTTATTTGTAACTGCCTTCAGTGAGCATTAAGCAAAATTTTAAAAAAATTAAAACTACAAAATAACTATAAATTAACTAGCACTTATAACCAAAAAGGACATGTGACCTGTTTATATTTGCATCTTGACTGTTATACTTTTATTGAATTATTGGAGTTAGTGGGTGAAGCAACCTAATCTAAATAATTAACTTATTACATGAAATTTTAAGATTTGGGAAATGTTAGTAAGTAGATTGTAAGAATAGTACATTCAAAAATTTAAGGACAATAGCTATCTGGGCCAAGTCTATGTTTACATATAATATGAAAGTATAAATATGTTTGAATTTGCAATTATATCAATATTGTGTTTGAAGATGTATTTTATATAGAATAGAATAGAATAGAATAGAATAGAATAGAATAGAATAGAATAGAATAGAATAGAATAGAATAGAATAGAATTCTTTTTTTAAAAAATATTTTTATTAGAATAGAATTCTTTATTGGCCAAGTGTGATTGGACACACAAGAAATTTGTCTTTGGTGCATAAGCTCTCAGTGTACATAAAGATATAAGTGATGAATCATGATCATAGTCATCATAAATACATTCATCGTGAATCATAAGATACAACACTTAGTGATAGTCATAGGATACTAAATAAGCAATCAAAATCATACTAGGAAACTAAATAAAACAATATAAATGGTAAGATACAAGCAACAAGGTTATAGTCTTAAGTAGAAAAGAAGGTAGGTAATAGGAAGGATGAGAAGAATAGTAGTAATACAGTCTTAGTAAACAGTTTGACAGTGTTGTGGGAATTAGTTGTTTAGCAGAGCGATGGCATGCAGGAAAATTCTGTCCTTGTGTCTAGTTGTTCTGGTGTGCAATGCTCTATAACGTCATATATACTTGCCCACACCAGAGTTTTTCTGTGGCTGGCTCTGTTAAATAAATTCTAAATTGTTAGAAAGTAAGATTTTACTAAGTTCAATAATAGCTACTGTGGTGTAGCTACTGTGGTGACTTTGAGCCAATTACTCTGCCTTAGCACAACATACCTCACAGAGTTCCTGTATGTAGAAATAGGAAATTGAACAATACAAAGCTAAATAAATAATACAGAGCAAGGTGGTTGATGTCAAAACATGGTGAAAATGGTTCTTGAATTTTTGAATGGTTCAAGAATTTTTAAATTCCATTTTTAATTTAACTTATTAGATTTGTAATGATTGCCCATTCTAGAAGACTCTGGGGAGCTTCCAAAATATTATGCTCTTGGAAGTCCGTGAAATCCTTCTCTACATCTCTCTCTCTCCTTCAACCTCTTGAAATCATCAAATTAGAGACGGTTTAATCATGATTGTGGCAAAAAATATGACCAAAAAATCCCCCCTTAATGTGGCACTTCTTTTTAAATGAAGTGCCACATTAAACTCTTAATGTGGCACTTCACACGACTATTGAATTGAAACATAATAATAAATTTGACTTTCTTCCTTTATTTTACTTTCTATTTACCTTCCTTTAATGTCATTTTGTTTTTGTAATATTTACTGGAAAAACACTTTGGCCCCAAGGGATTTTTATATATGCTGCCTAGAGTAACTTGTTGAGATGGGTGGGTGGGGAAGGAAGGGAGGGAGGGAAAGGGAAAGGGAAAGGGAAAGGGAAAGGGAAAGGGATTAAAGACATAAACATAAACTTTTCATTCCTAGAAATGGGCAAAAAAGTAGTCTTTTATTTTCAGATCATCCCTGATCATCCCAAGCAAAGATTTTGTCTACTCAACAAATTATTAAAACTATTGAGTGATTGCATCAAAGCAATACTACTGTATATATGTCTATTTAATCTTATTCCATAAGCCAAGGGAGCAAAGACCAAATATAGCTTATTTTCTATTTGTATTTATTTGCCACATTTCAGCAGTTTTTATTCTGATTTTTTATATTATTTCCTACTATTGCTTATTCAGGAATTTACCATAGCAAATACAGGCAGATGCAGAAAGGTAACTTTATTATCATATATCATTATAGAATTCTATTCAAAGCAGCTCTCTCCAGCAAACTTCACTTTTTCATTAAAATGATATGCAATGAAAATGATCGTCTGAATAAATAATGCTAATGTTGTAAGCAATCTCTTTAATATGTAATTGGATACATTTATTTATTTGTACATAATTTATTAGAAATAAATAAATAGGAAGGAATGAAAAAAGAAAGTTCAACTTAGATGAATTGCATGTATCCCATTCTCAGATAGGTTTTAGAAACACATTTAAAGTACAAGATATAACAACAATTATTGGATCTTTCTAGAGACCTGATCTTAAATTCTCAGAAGTCAATAGAAATGTTTTCCATAGACTAAAAATATATAGCCTTTGGTAGACTTGATTTGACATCATTTGGATAAGGGAACAAGTGTAAATTAAATACTAAAATACAAGCTTCGGCATGTTGTGAAAATGTGATACAAATGAAACCTTTATTTTATTGTCAATCTCAATATTTGTTGGTTTTGCTGTTGCTGCTGTTCTTCTCCTCAATTATTCCATCAAGTACTGGTCACAAAGACATAGACCTGGTAAAGTATGCTGTGTTGATCAGGATTAAAATGCTTGCATACAAATTTATTGATTTAAATAATATGATGCCATAATTATTTATTTTATTGGATTTCTATATTAGTTGAATTAGTTGAATTAAGTGAAATAGAAAGTTATCTAGGTAGATGAACCATCTCATTCAGGGCCCTTCATAAAGACCTGGGATAAGGATGGAGGAACAGCATCCTATCATTTCTGTTTTGATATTTTTTTTAGTAGTGGATGATTTCCTTCCCACTAATTACAGCAAAACAGACATTATGTGTTTAAGCCTGATGCTTTTATTTTATCCAATATTTAGATATCTTTAATATGTGGATCCTGATTTTCTATAATTTCTACAACTTCTGAACCACTCCTTTTTATTCTACTGTCTTTGGACAATTAATGACCTTGCTTACAGTAATTTTAGAAAAATTACACAACTGAGAAAAGAGGATGTGAGTCAGGACCACGGACAGTTCCATCCAAGCTCTATGAGTCGGAATTTGACTGAATTCAGAAGTCTATTGGAAATTATTATTTGTATTGCTCATCTCCAGCCCTGTCATGCCATTTTGCATTATATTTTCCCCCAGTTTTCTTGTTTTTGTTGTGTTTGTTTGTATATTTTTGTATGAAGCAGAATGACTAGGTCTGTTGCTTGAGATGAGCAATGAAAATAATAATTTCCACTAGACTTCTGAATTCTCATGCAAATTGCAAATATAAACTTTAGTTATATTGCAAAGAAGCTCATGTTCATGCCAAACATTATTATTAAAATTGGACTGTATCCCTTTTTGTTAGAAAGTCTCATTAAGATAATCTCCTGGGCCTTCCATTGGTTCTTTCTGAACTTTTCCTACATTAGAAGGAAGTTTTGTAGAGTACACTTATTCACAAAGAAAATGTAGATAGTATCTGGACTACCAGGTGTTTTGTCTTTGAATGTTCAAATTTTTGGGAGTTGGATTGACAGATCCCACTTCTGATATTTCCTTCTGATAAAGGAAGTTTCTGACTGCTTTTTTTCCCAATAAATGCTGCAGAAATCTCAAGAAGTTGTAATTTTAAAATGTTTTCATATTATCATTTTTATCCATATTTATCAGTTAGAGTCATAACCTGACCTGTCTCTGAAAGTATAATGATGATAGTGGTATGAAATGAAAGCTAGAAATAAAATATGGTCTATTGCCTTCTATTCTTCTTCACAATGTTCCTCTTGTACAATTAATACTGATCAGAGATTTTGAACAGAGGGGCAATCTGAAAATACATTATTACAGCTTCCCCATATTGCAGACTTCATGGACATGGATAGTTGACCTTCTAGTCCAAAACCTTTGTAAAGGATCAGATAAGATATGTATAGTTTAGAGAGATGTTGAATCCAAGCCA
Source organism: Pituophis catenifer annectens (assembly GCF_029215685.1). NCBI lineage: Eukaryota > Metazoa > Chordata > Lepidosauria > Squamata > Colubridae > Pituophis > Pituophis catenifer. The sequence continues at coordinate 23,244,608 of NW_027256886.1, forward strand.
TGACATTTCTGTAGTTGAAATAATACCAAACATTTTAGTTCAGACATAACAATAAACCATGTTTTGTCAAATAAGCTACTTATGTTCACACATACTCTGACCCATAAATCATAGCTCGCAAACCACAATGACTGAGTATGATCTATGATTTTTTTCCTGCCAAGATTGAGTAGAAAAGAAAATATTCCATATTTATCCTGCAACATTCCCATATATTATTAATTCAGCAAAATGCTTTCAATGTTCAGCTTTGTATTGCACTAAAATATTTCAATGTTTTGACCATATTGTTTGTCTTGACATAGCTTATTCTAATGCAATAACTTTATTGGGCTGATCACACTAGTTTGGAAATTTACTTTATGAGTGGGCAACTCATGAAATGGATTTGGTGCTTGAAATAGACCTAGAGGAGTTAATGGTTTGCCTAGTATTTTTATAATTCAAGAAAGTCTAGCAATGTTCTATAAGGTTTTGACATACAAGTAAATTAATGATTGTGATCAAGGATGAACCACCAACTGAATTAAGAATGTGTAATATTATCTGGATTATGTAATGTCTGGTCATTTTATCATTGAAATCAGTGACATGAGTACTTGAATATAGTGATGGAAATATAAGGGCATTATCAACAATTTTGCAGAAGCTATTAAAATATGGGCACATTAAGTAAAACTTTAATTATACAGTAAATTTGCTTTTCAGAAAATTAGGTTTATCTTGATGTTGTCACACAATACACAATATTTTTTCATTTCCTTTATTTGTCTCTTTATGAAATATTATTCTTTTGGAAAGAATTTTGCTGATGCATAAACTTTCCAAAAGCCATTTTTTAAAATTTGAGGACTAAACTACCATGCCAATTATATAAAATGCCACTATGTTAAATCAAAATGACAGTGTCCATATATTTTTCCCACAAATAGTTTAAACTATGCTGTTAGTATTTCAGAGTTGTAACTCTATTCCATCTCATTACTACAGGCAAATTGTCCAATCTATAGCACAGGTTCAGTGTAAAAAATTAATATAAGCTCTATTGTCACATTAAAATCAATGCGCTTGGCCACTTTATCATAAATTCTTGTTTTCAAATAAGTCATGGTGAATGCAGTGGAACTGGTGGATAATTATAATTTTAATCTTAGAAGTAGTTAAGTATAAGTCAAGTATACTACCTTTGAAAATGCAAGTTTGATTGCAAGAGAATGAATGCAGCTGCTAGGCAACAAACTATGAGAAACAAAAAAAGCAATAACTTGCTTTTTTTGATTGCAATAACTTTAATCTTTGGCAATGCATAAACAGACAAGATTTCTGCCTAATATGTCAGCATCACTGTAATTGCTCATAATGTTGTTTAAATATTACGGCACATATTGTCTGGATTTATATTTGTGCTAATTAAATATGCCATTGCCTGCAAATGTCACTGTCTTGTCCTATTTTGTCTCCTTCTGTTCTAGTATGAAATGAAACAAAACGATCAGCCATCTATGACTGGTAGTGTTGATGGATGCTTAATATCTTTGGATTCTCAAGCAGTAGACCGTAATTATCTTCCTCCTACCCTTGTTTGTGAGCCTTCTAAATATATCAGGGGCAGGAAGAGGCTAATGTGAAGTAGAAAACAATGATTCCAATAGAAGAAAATAAATAGTACATCTCCACAGGATTGAACTGTAGAGCTCTTGGTGTGCTATCTGAGCTTGGATATTTGCTTGCTTACTTTGATTGTTTTATTTTCCCATAGCAGTGATGGGATTCAGCCAGTTCTGTCCAGATCGAGCGAACCGGTAGCAGTGACTGTGGGAGGCTCCACCCACCCACCCGGACATAATGTGCGACTATTGCGCATGCTCAGAAGGCTGTGCGCATGCACAGAGGTGGCATACTCGCTCACATTTGCAAATCAGTAGGGAAGGTAAGTGAATCCCACCTCTGCCCCATAGGTAACACCATTGGTGATAATGACTATGGGGTTTGCCCCCCTATTTATATACAGTAGCTTACCCTCCAGTGTTGATAGGGGAGGGTTTTTTCCTTGATTGTTCCTTGATAAAGACATTTGTTTTCTGCTTGATTGTTTATCTGGTGTTAATGCTCATCCGATGAGGGTGTGGTGGGGAGGATATGTTTTGGTCTTTTTGTTTGCTTCTTAGTTTTTGTATTTCCTCTTTTCAAATGTGTCTAAATGTGGTTTATTTCTATGTGTCTATTGATGTCAGCCCTCCCAAGTCAGAAAACATGACTAGGTGAATTAAATCTTCTTTTTTGTAAGGCTTCATCTATCAAGTACAAACTTCCTTCGGCCACATTTAACTGTTTGATCTATTGAGGCAGGTTTTTCTTAAATTTCTTTCTCTAACCATTAAGCCACTGGGGACTCCTGTCTTGTCTCTCTTGTCTGATTGTTTCCTAGGCAGCATTTCTTCTCCTCATTCCCCAAGGTCATTCATACATTCCATTACAATTGGTGACTGGTTTATCTGAATACCAGGCTTCCAAGAAATCCCTAAGGTTTTTAGATTCATTATGGGCTAATTTGAAACACTGACCTGGTCCAACAGATTCTTTTTAAGTTCTGAACCAAAAAAAAAGGTATTAGAGAAGACAGAAAGAAAACCAGCTACATCCAAATAACAACTGCAGTTCCTTTCATCTAATTGAAAACTTTTAGTACCACAGGTGTTAAATACCAGCAGGATATATTCCCATTCTTTTGAGACAGAAAGCATAGGAAACCATAGCTTAAGCCCTAAAATGACATGGACTGAGAACTGCTCAATTTTTCTCCAAACTAGAAAAAAATGGAAAAATAATAGCTATCTTTAAATGTGTGATGTGGCTTTAGCTCTTTTAAATCTTTAACCAGAGGACGCGTTAGAGTGCCGGAAATCTGAAGACCAGCTGGCCGGTGCCGGCCAGTTGGTCTTCGGGTATGTGGCATGCGCCTCGGCCAGCTGGTCTTCACATGCTCCAGAGCACCGGAAACCCAAAAACCAGCTAGCCGGTGCCCACATGCCTGTTTTTTTGTTGTTTTTTGGCCATTTTCAGGCCGTTTTTTTTGTGCCTTCAGGCCATTTTTCTGGGCCATTTTTCATTTTCAGGCCATTTTTCAGGCCTTCAGGCCATTTTTGGGGCCAAAAAATGGCCCGAAAAATGGCCCAAAAAACGACCTGAAGATGGCATGGTTTTAGGCCGTTTTCTGGCAATCCAGTGCCTGTGAAGACCAGCTGGCCAGCACCCCAGAAACCAGAGGAACAGCTGGTGATGGTGTGCGTGCCCACAGAGAAGGGCTCTGTTGTCACCTCTGGCACACGTGCCATAGGTTCTCCATCATGGCTCTATTGCATCCTGAAAAATTCAAATGCAATTTATGTACCAAATTCTGGTTGATCATTAGCACATCACAATTAATCTGACCTGGATGTAAAAGGCCTTTTAAATTTCTCTACAAAATTTGTGGGCAGACAAATTTGGTATATGAAATCTCAAAATTTTTCCAGGGGGACAGGTAAATTAGTTGAGAATTTATTACATGAATAATTTTTATCTAGCAATAGTAGTACCATTATGAAAAAAGCCCAATGGGAAGAGTTGATTATGTCTTCTCCATTTATGATTTAATTATAGTATGGAAAGATTACAGAGTGAAGGAGGAGACATTCACACACACACACACACACACACACACACACTTCACATTTCACTGCTAAATGAAATAACATCCCTACTCCACCCAAGAGAATTCTCTGAAATTCTCTTCTTCTTTGAATTAATTTTTAAATCGCATTTTGCTTTATCAAATAGAATGACAATTGGAAGGAGCAAATGATAGAACAATTTCCAGTGCAGCACTGCAAGTAACTTTATATAATTGAACAGTAAACTTCATCTTCTCCTACACAGGTTTGTTGTCAACCTGTCCTACTGCTTTTATTTAAGAAAAGACCTAATGTTTCTCAGCTCAGTCATAACCTTTGAGAAAAAGCCAGGCAAGGACTACTTCTTTTGGTTCTCAAAGCCTCCTGAAAAGGCTCTTTCCCTGGTTGCATCAACCAGGAGCAAAAGGAAAAATTGGATTTTCTTAGAAAGGAATCAGTTCTTGTAATTAACAGAAAATTTGAAGAACGGTTGCAGGAACTGGGTATGTCTAGTTTAATGAAGAGAAGGACTAGGGGAGACATGATAGCAGTGTTCCAATATCTCAGGGGTTGCCACAAAGAAGGAGTCAAGCTGTTCTCCAAAGCACCTGAGGGCAGGACAAGAAGCAATGGGGAAAACTAATCAAGGAGAGAAGCAATTTAGAACTAAGGAGAAATTTCCGTACAGTTAGAACAATTAATAAGTGGAACAACTCACCCACAGAAGTTGTGAATGCTCCAACACTGGAAATTTTTAAGAAGATGTTGGATAACCATTTGTCTGAAGTGGTGTAGGTTACCCTGCCTGGGCAAGGGGTTGGACTAGAAGACCTCCCAGGTCCCTTCCAACTCTGTTATTCTATTCTATTCTATTCTATTCTATTCTATTCTATTCTATTCTATTCTATTCTATTCTATTCTATATAAGTATCAGAAGCCTTACCATTTCAGTGAAGTAGCACGCTTAAACAACAGACAGCTCCTCACCACTTAAAATAAGATGCATTCCGATCAATTTTGCTAGCAGAAACATCTCTGCTCATTTTATTTGATGTTTATGAAGAAGATTCATTTACAGTGGATCATAAAGTAAACAGAAGGAAAGGTTATTGCTAAAGCGGATTAAATAAGTGTAATAAAAATCCATGACCTTGCTACATACTTTTCAGCTCTTCTTTTAAAATGATAAAGGTAAGCAGTTTTGAAACTAGTTTCTCCTTGAAGAACAAAGAAGTCTTACTTTCTTATGATGATGCTTTTATAAGTCATGTTGTGTCCTTGCTTAGCACTGAGATTATAGATCTGGAGGGTATCCTGCAGGTCATTTTATAGAAAAATCTGTTTAATGGAAGAAGTTCAAAACTAGAACATTTCCATTGGACTGACCACCAGGGAACCAATTCTCCAGGAATTTGCTGCATTGACTAATTGTGATTACTCAGCTACATCCCATCTCAGTAGAGTAAGGAGACAAAAGAGAGGGAGAGAAACTATAGCACCAAGGTGGCACAGGGCTTGGCACAAAATAAGAGTGCTGTCATGGATTGTGAAGTAAAAAAACACTGCAACATCAAAGGAACAAGCAGCATTTTAACAGCATGACATTGGCATTAAAAGTAGCACTGGAAACTGTGGCTCCTTTTTACCATCTATATATGTAAATGCCAAATACCACTCACTCATCACAAAATCTCCAGAACTGTAAAGCCTACAAACTTGAAATTTGGCAGGTATGTTCCTTTTGGCTTCTAGGTGCTCGCTAAGAAAGGATTTTTTGAAATGACCATCAGATTGTTAGTATTTCATATACAGTATTATATTTGCACGCTCTGATGCTAAGGAATTAGATATTCTATTCCCCCTCCCCACCTGAAAGGAACTCTGTCCCAACTGCCAGTTACCTCACATTCTGTTACCTCAGTTCAAACTAGCAGATGTTCCACTCCTTCACTCAGGAGCGGTCTGGGGCTCCTTACAGTACTAAACATTGTTACCTCACCAAAATGTCTACGCTTTCCACCTATGGAACTGCTTCTAAGGTGGCAGGAGAGATATTCCCTTGTGAGTTTCAATCATTGACCACCACTGAGCCAACAGATTGTGAACCAAATTTGTCCTGCATAGGTATTGAGGCACTAAACAGGACGCTACATGACATTGGGGCAGCAACTGTTTTATGGGTAGAGTTATGGTGCTTTTGGCTGGTGACTTCAGACAGACATTGCCTGTTGTTCCACGAGGAACACGTGCAGATGACATCAAGGCCTGTCTCAAGTTATCCATTTTATGGCCTAATGTCAAAATCCTGTCCTTAAGAGTTAACATGCGTGTCCACCTTCAATGTGATTTGAGGGCAGAAGAGTTTTCTAATTTATTACTTGATATTGGTGATGTCAAGCTTTTGGAAGAGGAGGAAAGAATAACTATTCCAAGTAACCTTTGCAATTACTTGGATTATCACTACATGTCCTCTACCTCAAGGCTGGCACTCCAATCATGCTCTTACGCAATCTAACTCTTCCGAAATTGTGCAATGGCACCAGGCTTCAGGTGAAGACTTTGTACAAACACATAATTGAAGCTACGATTTTCAAGGCATCAATCGGGGAGAAACTGTTTTCATACCCTGAATTCCTCTGATCCCATCAGATTACCACCTTGAGTTCAAACGTCTACAATTTCCCGTTAAGTTGTGCTATGCCATCACCATCAATAAGGCACAGAGACAGACTTTGAAAGTGTCTGGTGTGCATCTGAGGAGTGACTGTTTCTCCCATGGCCAGTTGTATGTGGCGTGCTCCAGAGTCAGTTCGCCTGACAGCCTGGTCATCCTTCAGCCAGAGAGCAAAACTAGGAATGTTGTTTACAGGGAGGTCCTGAGCAATTCATCTGAGGGAGGAATTGAAAGTTTATGTTATGCAAGTTATTAGCCTGGCTACGTAGACAAAAAAGCTACAGTTGCTGGTGAGATTAAAGGGCTTAAACCAGGGGTGAAATCCAGCAGGTTCTAACAATTTCTGGAGAATTTCTGGTAGCGGAAATTTTGAGTAATTCAGAGAACCAGCAAATACCACCTCTGGCTGGCCCCAAAGTGGTGTGGGAATGAGATTTTGCAATATCCTTCCCCCAGGAGGGGTGGGAATGGAGATTTTGCAGTATCCTTCCCCTGGACTGGGGTGGGAATGGAGATTTTGCAGTCCTTCTCTTGCCATGTCCACCAAGCCACGCCCACAGAAACAGTAGGAAAAAATTTTGGATATCACCCCTAGCTTAAACCTACCTATTTCATTGTTGTTAGACTTGCAATAATGTCTTAATATGTAACAGAAACTTATCTTACCATCTCTAATGAAATAGTACAGTGCCTTTTTAAACTAGTCTTTAATTTTCAAGCTTTAAGTGTCAATTTATCAAGCCCGATCACATAGTTTCGTAGCAAAACACAGGTATCCAGCTAGTTAGTACATATGTTCATCTGAAATCTCTGTAAACCTTTCGATCAAATGGTGTCCCCTGTGCAGTGGCTGTGAAGAATTTGCTTTCTTCTTTAGCCTTCCAGTTATTTAAGGCTACATCTTGTCTCTGCTCAATATTTTCTTTTCTAAATAAAGCATCCATATCCTTTCCCTTTCCCTTTGAAGTGTCCTTTCTGTAGTGTTGACTATCTTTATGGTTCTGTACTGTTGTCTCTATTTCTGGACTTTTTCTGAATGATTCTAGTTGTTTTATGTTCATAGAAAGTCAAATTAAGAGACAAAATAAACTTTTTCTAAAAGTTTTTCTAGAATCCGGATTTTTAACATGTACATTTTCCTCAGAAGATGCGGTCATCTAAAAATGACAGATCCATCTTACATTCATCTATTTGCCATAAATCTGTCAGGTTCTTAAAATATTCTTTAGATAGATAGATAGATAGATAGATAGATAGATAGATAGATAGATAGATAGATAGATAGATAGATAGATAGATAGATAGATAGATAGATAGATGATAGAGATAATCAGAACTAAAATGTCAATTCTTTGTTTTAAAATTAGAATCTAAAATAAATACCCAGTCAGTGGTATGGTTATACATTAATTGTCAAGAAATCTATAGTGCTTTTAGATTCTTTATACATCAAGAAACAGTCTCCTGAAATAGAAGCATCAATCATAATAATTTTAAAAAATTAGACTGCTATTTTTTCCAGAGACAGTGTTTTTTCCCCTCTTGTTATCAGTTAACTGCACAATAAAGGAACAATTTGTTATGTTGTAGGCCAGGGTACTCCAGAGCTTCCAAAATGTGCATGCTTCAGAATTCTATCCATTGTAGCTGCACAATTTTTGGTTGTAGTTGTTAATTTCGTATTTCAACTTTGGTTCCACTATTGTATCAGTGGCAGTAATATTGGATAATATTACATGGGTTTCTATTGATACCAAAATAATTGAAACTTTCTATATCATAACTTAATTTGGCTGTCCCCACATTTTTACAAATCACAACCACTTCTTAGTATTGTAGTATTGGCCCTTATTAAAATTATTCCAAAATGAGTGTAAATAATATCAATGATTCTAAGAGGAAGGGGAGATACAGTTTGATTTATTTGAGTTCTCTGAATATACAATGATGAATATACAAAATGAATAAACAAAATTCTTCTTCCCAAAATTTGAGGAACCATACATTTAGTTTGAATCTGTCCTTTTTAGCAGGAAGCTTCATTTGCATTCATAGGAAGCACAATAGGATCGTTTTTTTATTATGCCTTTTTAAAAATAGTACTAAGTAAAATGCATTAAGAGGCAGGTTGAACACTCTAATATAGACAATTCATCTTTATCTCTGAGGCATTATGCATACAGTATATGAATTAATAAATCTGGCAAGATATATTCCCAAACTCTGTGTCCTTCAGATGGTTACACTGAGGGTGAATTTTAGCCATTCAATCCATTTGGAGGCAGCAAACACAAAATTCTATCCTACCACTGTTGATGTTGCTGGATTTTGTTGTGTGAAATTTTACACTCAGTCATGGAAGTGCATAACTAAGGACATTCTTTTCTGCAAAATGATTTCCACAGAAAATGTTTTTCTTTTTTTTTTATTTAAAAAGTTTTACAAATACATTTTCTCCCCAGTTTTCCCCCCGCCCCATACCCCCCATACCCTCCCTAACCCTCCCCTTTCCCTCCTAGGACTTCCACAGTATAAAATCCTAATTGAAAAATACATTTTATAAAACTTCCTCCCCCTGTATACTATTAATACCTTCATAAAACTCAATTAATATAACCCTACATGATACATTCATTCAACTAAATGCTATCTGATATTTCTTGATTTGGTATTTCTTCTGCACATAATCTATAATCTATAATATAGATTATATAGATATAATATAGATTATATCTATAATCTATCCACTTTTTCCACTCCCATACATAAGTCTCTTGAGTTCGGTCTTTTAAGTATGCTGAGATCTTCGCCATCTCTGCAAAACTGGCCATCTTCAAAGTCCATTCTTCAATGGTGGGCATAGCTTCATTTTTCCAATATTGACCTATCAATAATCTCGCTGCCGTAACCATATACAATATCAACTTTGTTTCACCCAATGTAAAACCCTTAACTATACCCAATAAAAACAATTGTGGAGAAAACTGAAGTTTTTTCTTCAAAACATTTTGCATAACCCACCAAATTTTTATCCAAAAAGCCCTCACTTTCTTGCAAGTCCACCAAATGTGATAATACGTAGCATCTAAACAATCACATCTCCAGCATTTTTGTTTTTCTGACAACTTAATAACCAATTGTTCTCCTTTGGATTTTTGAGTGACACACTAAGATCCCATTGATTGCAATTTGTACCATCTAATAACTTCTTCAATGCTCAGCTAGTTTTCTTCACACATCTTTCTATTATGTTAGTTGTCCCTGCAGATTTTATTGGAAATTACACTCTGTCCTAAACAGAAAAAGGTGATTATTTTCATTAGAACATTGGACATTAAAAGTGGTCCCTTAGAAATGTCATATTATGGCTGAAAACCTTTGTCTTCCTATGAGGTACAAAGTGTGCATTCTTTGGGCAATCTGGTCTTAAGATAAAACCTTGAGACATATCACCGTTAACCCTTATGGATCTGATAATTAATGCAAATATTACTGAACTCTCAACAAGATACAATTTGGTGGTGCATTTGTAAGAAAGAGACTCAAATGTATCTGTTTTTCTATTCTGTTTTTGTCTCATCATATTCATCTCCTTTTCTCTCAAAGTAGTTGGGTACCTGTAGGTTTCCATAATTGTACAGCAATGCAGTAGGCTAGTCTATCAGTTCTATCATTTCATAATGTTACAACTGCAAGGCAAGCCTTTATGGCAATATATCAGCACTCATCCAAACTTTAATTAAAGCCATGCTTCATTTCAGCAAGAATAGCTGCAAATAATGAGCATTTTGTCAACCTGAGATGGTGTTTGAGTTAACTCTTATGCTTCGAGGGGGAAAAATAAGATAGGAAATCAAACTGTGATAATAGAGACAGCTACTGATTAGTCATCCAACCTAAAGGGGGAGCCAAAGAACTGTTTTGTAGGACAAAATGTAAAACAACAACAGCAACGAAACTGGTTTGAACATGATTTCTCTAAATAAGGCTTGTTCTTGAATTTTTGTGCTAATAGTGGTAAACTAGTCCAGATGGGATAGTATTCTCACAGATCAGGTGTTCAACTCTGAAGTTATTTATTGTTTATTTTATGGAGTGCACTTTGTTCGTCAATCAATTATGTTGTAGTCCTGGCCGTGTTCTGCAGATAAATCATCTTGAAGGATTCCGATCATTAAGTGAAAAATTCTTCCACGCTCCCAGCTTATAGTGTTAGTGAAATAGTACAATTGAACTTGACTTCCTCGCCTCCAAAAACCACTATCATGAATGGATTACTTTATTGCTGCTCTAGACTGCAAAATAGGGGTTGGAAATGGATTTGGCAGAGTCAGATATTAATAATTAGAAAACATACTGGGCTATTTTTTCTCATTGGTTGGAGGAGCTTAGTATGAACCATGAACATGAATACCAGAGATAGTTTATTTTCAGATGTATGTATGAAGAGTTGAGTTTGCAGAATAGTTGGGATTAGTAGATGTTTCTCCAGCACATCCAATTCTAAATTTGCAAATACAAACATTCATTTTATGTATCAGAAAGGGTGAATTTTTCTATTTCTGGTACTTGGCTTACTTTTCAAACTGGTAATGCAAGTTAAATGGCTTTATAGCCAGCCAGAAAATTGAGTAGCTCATGGAAGTTACTGAAATGCTCATCCTATTTTATGCCACGTATAAAGGAAGTTGCTGCATCTTTGATAGTAAAAGGCTCAATATTCTCTTATGAATTGATGAATTGATAAATTGATAGTCACAGGACAGAATACATTACTGATGAAAACCACCACTAGTAAATTCTGCTGTGAATGTTGACAGCATTCAGTTCTACAACAGGAAAAGATCAGGCTGAGTGAACTGCATAATCCAATGCAATTGAAGGTTCACATATAATCCACTGCCATCCCTAATAACTGAATGAATTATAACAAATAGGTATTTCTCTTTTTTTATTGGTAATGCACCTCTCAACATGTAATCTTAGCACATTTAAAATTATTTGAAAGGCACCATCCTTAAGCATGGCTGTAGCTAACATAGGTTTTTTGCTTCCTCTTTCCTGCATTGTTTTCTCCACCTCTCACTTCCATCTTATGAATATTTGATCCCTTAATTCACCGGAAAAATTAGGAAGGCAATGAAGAAATCCAGTTGGAACAATTAGCCTAAAGGGTTCCTTTTTACATTTTTAATACGCATGTCTTAATGAGTTTTGAATGAGAGCATGAACACTTAAATGGTTTATCAGAAACCCAGTGCTAGGATTTGCATCTGTGTGTCTGAGCTTGTTCTGAAAGCAGCCATTCTTTCTATAAACTCTGTTAAATTTGAAAGAACTTAGCATCAGTTTCACTGAACCATTTTTGAACCCTGAATAAGGTAAAGGTTTCCTGTCAGTCATAACTGTACAACTGTTGGTCAGTAACTCTAAGGCACCATGATGATCTCTATTTCTTGGCTGAAGGAGCAAGCATTGTCCAAAGACAATTTTTGTGGTCATGTGGCCAGCATGGCTATACATCAAAGGTACACAGAATGCTGTTACACTAAAGTGGTACCTATTAATCTACCTGCATTTGCATGCTTTTGAACTGCTAGGTGGACAAGAATTGAGGCAAGTAATGGGAGATCACCCCATTGCACAGGGCTTGGGTCTATTATCTTTAACTCCCACATTTGTCTGAAACAGTATAGGTTTCCTGCCTGTAGGGGTTGGACTAGAAGACCTCCAAGCTCCTTTCCAACTCTATTATTCTGTTCTTCAATGTCAGCAATAGGTTATCAGCAGCACAAGGATATCTATGATTCTCAAGTAGTCCCTAGAGGAGGGGTGTCAAACTCACATCATCACAGTGGCATCACATGACGTATTGGGACTTTTCCCCCCTTTGCTAAACCAGGTGGGGGAGTGGCCAGCAAATGATGCATCTGGCCCACAGGCCATGAGTTTGACAGCTCTGCCCTAGATTTTTCTCTGATAGTTTTGCAGCTTTCTGCCACTTGGGGGCATGAATGAAAATTTAGGGAAGACTAAAATAGGTTTGAAATAGCCTTCTTTTGGTCTAGCTCACATCTGGGAGACTTCACAGTCATGTCCATAATCAAAGAACTGAAAGGGACCATTTGCTTCATAAAGTCCAACAATTTTTCAGCAGAATGATCCTAATGAAAGTATCCCTGGCAGGTGGCTCTCCATCCCTTGCTTGAACACATCCAACCAAGGGGAGATTAACACCTTTCAAAGTAATTAGTTTTCCTGACAGCAATTCCGAAGAGATTCACCATGATCTTCTTCTGGGACAAGCAGGTGGATAGACGTATTCACTTTCCCTCCTAGCCCATAGCCATGACATTTCTAGATTGTCTCCCATCTAGGTACCTACCAAGCCCAATCTCATTTAGTTTTGAAGCCCAAATGTGGGTCAGGTGCTATCACTGAGACTAAAGACAAATCTGAAATGCCTTCTCCCAACTCTGGAAAGTAAAAGTAATATGTCTAGTCCTCATCCCACTGCCCTCTGAAAACTCTTCTGTGTGCCTTCAAATATTAAACCTCCTTTCAGCTACCAAATGGTTAAGGACATCTCCATTGTGTGGAGGGAACTTGGGGTGGGAAGCAGTGGTAGGTTTCAGGTAGTGGCAGTAGTGGGAGGCTCTGCTCACCCACCCGGACATCATCACGGACACTCAGTGCCAGGGGTGGCTTCTACTTACCTTTACTACTGGTTCTGAACGGGATCACGTGTGCACGCTCGCTTCGTTTGTGTGTGCGCCTTGCTTCTGTGCATGCACAGATCGCCGATGACAACATCCGGGGTGGTGGGCAGGGCCTCCCACCATTTTTACAACCAGTTCTTGCGAACCGGTCCAAACTGGGGGAAACCCACCACTGCTCTGCACATGTGCAGAAAGTTCTGTGCATACACACAAGCACTGGTAAGAAGGTAAGAGGAACCCACTACTGATGGGGAGGGACTATTACAAAAAACCTGAATTCTTGTAGAATCTGCCGAGTTACAATCAAACGTATTTCATTCACTGCCCTATACAAAAATGGGTATCCTAACCTCTCCTTTTTGTCCTTTTTATCTTCTGTCTGGCAGGCATAATCTCAAAATCAAATATTTTCTGGGGGATTTTTTGAGTATCCAACAAACTCTCTCATTCTCTCTCTCATTCTCAGCAGTGCAATTTTTTTCCATTGCACAGAACTTCCTAATGCTAACCATAAATTAACAAGCTCAGCTCTATGGCTTTAACATTCTGTCCTGCTTGCCAGCTGCCAGAAATTGACAAGACCTTAATCAGACTGCAACCTTTTGCTCCTAACAGGCTTTAGCATATGCAATCGAAAAACAAGTCTTTCTGGTGATGGAAAAAGTGATTTTTTTATAAATGAAGGCCTAAGTACTTTTTCTTTTAGCTTTTCACTAATTTTTGTCATGGATACCAAGTACTTTAAACAGTAAACATTTTCTTCTTCACCTCTTCAGATATCTGGCAACCGTATCTATAAAGGAGTGAAATCAGAAAACAAAAAATACTTTCTTAAGCACAGCTAGCTTCATTCATCCATTCATTTTTAACGTGCTCACAAACACATGATCTACAAACAATGGGGAGAGCTCCCCATAAAGAAATAATTCCTTTAGATGGTAATCGATCTGTTCTATTTCTCTTTCTGTCATGTAGGAAGTCTGAAATGCTAAAATAATTCTTGGTACATACATTTTAACTGATGTTACTGTTGTGACTGGAAAATACCTTGTTTTGTGCTGTTTCTATGTTTTTAAGTATTTGTTTTTAGACTTCTGTTAAGAATTAATAAACAGTTTCTGGGAGTTGAGCAGCATGTAAATTAAATATATTGTTATTGTTGCTGTTATTAGTATTATTTTAATCTAGCTTTAATTTAATTAGATATTATTAGCTAGATTTTTCTCTCTTTTTAAAAAACCCTGATCTTTTCATTTGCAGGTACATATTTATTGTATTATTTTTTCTAGCCAATCTAAAAAATGATGAAAAATGTCATCTTCCCTATTTTTTAAAAAAATTTTCTCCAGAGCAGGATCAAGCAGAGAGAGAAAATGAAAGCAGGAGGTGGCTGTCTACCAACTTCTGAGAGAGGCTTTTAAAAACTACCCTTTGTCACCTGTTGCTTGGTTCTTTGTCAGCTTATTTGCACAATGATAAATTAGATTATAAATCTGTAAAGATCTACCAAATGGTAGCACTTCTGTAACATGCAGAAACTGGTGCAGTTTTAAATAGGTTTTAAATATTGGAGGCATTTGCATCCATGCAACATTTTGGAGAAGAGATATATTTTTAAAATTATGAGCATCAGAGGCTTATCCTATGTCTCCACATTTCTTTGATTAAAAGCAAAGAATTGTTTTTTAATGCAATTATTGACAGAATGTCAAAGAATGACTCTGCGGGCTTCCTTGTTCCTCTATAACACCTCTGTTTCACTGTCAGGTTGTTATCACATTGCATTGATCTAGAACACGGGTGTCAAACTCACAGTGTCATGTTATGGTCATGTGACATTTTGTGACATTTTCTCCTTCACAGAACTGGGTTGGGCATGGCCTGCGTGTGACGCATCTGGCCCATGGGCCACCACTTTGACATACCTGATAGAAGCACAATGTGGAATTGATTCACAGGAGCGTGGAGGCACTATCCTATGTTGGAGGAGAAACATTGGGAACCTAATATTATCACTGACATTATGGGGAACTTGGGCATCAGAGTACAAGCAAAGAAATTGCATCACAACATGCAATTTTTCTTTTAAAAAATTGATCCTTTATAAATCCCATCATTTTTATGGAACACCATGTTTATGAAACAGTTTTTAACCAAGTTTAAAAGATAATATTTCTCTGATGTTTCTTTGATCATGGCTTCAAAGACCAACACTAATTCTATCAACAATGAACTGTCCTCCTATAGATGCTTCTCTTATCATTAATGCCTTCGGGCAACCATATCTGAGTTGAAAAAAAATCTAGAGGACCCCTGTAAAGAAGCAAAAAGTCACAAAAGCATCTAACGCTTTGCTATTGCTTGAACTGGATTCTTGCAGACAAGCAATGGTAGCCGAATGTACAGTATGTCTATTACATTTTGCTTAATTATAGGGTAAAGTAGCAACCTCTGCTGACCTGGTACTTGTTTGCTTGATTACTTGATAAAGTGCCATTCTTGAAGGACCTAAAGGCAGAGCATCTTGCACTCCTGTTTTTTTCCCCAAAAATGTTCTTGGAGAGGTTAGGCTGAACAAATTAGACTGGCCCAAAGTCATCCAATCTTCAATAGCCTGAGATTGAACTTGTCTCCCCAATCCAACCCTTACCCACTATACCAAAGTCACTTTCAACTACGTTGGAACCAGTGGTGAAATGTAACATTTGTTACTACCAGTTCTGTGGGCATGGCTTGGTGGTGGTGGGGTAATGTGACTGGGTGGGTGTGGCCAAATTTTGGATGTTTTTTTTTTTTTTACTTGTAAAAGCATTTTTTCTACAACCTCTTCAACCAAAGAGGTTGCAGAAAAAAATGCCTTTAAAAGTCTCTGATGATCAGGCAACTCAGCTAGGATCGTCAGAGGCTTTTAAAAGCATTTTTTTTACAACCTCTTCAGCTGAAGAGGTTGTAGAAAAAATGCTTTTAAAAGCCTCTGATGACCAGCTGAGCTGCGCGATCATCAGAGGCCTTTTTTTTTTTTACTTTTAAAAGCATTTTTTCAGCCGAAGCAGTTATAGAAAAAATGCTTTTAAAAGTTAAAAAAACCAGCCTCTGATGATCGTGCAGATCAGCTGGGCACGGGGGGGGGGGGGGGGTGCACAGGGATTTTTGCTTCCGGTCCTAACTGGGAGCATTTCACCCCTGGTTGGAGCACAGTTTCAAAAGTTCACAACCCTTGGGGCCATCTGCAGTAAAAACATGGGAAATCCAAAGCAAGATCAATGAAGATTAGATCTGATGCAACTAATTTCAGTTATTTTTAATGCGTGTTTTGCAAAACTGTAAACAATTCTTCATTGGACTTTGAATAACAATGCAACTGAAATTGATGGCAAAAAGAATGTTGATTTCATTTTCCATGTTTAGTGAGAAAACCTGTATCTTTGTGATTCATTCTATCTTTGATGTTTTTCAGTTTTGCTGGAAAAGGACTATTTTTTTTACAATCCAAAGATTCTGTGAAGTGAAATGATTAAAAACATTTTTGTCACTTAGCCCTTTGTCCTAAAATTTCCCATTGCTGAGAAGCAGAGCAGTAAGTTATTTGTAAATTATTTCACACTAGGTTTCAGCAGTATGTATCACAGCTCTCCAGATGCTTACTGCAGTAAAAAGAAGTCAGAGCCTGCAGAGACAAACATTTTCATATTCTTTCCTGAGTTTCAGCTCTACCTTTTTCTTCCGGAGTCAATGGTCTCTTGAGGGCCTTTCGAGACAGCTGAGGGATGTTTACATAACAGTTCTCTCAGTTCTGAGAACTACTGATTGTCACTTCATCAGATCCATCCCTTATATGTGAATTATTAATAACTATAAATATTACTCATCTTTATTAATGCACATATTAATGTAGTTCTCTTGGTTCAATGACAGTTAACAAAGTTGTGTGTTTCCATGACACTGGAAGATTCTTCATTCAGAAACCACTGGAAAAAGCCCTTTTTCAATTTTCTCTAATATATAAATACCTGGGCTATACTATTTGCTTTTCAGAGTGTAAAAAGTATTCTCTATTGTAGTGGATTATTTTATCAGTTTAAATAATATGCAAGCTTTGTTACCATTTCAAACTGGCAATTTGAATATATTCATGTTGTCTCCTCAGATGTTCTCACAGATATCGTAGGATTAGAGTTTTAAGGATTAATTCCAGAGAATTGAAGTGGGCAGATCTGAAAGCTGCCATTTTCAAAGTAGCTTCTGAAAACTAAGACCAGAAATCTATATTTTAATAGGCAAAGTCACTCAGTAAACATTTGATAAAAGCATGTTCATTCTCTGGGATGCAATCCAGTAGCCTTAGATGTGACATGAGTACTGAAATGTTGCAACCTAATTTCTTATTCTGTTTACCACATGTGTGGCAGATTGGAGAGATTCTTGGCAAAATGAAAACACTGGTAATCATCCCAGAATTGAGAAGATGACAATAGTGTAGTTTATTTTTTGTATAACCATTCTGGTGGAGCAAAAAAGTTAATACAGTATTTCCTTCTCTCCCTCCTCACCCACCCACCCCACCCCCCAAAAAAAATCATACGCACAAAGACACATACACACCAGAGCTGAAAGTTGTCGTCAGGTCATAAAAAATAAGAAGAAGAAGAAGAAGAAAAATGAAAGAAGATCAAATATGACAGAAGGAGGATAGGAGAAAGATATGAAGAAAATAAAAAGCCACATAACATAGTAAGTAATAAGAAGTCAGATAGGGTTAGGACAGAATTGTTAGGAGAAAGACAAATGATTTCACAGCAACAATTAATTTACTTCTGTGAGTCATTTCTGTATTAGAACATAAATATAAATCTGCCAAATTAAATAATTTAAGGAAAGAAATACCCAAAATCAACACCACACAACAGTGTTGTTTTTGCAATATGAATAATTCCTTTTGGGGGTGAATCAATTTTTGAGTCAATTTTGAGTTCTGGCGACTGTCTAGATTAATCCCAGCAGTTTTCTTGGCAGGGTTTCCCAGAAGTAGTTTGCTATTGCCCAGGGGTGGGCTTCAAAAATTTTAGCAAGGGGTTCTCTGCCTGGTTGCTGGGTGGGCGTGGCCATGATGGGTGTGGCCTAGTCAGCCTCCTAGTCAGCCTCCTGCACCATGGCAAGGGGGGTTGTTTTTGTCCTCCCTGGGCTCCAGAGGCCCTCTGGCCTTCCTGAATTTCTGGTAGGCCCATTTTTTGCCCACCCCAAGCCTCCGCACACGCCTTACACTTACCTGATCCAAAACAGGCCGTATGGGGACTCCTGGGAGGGGCAGGAAGGTGTGGGTGGGGCCAGCCAGGAGTGGGATTTGGGGTTATCTGAACTGCACAGAATCTTAGCTAGAGGTTCTTCTGAATCCCTGTGAACCCCCAGCAGCCCACCCCTGCCATTGCCTCTTTGCTAGAGCTGAGAGAATTTGACTGGCTCAAAGCCCCCCAGCAGCTTCATGCCTCAAGTGTGACTAGAACTTCCAGTCCCCCATTTCTAGCCTGATGCCTTAACCACTACACTAAACTGGGTCTCATCAGTAGTATAAAATGCAATATTAGACATTTGTGGATATAGATGTACATAGTTTGCACGAGGAAGAACCCTAGGTTAGTTGTTGGTAGCTACAGATAAAGCTAAGAAAAAAATCTTATCTGAAATCCTAACTAAACACTTCCAGGAGGACCAATGGTCTGATTTAGTGCAAGGCAGATTTTTATGTTCCTATTACATGTCCAAGAAAAATATCTTATCTCAAGAAGAGGATCCTCCATTTGATGTGTATTTTATACAGAAAACTAAAATAAGCAATTAGGTGCTTGAACTATAACTAAACTGGTAAGCCACATTTAAAATGTCAATACTGAAATTATTTCAAATATAACCTGGCCCATCTGCATTTGTTGAGAACACGTAAAATCTGTTTACTATTTTTATTTTATTTTTATTTTATTGGTTCGATTTATGTGCCGCCCTTCTCCGGAGACTCAGGGCGGCTTACAATGTGTTAAGCAATAGCCTTCATACTTTTGTATATATCTGCTTAGTAGGGCTTTCCCCCCCCCCCCCCCCCCGCCTAAGCTGGTGCTACTTAACAGTACTTTAGTCTGCTGCGCCACCAAGGCTCTGGTGTCAGCAATTTGACTTCAACTCCAAGAATTCCCCAACAACTTATTTGCTGAAGTTGAGAAACTTTGCTTTAAACTAAACGCATATTTTCCCAACATGGTATATAGAGAGCAGTTGTAGAAAGACAAAGAAAAGCTGCAGTTACTATAAGAAATTCCCAACAGATTTTGCATCCTATTATGTGCTTTGAATGTAGATTTCTTAAGATTTTAGGGATACTGGCTGAAGATAAATCTTGGTGTTAGATGTTGAAATCCAGTACTAAAATTCTCCCTGCCTCCATTTTAGAATAGCTTTTGAGTCCATCTCTTTGAAATGTCCTAAACTCTGCAATAGGAAATCTACAAAAGCAGAACAGTAGGTTGAACAGGGGAAGGCCTTCTTCTAGGCTTTTCATAATGTGGAAAATTTCATTCATAATAAGGATAATCCATGGAGTGTTGAGAGAATCATTTATTTCATATCAAAAACAGAACAGTAGTGACTATTGCTCCT
The DNA here is from genome assembly GCF_029215685.1 of Pituophis catenifer annectens. NCBI lineage: Eukaryota > Metazoa > Chordata > Lepidosauria > Squamata > Colubridae > Pituophis > Pituophis catenifer. The sequence goes on from NW_027256886.1 coordinate 23,264,299, forward strand.
CTTTAGACTTCTATCCTGCTGTTTTGTCATTAGCAGGGGGTTGTATTTTTTTTTGTAATACTGCAGTGTTAGAGTGCTCCAGCAGTGCAACTTGACTGCACTGCTAAGGAATTGACAATAGAGTACATTGAGCCTTGTAGAAGATAACAATTCTGATATTTCAGTCTCATATCCTTCTTCTAAATGCTGTTAGCAATGGCAGCCTTATACTACTCATGTAATATGGTGGTGTAGCTATCCAAAAAGCCAAAATAGTTCTAAGCTGCATAAACAGAGGGATAGAATCAAGATCAGGTGAAGTGTTAATATCACTTTATAATGTCTTGGTAAGGACACACTTGGAATACTATATCCAATTTTGGTTGCCATGATGTAAAAAAGAAGTAGAGACTCTAGACAGAGTGCAGAGAAGAGCAACAAAGATGATTAGAGGACTGGAGGCTACAACATATAAAGAATGGTTGCTGGAATTGGGTATGTCTAGTTTAATGAAAAGAAGGACTAGGGTTGACATGATAGCAATGTTCAAATATCTCAGGGGTTGCCACAAAGAAGAGGGAGTCAAGCTATTCTCCAAAGCACCTGAGGGTAGGGCAAGAAACAATGGATGGAAACTAATCAAGGAGAGAAGCAACCTAGAACTAAGAAGAAATTTCCTGACAATCAGAACAATTAATCAATGGAACAACTTGCCTCCAGAAGCTGTAAATGCTCCAACACTGGAGTTTTTAAGAAAAGATTGGACAACCATTTGTCTGAAATGGTATGGGTTTCCTTCCTGAGCAGGGGGTTGGACTAGAAGACCTCCAAGGTCCCTTCCAGCTATTCTATTCTATTCTATTCTATTCTATTCTATTCTATTCTGTTCTGTTCTGTTCTGTTCTGTTCTGTTCTGTTCTGTTCTGTTCTGTTCTGTTCTGTTCTATTCTATTCTATTCTATTCAAAAACCAACCCATAAGGTCAGAAAATGAACCTTCACTCTCATCCTACATCCAAGCTACAGATATTTGCCACTATTGCATAGAATGCAATTTCCAGTAAACTGGACAATTAACATAATAGAAAGATGTGTGAAGAAAACTAGTTGAGCATTGAAGAACTATTAGATGGTACAAATTGCAATCAATGGGCTGTTAGTGTGTCACTCAAAAATCCAAAGGAGAACAATTGGTTATTAAGTTGTCAGAGAATCATTTTCTGTGGCAATCATTTTGCAGGAAAGAATGTCCCTAGTGATGCACTTTCATAAATGAATGTGAAACTTCATACAACAAAACACAGCATTATCAATGGTGATGGGATAAAATTTTATGTCTGTTGCCTCCAAATTTGTTGGAATTAATTCTTAAAATTCTCACTCAGTTTAACCATCTGAAAGACTCTAAGATTGGGAAATGTCTTGCCAGATTTATTAATTTATATATGGATAATGCCTTAGAGCTAAAGATTAATTCTCTAAATTAGGGTGCTTATCTTGGCTCTTAATACATTTTACTTGGCAATATTACAAGGCAATATTTTAAAGTAGGCATGATAAAAATGTTCCTTTCTATGAATGGAAATAAAACTTCCTGACAAAAAGGACAGATTCAAACTAAATGCATGGTTTCTCAAATCTAGAGAAGATTTTTTTTAGTTTTAAACAAAGAGTTGACATTTTAGCATTGATAAGCACGGTATAAAGATAATGTTTTAGGGACCTGACAAATTTATTGCAAAATAGATGAATCTGTCAGTTTTAGAGACTTGTACCTCCCAGAGAAAATTTACATCTTGCCTAACATTTTAAAAATCCGCATTCTAGAAAAACATTTGGAGAATGTTTATCTTGCTGCTTAATTTGAATTTCTATGGACAAGTCCAATTGGAACCATTCAGAAAAGGGCCTAGAATTTGTTGACAGTATGCAAAACAGCCTTCAAAGGAAAAGAGAAAGAAAGTGTAGGTTTTACTTGGAGGAGAAAAAGTTGAACAACCATAAGCTGTAGCCTTAAATATCTAAAAGGCTACTACACATTAAATAAGAACTAAAGCTAAACATAATTTAAGATGAATTAAACTGGATTGCTCTGAATGATGTACTGTATATGAGTAAGAGCATGGGAAGTGCATTTCCACAGTATTTTTTAAGACTTTGGACCTGTCATTAAACCATCTCCAGTGTAATGCTGTCCTCCAGTATTGGTTGATGAGGTCAAGCATTTAGCACAACAGTCTTGACAACTGGGATGACATCACTGCATTTTAAATAAAAAGGGGACATTAACAATCTCACATATTACAAGCCCAAATAATTATGAATATGATTTAAAAAAAATATGCCAGGGAGTTGCATTGGAAAGTTCACAAGGGGCGGGGTGAGCTCCCGTTACTTGTCCCAGCTACTGCCAACCTAGCAGTTCGAAAGCACATAAAAAATGCAAGTAGAAAAATAGGGACCACTTTGGTGGGAAGGTTACAGCGTTCCGTGCGCCTTTGGCATTTAGTCAGGCTGGCCACATGACCACGGAGACGTCTTCAGACAGCGCTGGCTCTTCAGCTTTGAAATGGAGATAAGTCAGGAACAACTAGCACATATGTGGGAGGGGAACCTTTAGCTTATATCATGGGCAAACAACCAGAACCAGTTGCAATTAGCCTTAAGTTGTAATTTTATTGTTTATCACCTATGTTACAAGCATCTCACTAGATGTCTTGCCTTTACTTAGGAATGACCAGATAATGCTTCATAGATTTGGGGGTGGGGGGGAAATCATAATTATGGCATTTGCACTTGAACCCTCCTCCAGCCTAGTTGGCAATTCCCAACAGGCTAGAACCTGGATCCTTGAGAATGTGCAGGTGGAATCTAGTGAAATTAGAACTACCCTAAACTATTAGAGCTATCCTAAACATTTTCCTGGACAAAAAATATGTATGGATCCTTGAGAATGTGCAGGTGGGATCTAGTGAAATTAGAACTACCTTAAACTATTAGAGCTATCCTAAACATTTTCCTGGACAAAAAATATGTATACAGCCTGAATTTCCAAGTACTGATATTCTGTGTGAACTTTAAAGGTGCATTAATCTCAAGAATTTTTCTGTAGGCAGGATTAAGAATTCCATCATTAATGAATACTTTTTGTTACTGATCTATAAACTGTATGAGAATACTATAATTTGATTTAAGTGCTACTGGGTGAAACTCTCCAGTTTCACCTTAACTAAACAGCAATAAAATAAAGCTGCATATTAGCCCTGTTTCTATTCAATATTTATATACATTTGCTTTTAAAAAGCTTAAAGGATCTTGGGATACATGTGGAAGACCTACATGTAGTAGATATTGATCTATATGGGGCAAATCTAGTTGTTTATAACTGGCAGATGAATGATTGCCAGTCCTGATTTAGGATTTATTATGCTGCTCAAATTCAATTCATTTATACTGCTCAAATTTGAATTTGGGTGGAACAATACTGGAAGGAAGAATGGTTGATTATTGTTGATTATGATATAGGGTTTCCTGGACTAGAAAACCTACAAGGTCCCTTCCAATTCTTATTTTATGTTATTCTATTATCGAATACCCAAAAAATAAGTATAATGATTTTTTTTTTCTAACAGCTCCAAGAATCACAGTTGGTATATACATAGACGATGAACCAATGAACAAGACAAATATTCTAAAAGATAGGGGTAATTTTCTAATCCTCTAAGAAGATAATTATTCATGTTAACTGTTCTCCCAAGCTCAAAATCATAAATAAGAAACTATATTCTAATCATTATTAAATCATTTGTAGCAAAAACAGAAGCACAACTTCTTTATGGGACACAATTAGGCCCTTATTTCAATTTTGGCCATGACAACAAATCAGCCAGATTTCTTATAATCCCATTTATGACACCTAGATATGCCTGCAACATAGTATTGAGACAAGAGACTGGCCTTTATAGAACTGAAACCAAAATCTGTCAAGACATGATAACTGCCTGCCTAAGCTCCACTTGGTGACCATGGCAGTGCTCCTATTAGTAAGGTAGTTCCTGACTTACAATCACAATGGAGTTCAGAATTGTGGTCATCATATGACTGGGCTCAATTTTATGTCCACTTTACAGTGGTTATAAAACGAGTCATTGCAATCGCTAAATGAATCATGTGTTCATTAAGCAAACCGGGGACTCGTTGAGTGAATCCTACATTATTCAGTATCAGAGCAACAGATTAACAGAGTTGGAAGGGATCTGAAAGGTCTTCTAGTCCAACCCCCTGCTCAGCGAGTGTTTTTGTTTTTGTTTTTCATTTTCTGCTGAATAATGACCAAAAAAATGTAGCAAATTATGGCAATGTGACCTTGGGATGCTGCAACCAGTCATAAGTGCAAGACAGTTGCCAATCACCTAAAATGCGATCATATGATGGTGGGGGAGAGGCAAACATTTGTAACTTTGAGGGCAGGTTGTAAATTGCTTTTTTGAAGTCTGTTGTAACTTCAAACGCTCATTAAGTGACTGGTCATTGATTGAGGATTATCTGTATTAGACAGGCATAGATCATTTTGGCAAAAAAGCATCATAGGAAAACTGCTCTCTGAGTATCTGATTGTCTACAAAAAGCTATGGATGTTACTTAGCAGAGATTCAGCATACAAAGTTACAAACAGTCATATTTCCTGAAAATATAAATCCCTCCGATACATTTTCCTGCAAAATATTTTTCGAAATGTGCTTAAGAGTACATTTTAATAACAATCTCGGCAGGTGGATATAACCATACCTCAGCTTTTCAGAGACTATACCTCTGGGATTTAAGGAAGATGGAGTTCAGATTAAAACTAAGAACTACAAGCAATCCTTGAGCTAAAACATGGCCAGCAGAAAATTAGTTTTATAAAATGAGTTTACTGTTATAGGGGATTTTATTTAAAAAAAAATATTTTCAGAAAAATCAATTCTACTGCATTTTCACAAAGTAGCTTTTCGACAAATCCTTGTTCAAGTTTATCTAGTAAATATGATGGTGAAATTAAAAGACCACCTCTTAAGGAAGAAAAGGGGATATCATATTAATGTAACCATAGAAAAACAACAACTGCCTGCAGAACTCACAATTTTCCTTAAAGAACCTGAAAATAGCAACAGCTAGATTTATCATCATCCACATTGACTGACTGGTGAGGAATATCAGAGACCAGGAAGGAAAAAAGAAAATTACTGATATAAGGGAATATTTCTAACTCAGGGTTAAACTGTGGGGTCCTTGGTCTTCTCTGAACTTGGTGCTTTTCTTGCAGACGTTTTATTACCAAATTAAATAACATCATCAGTTCACTGATCTTACCTAATGGAACACCTGCAAGCTCAGAGAGCACCAAGGAGCCCACAGAAGAAAATTAATGAAAAGTTGCAATAGGCATAAAAGCTGACCAGCAGATTGATACATAATTTCTTGGGATAATTTCTTGAATTTGAGTAGGAAAGTCACTGAACACGCTTCCTTCTGACAGCAGAAGAAAACAAGTTGACAGACTGGTTGAATTGGAACTGTGGACATCAAGCTGCTATTTGTCCAATTACTCCTTCTGCTGATGATTTACTAATAATATCACCAAAGTCTGAAAGCACCTACCTTCCAATGATGCTTTATGGTGCTCATTATAGCAGGAATATTTGTGGATATACTGTCAGAGGCATATTTTTCAGGTAAATATTGACTATTAGCAGTGATAATGTTTTTTGTTAGCTTTGATTCCCGTTTGACCTATGAACAGTGTTGTTAATGATAATACCAAAATATTGGTCACATTGTGCATATACTGTAATAATATGAGGCTGAAGCTCATGTAGTAATTGTTCCTCTTTATGTTCATGATAACTACTATCTCCAATTAATGCAAATTAATTGGAAAAAAAGTGTCACAAAGGAAAAACTGGCAGTAGTTTTCACTAGATTAGCTTTTATAAGATAATAGCTGTCCAACAATAATGTTCTTTATTATTGTATTGTATGAAGTACTCAATGAAAGAACAAAAGAGAACAGTATTGTTCTAAAGAGCGCCCCCCCCCCCCTTTTACAAAATTCTTGGCATGAGAGGCCCAGGTTTGCATAGAAAAATTCCAGATTTAATTCCACCTTCTTCAAAGAAGATCCCTCCCTACAGTTTCAATATTCTTGCTGGAAAGCCTGGAAAACAAACTTCTTCACCATGGACCTTCTGTTGTACATATTTATAATTGGTGGAAATTGTAATCAAGAACAAATTGGCTTTGGGAAAATTGTTGCATCTGGTACAGAAATAGATGGATTAATGACCTAGACTGTTTAAGGAAGTTTCCTAGAACTTTGTAAGCAGATAGATTTGGTTCAGAAATATTTAATTATTGAGACATCATGAAAAACCCAATTAAATAACTACCTATTAGGGCCTTATTTCTAGATGTTGTGTGAACATTTTTTTTTTCTTGCTGGAGATTTATAAACACAGGTTTATCAAATAGAGGCTTCCTTTGCTTTATGCTTTACATTTTATGCTTCCCCAAATTTTCATAAAATAATTTCATATAAAGTTAAAACACTGAAAATGGGAGGTTGCAAAGCTTTATTCTTCAACATTACATCTCTCAAACCTGTTTTCTTTCCTAATTCATGTTCTACGTATGAAAGTATTTCTCCATCTTTTCTAGATCTGGTTTTCTAATATAATTATGTAATTTGTGCCAACCTAGTCAATATGCACCCAATTTGCACCCAAATTTTGAGTGCAAATTGAGTAGGCTTGCCGAAACTTCATACACAACTTGAACAACCAAGTTTCAACCTTGATATTCTCTTGTATTGGATCCAGTCAATTGTTAGAATGAAATTGCTGGAGAAAGATTTGTTTTCTGATTCAACACAGATGTTCTGTGATATGACTAGTTTCTGATCTGAAATTTAAATCCAGATCAAGCTCCTATATGTTAAACTCTTGAGTCCAAGCAACATGGAGGCTTCACCTTACCAAGTATTCCAGCATCCATGAACTGAAATCTCTGTATCAGGAAGGCAAGAGAGAAACTTTTCTTAGTTTTGAAAATCATACACAAATGCTCCTATTGAATGCACAAATGTAAGCCTCTGTGCACAGAATTAATCAGCTCCTAAGTGTTCTCTGAGAGTACCATCAAACATAGGTGCTGCATTTAAATGTAGATATCACTCTTTGTAATTCTGTTTTAGTTGGAAGGAATGAAGTCAGTTCCAAAGAAGAGAAATATCTCTTGGGTACAGCCTGGAAAAAAACGAACTCTTCAAATACACTTGAATAAGCTGCTTCTAATGGCCCTACCTAATTCCTTCTCCTTTCTTTAAGTTTTAGGAAAACATGCTTTGTAAAGGCTTCCTTTCTGCATCAAATCATCTGCATCTCTTGTTTAATATTTAAAAGAGAATAAATCCGCCCCAATTTAATATTCTACAGACTGACATGCAAGGAAAAAGTGTCCTACAAACTTGAAAGAATTATTTTGCTGAAGAGCTGATTTTGTGGCTAATTTTGTTGGTCTGTTAAATAGAACTGGAAGATATGGAGACACAGAATACGGAAAATAAAATATTCAGGCTCCCCAGACTTGGTTTACAGATTATTTCCTGAAAGGCTTGCAGATTATTTGTATATACTGTAATTATAAATCATAGGATTAGAATCGATAATTTAAAAGTATTAATGAATGTTTAAAGTTATGATTGACCTCCCCAAAACTACTGAGTATTTTCAAATTTATGACAGCGCATGCATCCTTGTGGTCACTTGACTTCATTTTGGGTGTTTGGCAACCAAATCACCCTTTATGGCCATTCGCAGCATCCCACAGCCATATGACTATGGTTTGTGATGCATTTGTCAGTTTCCAGCATGTTCTGGTTTCTGAGTAAAAATGCCAACTGGGAAAAATGGATTCAATTAAAGACCACCACGTTCATTTAACAACTGTCATTAAAAAATTTGTAATTTTGAGTCCAGTCACATAAAGTGGATAGAATTCCAGATTAAAGTATTCAAGCCCAATGGCCATCCAGCCGTTGCCTGAGCACATCTAGCAAAGGACCCATCACCTTCCTGGGTAATTGGTTTCATTATCCAACTGTTTTTCATTATTAAAAATATTTTTCAAAGTTTCAACTGGAATTTGCCCTTCTTTAACTTAAACCTGTAATTCTATAACCTGAACTATGCATACTAGAGGACAGGTCTTGTGTAAGGTAGCTTCAATATCAGGCTATTTACTCTACAAAAGTGATACAGTTCCCTTGTTCAGGCAAAGAGGCAATACAGTCTGTCTTTACAATGCACTTTGTGACATTTCAAAGTCTCAATAGGTTTTAGTCTTCCATCATCCAAATGGATCTGTGTAGTAGTGAAGCAAGAATGGTCAGCTTCTTACTTTTCACAAGTCAGTGGAAATGAACAAGATCCGCATTAGGAACAATCGGTGCATCAAAAAAAATGTACACACTTCCAAATTCTGTAGGATTCTTCATCAGACAAAGTGGCTCAAACATCAGGTTGAAGAAAATCACCATCATCATCATGGCCAAATTAAAACTTGAGATTTAAAATGGAATGGAAACAATCACCAGTAGGAGTTATAAGATGTATCTTGCGTCATAGAAAAAAGAACTAGCAGATTCCCGCTCACCTATTTCTGAAAACTTGAAGGCTAGGCAGAGATCTCAGTTAAACACTGAAATGATGGATGATGAATTGCCACTGTTGATGACCATAACAAAGATGATTTTTTTATATACCCATCAAAGCATTTCATGTTTCAGATAGATAATATAGCAGCAGGCTATTTTTTTCCTGAGATGATCAAACAACTTCCATATTTTTTATACACTAAGCATTACATGATGTTTAGAATTTCAGACAAGGCTATTTCTGAACAGAGCTCAGAATGGGTGCCAGAGTTCTTTGGTTCCTGAGAACTTTTGAATTAAATTCATCTGCTCTATATATATGAACTCTATATATGGATGATTGACATTGGTACTGAATGGATCCAGTTTGCTTTCCTCCCTCAGATGGAAGATTTCTTTTAGAAAATCAAAAAGGACATTATTCAGTCTCTCCCTGAGAGAGACTATTCTATTCCCCACCCAAAGTATTCTTCGAAAAGTCACTCAGCTTCAGAAAAACATAAAAATATTATCTTCAATTGGTCAAGAGTTACTTACTGGATTGCACCCATTTAACTTTGTTGATTTTTAATTTACTAGGCATTCTGTACAGTTGTTGTCTTCCTTGAAAGTCATTTTTTTTTTAAAGTTGCTAAATAAATAAGCAATTAATAATCATTCCTATAGTCAAATAAGCAGTGACAGTCAAAACTATTTTAACATCATGTTTCAACGCCTCCCCTAAGGACACCACTACAGGGCACTGCATCAGGGATAGGTTCTACTTACCTTTACTACCAGTTCGCAATGGGGCCGCACGCATGCGCTTTTGTGCATGCTCAGAAACTTCCTCATGATGTCCGGGTCAGTGGGTGGAGCCTCCCCCCCGGTTTTACTACCAGTTCTTGCAAACTGGTCCAAACCGGGGGCAACCCACCACTGCACTTCATGCCAAAACAATTAGATACAGAGGCAGGTTTTTTTCCTTGTGCCATCACTCTTCTGAACACCTAATTTCCACAGTACTGTCTTATATCTCCACATATTTACCCATGTTGTATGTCTGTATTCTCATCTGTTCCAGTACCTTCTCTTATTGGTATCATTATTATGATTTTTAGTACTTTGCTGTTTTGCATGTACACTGAGAACTTCTGAACCAGAGACAAATTCCTTTTGTGTCTAAGCACACTTGGCCAATAAAATATTCTATTCAATGCAGAAACTATGGCCCTTAAAATAATACTGAGCTATAAATCCTGGCTCAGTGTATGGAACTGAAACTCCAGAAAATCTAGATGGTCCTGGTTACATCTTCAAAAGAAAAAAACAAGGAAGTCCAGTTGCCTCCTGAAAAAGCACCTTTGGGCAATCATGACCTGGATGGCTGAGAATCTCTACAGACTTTGAGTCCTGGTTCCTTATTTCTATACTGTAAAACCATCTAGTATAGTTTTACCTAATCTTTTGCATTATATTTTTTAAAGCCTTCCTTCATGCAAACCACACAGCCAATTTTGTTTTTGAACAAAACTTTGTTTTCTCAGCACAGCTGTTGCTGAAATTATAATTTCCAAAAACTCTCCATCCCGTCCCTAGTCACACTCTGCTGCAACCTGATCAATTTCTTGGGGACTGCTTCAAATTACTTTCTGCAAAACTTATATCTTTTTAATTTATGGTGCTTATTCATAGGAGAATTACACAGTCTACTAACAAAACATTTTCTGGGTATTTCACAAACAAAAATTAAAGCCATAAACTCTAAAATGAAAAAAAAGAAAAGAAACGTATCTTAAATAAATAAAATATTTGGGGGAAACAAAATGAAGTATAGAGTAGAGCTATTTTTAAATGAGCAAACAAGGATGAATTTTTTTAAAAAAAACCTAAATGTAGAATTCTGACTAGGAGGAATATTGCCATTACTGAAAAGATATATCTATGAATCTTGAGTTCTGTTGCGCTGAACTGAAACATAGACTAGGAAGAGAAAATCTCATACCTGCAGCTAGAGTACAATCACAGAGGAAGAAAAAATGACTACATCGGTAATAAGGCTGGTATTATGTGCCATCAAGTCATTTTCGACTCTTAACATCCACACAGATAGATCTTCTCCCTGGAAGGCTGATATATATAGTACCATTATTATCAATCTAGGCTCCAAAGAAAAAGAAAACTGTTGGTATGAAGTACCAGCTACATTAAAGGAAAGAATCCACATTATGCTTAATTCTGACTCTTTCAATGACCTCTTCATTGTTAATCTGTCACAACAATAGAAAGAGTCATATGAGGTTGATCCAAAGTTTTATCAAGTTGCAGGTGTAAGGTAACAGCACATTCTCAAATCATTTAAGTAGATAATGCCAAAAGTTTTCTTTTGGATGGAACTTTATAGAGAAGGCAGCATGGCTGCAAATTTAGAGGAACTTTTGGGGGTCTGGAAGGGGAGACATTGCATTGTAATGTATTGCAGTTTTCCTCCTTCTTCCGGGATCAGTTTCAAGAGGTCTTGATTGAGAAAGAGATCGAGCCCAAGTCTTTATAGGATTCCACAGAGCTCAACACTTTCCATGCTCCTATTCAATATCAGTCATTGATTTACATCATCTATTAACATAGAGCCCTGGTGGCGCAGCAGACTAAAGCACTGTTATTAACATCAGCTGCCTGCAATTACTGCAAGTTCAAATCTCACCAGGCTCAAGGTTTACTCAGCCTTCCAACCTTTCTAAGGTAGGTAAAATGAGGACCCAGATTGTGGGGGCAATAAGCTGACTTTGTATAAATGTACAAAAGTATGAAGGCTATTGCTTAACGCCTTATAAGCCGCCCTGAGTCTCCGGAGAAGGGCGGCATATAAATAAAAAAAACAAACATCTATTTACTAAGTCTGCACTACTATTAATCTTCTCATCGTTCCCACCACTCATCTCCTTCCACTTATGACTGTAAGACTGTAATTTTGTTGCTTGTATCATTTGTACCCTACGACTATCATTAACTGTTGTACCTTATGATTCTTGATGAACGTATCTTTTCTTTTATGTACACTGAGAGCATATGCACCAAGACAAATTCCTTGTGTGTCCAATCACGCTTGGCCAATAAAGAATTCTATTCTATTCTATTCTAACATGGGGTCAGAAGATATCAATCTGCAGATGATTTTCAGCTTTATATCCTTATGTCAGGGTTAATATCTGATGGAGGGTTTGTCAGGTAACTGGAGTTTATTAGTTTTGTATAGGAAGAAATTGGTTTAGATTCATCCCTAGAAATGTTTTGGATTCAAGGACCTTCCATTTACAAGTAATTTTCATCATGAGATCTTGATGGGTTTACACATAGAGCATGTGTATAATTTGGGGGTCCTCCTGGATCCTAAGTCCTTGCTCATTTTAGAGGAATTTGATATACTGGAACCTTGGGCAAGTCTTCTCAGTGATGGTTTCTGCTCTATGGAATAGATTGCTCCAGATATCCAGTTCTCCTCTATGTTATTAGGATTCCAAAGCTCTGTAAGATAAAGGTAAAGGTTCCCCTCACACATATGTGCTAGTCGTTCCCGACTCTAGGGGGCGGTGCTCATCTCCATTTCAAAGCCGAAAAGCCAGCGCTGTCCAAAGATATCTTCATGGTCATGTGGCCAGCATGACTAAATGCCAAAGGTGCATGGATTGCTGTTACCTTCACACCAAAGGTGGTCCCTATTTTTCTTTTTTTAAAAAAAAAATTTATTGACATAACACAAAACATAAATATACATACATACAAACAAACATACTATACATAAACAAACTAAACATTAAAATCAAGTATAATACCTGAACTTTGATAGTAAGTTTTATCCCAGTTGCATCAGAACTGCCGGCAGCTGTGCTGTCAGCATGATCAGTGAGTGGATGGAGCTACATGCAAGAAATCAATGATAAATAATTCACTTTGCTTACATTTCTACTGAGGTATGTCCTTATCTAGTATTTGTGTCAACAAAAACATTTAGAGGCTGCAGCTGCACTTCTTGTCCCAAAGCCATCTCTGTTGCCATATTCTGAATATTAGAGGAACCTGGCTTAGTATAAAAAGAACTCTCCAAATATATAATATAGGTAGTCCTTAACTTATAACTACAAATGAGCCAAAAATTATGGTCATAAGAAATTGCGGGTGTTAAGAAAGGAGCATTATGACCATCTCACTCAAAAACTGAAAGCCTGGCTCCTCTGTTGGGGTTGTTGTCAGAGTTCCAAATAACCCCCAGCGAAAGAAGACTCCAAGGCTTGAATTTCCTCAAAGTTCCATTTTATTAGAGATGTCATATTGGCACATCTGGGAAATCCTGAATCTGAAAGTTTCCAGGTTTTCCCCACACAAAGAAAAGTTCAAGCCCCTGCCAGCACCCACAAGTCCATCACATGATCCAATCAAAGCACCGTCCCAACTGGAGATGCCTCCCATGTCCAGCCTCCCAGGTGCAGGGCAAGATGGTCTTGACTTTCTGAGAAAGGAATGTTATTATGACTATATATCACCCATGCTCCATACAATCCCCCCTCCCAATTTCCCACAGGAGTAAATGTGGTAGGCCTGAAGGCCCAAATGTAAAAGATGGCTTCCAGGTTTGACAGTTGTTGGGATTGTTAAACAATAGTACACGTCATTAAGCAGAGCTTGAGGTGCCTAGGAATGGGAGACTTCATGCAGACCCAGGACTGCACTACAGAATTCATACTTGGCCTATGCCTAGTCCACGGGGTACAACAAGCCTTGGATCTGCTTCCCACCTGACTGGGTCCTACAACCTTGGGCTTCCTCCTTGCCCTGTCACATTTTAATCCACTTACTTCTTCCAAAGGTTGCCTTTCCGAAAGAGCGCCCAGCCAATGAGATGCCTACAGAGGCTGTCTTGAATCATCCCAAAAGCAAGCACTTTTGGACTGCCTGGAAGCAGGCATTGTTCTTGTGATCTCTCAGAAGGGTGCAAGTCTAGAAGCTTGGCATTTAGATAAATCAACCATCAACAAGGACATAGTCATAAACAACATTTACACACCATTCATAAAAGACAATAAACAATTTAAAAAGAAAATAAGTAACCAGAACACCTCCTTGCCAGCAACCAATACCAAGGTAAACAATGATTAACAAAAGGATCAGCCGCAATGGCACAATGATTAGAGTGCAGTACTGCAGGCTACTTCAGCTGACTGCTAGCTGTAGTTCGGCAATTCAAATCTCACCAGCTCAAGGTTGACTCAGCCTTTCATCCTTCTGAGGTGGATAAAATGAGGACCCAGATTGTTGGGGGCAATATGCTGACTCTGTAAATTGCTTAGAGAGGGCTGTAAAAGCACTATGAAGTGGTATATAAGACTAAGTGCTGCTGTTATTGCTATTAACCAGACAAACAATCAAGCATTAACGACAACCTAATCAAGGAACTATCTTGATTGACAAGGAGAAAACAACATTCTCACCAATACTGACAGGGCAAACTATTATATATCATGTTACTGAGTCAAGTAATGAAATATCTGCAAACAAACAATCAAGCTCAACAATCAATCAAACAATCAAGGTCAGGATTCCTCAAGACATATGTGGAACCTAAAAAAACCAGGAAATTTACAAATTTATTAAAAGGAACCTAACCTAATACAAGACATCAAATCATTTTTCCAATTTAATCTGAAGAATGTATCGGAAGAAATACATTAGCCCACATCCATGCTTAAAAAGTCTTCTTAATTTTCAATCTTCTAATTTACATTTGCAGCACAGAAAACATAAAATATAATCCACAGGATGAATTCTTTTACATTGAAATACAATTAAACTCTGTTGTGTGTGAGAGAGAATGTTTGGCTAATGAAACAAATTATTGTTTCATTGTGTATGTGTGTGAGAGAGAGAGAATGTTTGGCTAATGAAACAAATTATTTTATCCACCTAGGCAACCCTATTTTGCACAACCCCAAAAGCTGTAAGTGAAAAATAGTTCAGTATTTCTTTCTCGAAAACAACATAATAGTTATGGTATTTAGAATCCCAATCTTCTGTTTTTCCTAAAATAGGGTAAATCAAATTTCCATCTTGTCATTTACAACTTACCACATTACAATTCAATTTTGTAAGTGAATTATTAAGAACTTTTTTTATTTTTAAGCAATCATGATTTTTTTTTTCTTATTTGTCTACAGAATGTGATTTTAACATTCACAAACAACTAGCAAAATGAGACTAGAATAAATTTTATACATGGTCCCTAAGAGGAATATTATTTTTCCCCAGTATATCTGGCATTATTTACTTGTGGAAGAAAATAGTAGCCTCAGGTACCTGAGGGACAGACAGAATGGTAATTAAACCTGGCAGTTCTATTTTCTGAGGTAGTGATAGCTATTGTTTTTCTTTACTGCTTTCCAAAACTCAGTCCTGACTAAAGTTTGGTGTTTCCTGGATGTGTTGGGCCTAAATTCCAAAGAATTATTAGCCAGCATCTAGGTATTGTAGTCTCAATAATTACAGGGCATCAGTTTGGTGAAGTCTCCAGTAGATGTACACTTCATTCTGGATGACATGAAGAGCACTAAGGAATTGTCATCCCATGTCCTCATGGTTTTGACTTTTCATATGCTGCAATATTTCTTGGAATCAGCGTGTGAGTTCTCAGTGTGATAGAAAACGGTGTTGATCGTGTCTAGTATGTTGATTATAGAAATTCCAGGTTTTAGATTTTATCATTTGGTGAACATTTTACAAATGTACACCTTTTTTTTCCAATCATCTTCTGTCCAAGGTTATTGAGAATTGTTCCTCATTTTCCTTCAGGATTTGCTAGAAATAGTCTCATCTTGAATACAAAGACACAAACTCTTCTGGCTTTGAAATTGCAGGTGTGTGGCTGCAGATCAAGATGGAACAATGAACTGTATTTGGAACATTGTGTCCTTATAAATAGTGCTGCCAGTGTTATAAATATGATATCTTGTTCTTGCATTGTACTGAAATACTATTACAAACATTTTCCTTTCATGAATCATTTTTATTAACAAGAGACATGTTAGAGAGTTTTGTCACAGTTATAAATGGAAAAATTATTCCCAAGATTGTAATTTCTATTGTCTCTCTTTATTGGAATTTGAGATCACCTTTCTTTCCTCCAAACTTGGTTTAAAACTTGGTTTTAAACATGGAAAACCAAGAGTTCTTTAGGCAACTGAAGAGATTATTGTACATTGAAAGTCAGGATATTCACATATACATTTGGCTACTCATAATTAAATAAATACAAGAACATCATATTATTTGAATAATAATTTCTTCAAATTTCTCTCCTCCATTGAAATAATTAAAAAGCAAATACTCTTTCATTGAATGAGAACTGGTAAGAAAAACTCATGAGATTATCCTCAGATAGTTAAATAGTGATAGATAGATACCCTGTTTCCCCTAAAATAAGACATCCCCTGATAATAAGCCCAATCGGGCTCTTGAGCGCATGCACTAAAATATGTCCCCCCTGAAAATAAATTGTCCCCAAAAATATTTAAACGCATGTGCAGCCGGTCCTCGCCATTTCCTCTGGTTTCCTCCACATGCCCCAAAATAATAAGACCTCCCTGAAAATAAGGCCAAGCGCTTATTTTGGGGTTCAAAAAAATATAAGATAGGGTCTTATTTTCGGGGAAACACGGATAGATAGATAGATAGATAGATAGATTTTTATTTTTTTATTTTATTTTATTTCATTTTATTTCTTTGTCAAGCATATAACAGATAAGATAAAGATAAAAGATAACACATAAAAGTAGGACAGGGATGGTAGGCACACTGGTGCGCTTATGCATGCCCCTTACAGACCTCTTAGGAATGGGGTGAAATCAACAGTAGACAGTCTAAGGTTAAAGTTTTGGGGGTTTAGGGAAGAAATCACAGAGTCAGATAGTGCATTTCAGGCATTGACTACTCTGTTGCTGAAGTCATATTTTCTGCAATCGAGTTTGGAGCGGTTTACCTTGAGTTTGTATCTATTGTTTGCTCGTGTATTGTTGGGGTTGAAGCTGAAGTAGTCATTGACAGGTAGGACATTGTGGCAGATAATTTTATGTACTACGCTTATATACTACGCTTAGGTCAGACAGAAGTCAGCGTAGTTCTAAGTTGTCTAAGACCAAAATTTCAAGTCTGGTGGCATAAGGTATTTTATTGTGGGTAGACGAATGGAGGACTCTTCTCGTGAAATATCTCTGGACTCTCTCAATTGTATTAATGTCCGATATGCAGTGCAGGTTCCAGACAGATTAGCTGTATTCGATAATTGGTCTAGCAAATATTGTGTATGCTCTAGTTAGTAGTATAACATTACCAGAGAAGAAGCTACGCAAGATTAGGGTAACAACTCTTAATGACTTTTTGGCAAAGTTGTTACAGTGGGCTTTGGCACTTAGATCTTTAGAAATGAGTACTCCAAGGTCCTTGACAGAGTGAGGGTCATCTACAAAGTCATATCTATCAAATTTGTATTTTATGTTCTGATTTTTTTTGCCAGTGTGCAAGACAGAACATTTGTTGGTTGAGATTTGAAGTTGCCATTAGTTAGACCAATCTGACACATATTCAAGGTCTTTTTGAAAGGTACTTGCATTGTCGGTGGTGTTGAATAGTTTTACATCATCAGCAAAAAGAACGCAGTTGCTTTTAATATGATTGCAAAGGTCATTTATGTAAAGTATGAAGAGTGTTGGACCTAAAATACTGCCTTGGGAAACACCACTGTTAACAGGTATAGGATTTGATAGAGCACTTTCTATTTTGACCACTTGTTGCCTGTTTGACAGGAAGGCAGCTATCCATTTATGTATGTTTGTTCCTTTGTGAAGGATTGACTTTTGGAAACTGCTTGGACAAGAGTTTTGGAAGTGATTTGCCATTGTCTATTTTGTAAGACTAAGAGAGAATGACTGGCCCAAGGCAGTCTTTGTGCCTAAGGCAGGGTTAGAACTCTCTGTTTCCTAGTTTCTCACCTGGTGCTTTAAACTGCTTCACCAAAGTGGCTGTCAGTATAATATATGACTATGGGTAACAGTAAGAGTAAAACATAATTATATTTTTAAACCAGGTTTTTAGAAAAGCACATGCTTTAATAGTTATTTAAATCACAGCTGCCAGATGGCTGAGAACCTTTTCATTTGAGCCATAAATCATTCATGTTCATTTGAAATCCATTCCTTATTGGTGCCGCAGAGTAGCCCTCAAAATAGGGCATTTGGACAGAGATTATTTTTATGGAAAAACAAAGCATTGTCTGAATTGGTTAAGATTTCATGTGAGCTGTGCTTTTAAACTACATTATTTATGATGGCTGTGAATACTCACCTGGGAGCATATTCCTCTGAGGGTTAAAATATATCTTGATTAAACATGTTCTAGTTTTAATTAGCATTGTGACCTTTTCTGTCTTATTAATTCACATCTAATTTGTAGCTAAAGGATTCATCCGCTGTTTACAGACAGGGCAATAATTGTCCCTTTTCAAGAAGAACCTACCTTTTTGGTCAAAAGACAACCTAGCTCACAAATCCTTAAAAATGTGGTGATATTTCTGTTTTGGGCAGTATAAATCTGCTTGATCCTTTTTTCCCCATCTGTTTTTATTAAAGAAATAGCCATTTTATAGATAGAATGATAGAGAGAGATACAGATACAGATACAGTACAGATAGAGATATATAAATATACAGTAGATATAAGAGAGAGACAGAGAGGGAGAGAGAGGGAGAGAGAGAGATGGGCATTTGTGTTGCCATTTACGATATGGTCTTTCAGAAGGTGCATCAGATAATGAAGGAGTGTGAGGGAATACAGAATACAAGAAAAGGTTTAGCTTTGGGAAGTGGATGACTGCAGTTGTTTTCTACCAACAGCTCCAGTGTTAAGAAGAGAGGAAGAGAAGGTGAATGAAGGTGAATATACTTGTCCTAGGATAATGTTGTAGGATCCTATTTGGGTCGGTCACTGGGACCAGAAGGTTTAGCCTTCCGAGCTTTCAGACTCATGCTGGAGTCTTCTTCAGGGAACTTCTCTCTGGCAGAGTGTGGGACACTCTAGAACATTCTAGAACACAGGGAACTTCGCACACAGGGAACTTTTTTCTGCTTGAAGTTCCCTGAGGATGGGCTCCAGCACGAGTCTGAAAGCTCAGAAGTGAGTGGACTGTAATAGTAAGGAAAAGGAATAGCACCAGAAGCTGTTGGTGGTAATCACTTCTGATACATAGAGTCCAGGAAAAATGATTATCTTTTGAGTTGACACCAATCATAACAAGGCAAAAATTCTGAAATGCGAAGAGCTAATATTAATTTCTTTATTTTGGGGTCTGAACCCAAACACCTTGAAACTATTTCCAGCCAAGTGAACCTACTCTCCTGGAAGGACTTCTGAACAGCTAGGCATAGAGAACATTTAAACAGATAACGATAATGCCTTTTCATCATAACTTAAGCAATGTGTAACATGCTAAGAAAGTATCACAAACTAATCCACAAGGCTTTGGAAGATTGAGATTGAAAGACTTACTTTTGTCCTACCACTTTTCACGCAACATTTTTAGGCTTAGATAAAAATTATTACATGTCAGGACAAGACCCATAAAATAACAGCTGCTGCTGTGGATGATATTGATAAAGTGAATCAGAGAGAGTTTTTGGTCACTTAAATCTGACGATGAATAAAGAGGAATGACTTGTATTTCAATAGCAAGCAGTTTGACTAAGATGGGCTGCAGCATTCTCGTGGTAACATGGAACACATTTGTATTTTATTTATTAATCCAATTTATACAGCCATCTATCTATCCAACGAAATTCTGGGCAGTGAACAAAATAATAACAGAACATGCCAGTAAATAGTAAGAGTCCCAATCAAGGCCCAATGCCAACTCAATAACCACAAATCATACAAATTCATACCAGAGTTCTCATCATATGCTCATTGACCTGGGAAAGAAATAAGTCTTCTGAAAAACCAATAAAGTTAGGGGCAAATCATAACTTAAAGCACGGGTGTCAAACTTACCATGTCACATTGCCGTCAATACAATGATGTATTGCAATGTATTTTCCCTTTGCCGAGCTGGGATGGGCGTGGCTTGTGTGTGATGCATCTGGCCATGGGCCACCAGTTTGATACCCCTGATTAAGAGGAAGGCTTTTCCAATTGCATAATTGGAGATTGATGATAGATGGATAGATGATGATAGATAGATAGTTTAGTTTAGTTTAGTTTAGTTTATTTGATTTGTATACCGCCCTACTCCCGAAGGACTCAGGGCGGTGAACAGCCAACAATAAAATACATAAATACACAAAATTTAAAAACCCGATAAAATCAAATTAAATTATTTGGCCCAGACAAATTAAAATACCCCAATAATTTAAAAACAGATTAAAATTTACATATTTAAAAAGGGAAGAAATTAGGCCAAGCCCACTTGATGGAATAAAAAGGTCTTCACAGCACGGCGGAAGGAGCGCAGATCCGGGATCCTCCGTATCTCCGGGGGGAGCTCATTCCAGATGGTAGGTGCCCCCACAGAGAAGGCTCTCCCCCTAGGGGCCGCCAGTCGACACTGTTTGGCTGACTGCACCCGGAGGAGTCCCTCTCTATGAGAGCGTACTGGCCGGTGGGAGGCTATTGGTGGTAGTAGGCGGTCCCGTAAATAACCAGGCCCTAAGCCATGGAGCGCTTTAAAGGTGGTAACCAAAACCTTGAAGCGCACCCGGAAGACCACTGGGAGCCAGTGCAGCTCACGCAGGAGAGGTGTTACATGGGAGCGCCATGTCGCTCCCATTACCACCCGCGCGGCCGCACTCTGCCTGTTGGCCTGTTGGCCTCTGGCCCCTCCAGCAGCCGAATCAGATGAGGTGGCATGGGAATCAGGGTCAGCATCAAGGCAGCCTGAGAGCTCCGAGGGGGAAGAGAGAATGGAGCTGTCAGAAATAGAGATAGAGGCGGAGCCTGGGCCATCCATCAGTCCTCAGATGGAGAGTCAACAGCCCCCAGGTCTGGAGATGGCTGATGAGGAAGAGGAGGAAGAGCTGGGTCCAGTGCCTGATGCGCAGAAATTCAGAAGGCAGAAGAGTGGAGAGCAGTGGAAATCTATGGACCAATCCTTTGGATGGAAGAGCCACTGCTGCTAGTAAAGCCCCACCTAGCTCTGGGGATAAAAGGCAGGCGGCAGAGATGAATAGATGTAGCAGACAACTATTCTTCTTCCCGCCGGACAGACTTATTAGCTTTCTGTGTGAGAGAGAAAAACTTTTTGCTGGGGCTGCTGGCGCTCTTAATAAAAGAAACATTTATTTAACTACAGAGGGTTTGTTGTGTTTGAGAACTGGGTAGAACAGAAATAAATGTGTCAATATTATGTCAAAAGCCAATAAAGGCGCTAAGGAGGACCATGGATATGACACACAGGTGGCAAGACTTAACATTAAGATGATTGACATAATCCTCACCACAATCCTGCGGGTGTTTTCCCTATCTCTTCCTACCCAGAAGGGACCGAGTCACACTAAAGGGGATCACTGGGCAATATCTGTGGATGCAATAAAGGTGGAGAAATAAGTGCATTTCATTATTTTTATTGCCACAAGGTGAGTCCCAATAAAGGCTCTTATCTGTGCTCAGATTCATTGCCTATTTTCCTCTACCTGTGCTCAGATTCATTGGGTTTTTTCCACTCTTTCATTTTTAGAAAGAAGAAACATCAACATTGTTATTTATATAGTGTGCCCACAGAATATCATTATACCTGGCTGAGCTGTTTTGAGAGCTTTTCCTTTGGGAGACCCCTTTTTTTTTAAAATTTGATTTATATGCCGCCCTTCTCCGGAGACTCAGGGCGGCTTACAGTGCGTTAAGCAATAGCCTTCATACTTTTGTATATTTTATACAAAGTTAGCTTATTGCCCCCACAAACTGGGTCCTCAATTTATCTACCTTAGAAAGGATGGAAGGCTGAGTCAACCTTGAACCTGGCAAGATTCGAACTTATTTTAATTGCAGAAAGCTAGTGTTAAATTACAGTGCTTAGTCTGCAGAGCTATCCAGGCTCCTAGATATGTATCTATTGTTTCTTTATTTGTTAGTTTTTCTCCTTATGGCTTGAATGGCAGTGGCCGTGGGATCCACACTCAGAGAATAAATCACTATGGGCATATGTAAAAGAACCCTTTTTGTGCATAGGCAATAGAAGGACTGCATTTAACTAATTTAAATATAATACAATATTCAGAGTCAATTTTATTATATTTATGTCTTGCCTTTTGAATAATAACAAAAGGTAACCTACATTATTATAATTAAAATCTAGTGCATAATCTAGACCAGGGGTGTCAAACTCGTGGCCCGCGGGATGGATTCATCATGTGCTGACCATCCCCACCCCCAGTTTAGTGAAGGGGAAAAAAAGTTGTGATACGTCACATGACAACGACGTGATGATGCAAGTTTGACATCCCTGATCTAGACAGTAACTTGATTTATGTTTTGTGGCATTTCTAATCTACTTTTCTGAAAATAAAATACACTCTACTTTTTCACTGCAGTTTATAGATATTGTTCTGCATAAAATGCCACAACTAGGTTATATATGTCTTACTGAAGACAATTGGATTGTCACAGTTCTGAATATCTTTCTTTTTAAGATATGGAGACTGACCAAAGAGACATTGTAGACATTTGACATTATGTTGCTATATGAGGTATTTTTATTTAAATGAAGTTCATATCGGTACTTGCAAGAGTAAAACATTATTTAATTATTTATTTATTCAATTTATGTAACCACCCATCTCACTTTTATGTGATACTAAATAGCTTACAATAAAACAAATAAAAACACAAAAATACATAATATAAACAAAAATAAAACACTTAGCTGGGTATAATATAACCCATACAACTAATAGATGGAATCTAACTCAACTTGGGTTAGACTTGGACACAAAGTCAGATTTTCAAGGCTAAGAGGAACAAGACCAATCTAATCTTGGAGGGAATGATGTTCCAAAGCGCGGGCACCATGGCAGAAAAGGGTCTCCTCCTGAGCCCTACCAGATGACATGCCCTAGCTGATGATATCTGGAGGGTACCCTTCCTGCCAGATTGGCTAGCATGGATAGAAACAACTGGGAGAGAATTGTAATCCACATGTCTAAAAGTTACAAGTCTGAAAAACATTGCTCTAGGTGAACCTCAAAACCATTCCCACCCAGGAGGGACTGGCTCACTTGGAACAGGGCAGCTATCTGCAGATGCATTAAGGACAAAGAATTATTGACACTTCACCCCACCACTACTATTGTCGCTGCCACCACCACCACCATCATGAGGTAGGCCCTAATAGCATCCTTGTTCTTCCTTTTTTCCTATGTTGATGTGATAAGCACTGTAACACATCATTAAAAAACAATTTATTTCAAATATCTGATGAGTTATACCATCATAAATCATGAAAATGAAGGCTGGCAGATTATGTCCAATTGAGAACATATGTTCCCATTCATTTATGTTTCCTGCAACAATAAATTTGATTTTTCATGGTAAAACTGGATTAATTCTTAAATACACTTGAATCTCATATTTAAGGATAAGTCCTCTATAGAATTTTGAAGCTCATAAAATGAGGCCATGATATTGCTTTCATATTCTTTTAAACATTGGAAGGCAGTGTTGAAAGGAGGGAAAAAACATTAGGATCCAGACATGATGAAATGTAAAATAAAATATTTATTATATAGCATATAAAAAGCAGAACCGCAGCTGAGCAGTTTCTCAAGTATTCTTTTGAAAAAGTTGTGTGGGTGTATCAGATAAAAATTTCTAATATCAGAAGTTAGTCAGACCAAAAGCATAGTCTAGCATTTTGTTGTAAAAAATTGTTTAAGGATGGATAGAGATTATAACCAATTCAGACACCAATTAAAATGAAATTTGTTACTATGCATGGGATACTGCAGTCAACAATTTTGCCGTGTGTGTTCAAGTACAATGTCTTCTCTCTTCTAGGTTTGCATGACTGTGGATAACAGAATAGCAAAATTGGAAGTGAGATCTAGTCCAACTCCCTGATCAAGCAGGAAACCCTATAGACCATTGGTTCAGGGTCAGGCAGGAATAGTGCTGTGGATCACCTCCAATCTGATAGGATTAGGACTCTATGATGTGGCTGGTTCACCTTTGCAGTATTCTGTGATATTCTAATGGGTTTACTTTAACTGAAGTCTAACTTACTTTTCTTACTTACTAATTTACTTAAGGGCTTTTCTTTCTCTTTCTTTTTTAGAAATGCAAGTGATAATGCCATTGATTTTCAGTGACTTGCCCGGAAATCTTTCTAAAATACTTTTAATGTTGAAGATTAAGATGTTTATGACCTGCAAGCAGCTTGTAGTTGCTTACCCTGGGCTGAGAAAATCATGGAAAGTATCCATCCTTGTAAATTCAATAAAAATTGCATAGAGAAAGGATTAATTATAATTGTAATATTGATATCATGCATTTCCTTCAAGACAATGCATATACAGTATGATTTACTATTCCTGCATTATGTGCTCATAATCATATTCTGGGACTGACAGAAAGCAGTTGGAAAAAGTTCAGCTAGTAGATTTCATAACCATGGGTTTATGAAAAAAAAATTAGTCACCCTTTTCTTGGCATTCTAGTCAGCTACGCTGCTGGCTCAGCCTGAGAACACTTGTAGTCCAATATTTCAGTGATTACCAGATATGGAGGACCCTTATTCCTTCTGTCCAAATGTCGTCCAAGGACATTTTTTCGAGGATCAGCTGCTTTTGTTCTTGTAGGTTCATATGGTTGTCTCCTCTAATGCTCTTCAGAAGATATTATTTTATTTACACACTTTTTTACAAATATGCAGCTTCAGCACAGGAGTGCAGCCAAGTACCCACTTTGTAAGTTTCTATAAAACACAAGTGTTAGTAATTTTCAGCTTTGCTACTTATAATCAGTCCATCAGCAGGGTATTTATAAAGAATTAAAAAAGAGCAGACCTTAACTGCTTAGATGATTGTAGTGCTTCATGATATCCTTCTTTCAAAAACAGATGCCTATGCATGCTACACAAGCAGTCAGGGTTGATCTCCTCTAGGACTGACCGTTTTGATCACCCTATCAGTCCAAGGCACTTCCAGGAGTCTTCTCCAGTACCATAGTTCAAAGGCCTCAATTCTTTGGCGCTCAGCCTTTCTTATGGTCCAACTTTCACAGCCATACATTGCAACTGGGAAAACCATAGCCTTGACTACATGCACTTTTGTTGGCAGGGTGATGTCTCTGCTTTTTAGAATGCTTTCTAGATTTGCCACAGCTTTCCTCCCCAGGAGCAAGTGTCTTTTTTTTTTTTTAATTTGATTTATATGCCGTCCTTCTCCGGAGACTCAGGGCGGCTTACAATGCGCTAAGCAATAGCCTTCATCCTTTTTGTATATTTATACAAAGTCAGCTTATTGCCCCCACAACTGGGTCCTCAATTTACCTACCTTAGAAAGGATGGAAGGCTGAGTCAACCTTTTAATTTCTTGGCTGCAGTCTCTATCTGCAGTGATCTTGGAGCCCAGGAAAATAAAATCTGTCACTATCTCCATTTCTTCCCATCTATTTGCCAGGAATTGAGAGGGCCAGATGCCATGATCTTAGTTTTCTTAATATTGAGTTTCAAGCCAACTTTTGCACTCTCCTTCTTCACCCGCATCAAGAGGCTCTTTAGTTCCTTCACTTTCTGACATTAGAGTGGTATCATCTGCATATCTGAGGTTGTTGATATTTCTCCTGGCAATCTTAATTCCAACTTTTGATTCATCTAGCCCCACCTTTCTCATGATGTACTCTACATATAAGTTAAACAGGCAGGGTGACAGTATACAGCCTTGCCGGACTCCTTTCCCAATTTTGAACCAATGAGTGGTTCCATGTCCAGTTCTCACTGTTGCTTCTTGACCCGCATATAGGTTTCTCAAGAGACAAATAAGATGGTCTGGTACTCCCATCTCTTTAAGAACTTGCACAATTTGTCATGATCCACACAATCAAAGGCTTTAGCATAGTCAATGAAAATTCAATATTAGTTCCATTTATTATGCGTTTTAAAAAAAGAACACTTAATCAGAAAAGGAAATAACTTCTTTGCGAGGAAAATTCAATCATAATCAAATCTGATCCTATAAATAATTCATTGCATATTTTGTAACCAAAGTAAATATAGTATTTTCACATTCTAAAGAGGAAATGAATTTCATGAAAGGCCTTATTCTTTTGCAATCTTCCATATCCTGTGCCCCATCTTTGCATATTTCTTTTTCCTATTGGGTTAAATGTCAAATGTTTTGTCCAGCTATGGGGAAGAAAAAAAGTACATAATAGATATTCTGTTCCTGTTCGTGCATGTGTGAATCTAGGGGTGTGTGTTTGTGTGCGTGTGTTATGGGGTATAGGGAAAACTTCAGTTGCCCAAAAGGACTCCCTACCATAAACTGAAAAGGAATTCAGTGAAAAGGAATAAATTTGTGAAAACTCTGCATGCCATTGGTGAAGTCACAAATTACTTTCATATCATTTGCCTCCATGTGCAAGCAATTAAAACTGAACTGAATATTCCCTTCTATTTACAAACAAACCTTATAATGATTATTTGCCTTCCCTTAAAAAATGATCCAGATAGAAAGTATTTGGAAAGCTAGACTAATTGGTTCTTTATATAAAAAACTCTTAGACTATAATCTTAATTATACATAATAGAATATAATAGATATAGATATTTATATTCCTAACAACTCTATTTATCTATGTTAAAAATAAATAGATATGTTATGTATATAAACACGCATCTCTCTCTCTCTCTCTCTCTCTCTCTCTCTCTCTCTCTCTCTCACACACACACACACACACACACACACACACATATGCATACATCATACATCCCTATGTCCCTACCAGGGACGGGTTTCAAAACCCATCACTACCGTTTCCTTGTGGGCACGCGAGCGCTCACACATGTGCGCCACTTCAGCACATGCGCAGAAGCATCCGGGCAGGTGGGCATAGCAACCCACCCCTGGTCCCTACGTCCATCCGTCCATACATACATATATACACATACACACACACATACAATGCACACACACATGTATATGGATATATAATATCTGGGCCCCTGAAAGAAATCTTTCATATATAGAATGAGGATGAAAAAATAACTGAGCAACCAGTCCTCATATTTATGACTGTCACTGTCTGTAAAATAAAAGAAAGCTGAAATAAGATAATAAGAACAGTTTGGTTTCACTTAGCAACTCCTTTGTTTAGCAATAACAATAGCACTTAGACTTATATACCACTTCACAGTACTTTACAGCCCTCTCTAAGCGGTTTACAGAGTCAGCATATTGCCCCCAACAATCTGGGTCCTCATTTTACCCACCCCGGAAGGATGGAAGGCTGAGTCAACCTTGAGCCTGGTGAGATTTGATCTGCCAAACTGCTGGCAGCCAGTGATCAGCAGAAGTAGTCTGCAGTACTGCACTCTAACCACTGCGCCACCGCACCTCATATTACTTAGTTTACTAAGTTTAATGACTTAGTTGTCAGTCCCAACTGTGGTTGCTAAACAATTTGTATATATCTGGGTGGCCTTGGGCCAGTCTGTCTCTTTCAGCCCTAGGAAACAGACAAACTATTTCCAAAATCTTACCGGTAAAATTGCAGAGACTTTTCCAGGAAGTCTCCAGGAGTCAAGACTGACTCAAAGGCACAACAACCATAAAAGTAATAAAAAAACAAAAACAAAATGGCATGTTGTCCTTTTTCTTAAAGTGCAAAGCCCAAGATCACTCAGGAGGTATAGGAAAAAGTTTGGTTCTTCTACATCAGTGGTCCCCAACCCCCGGTCCGCGGACCGGTGCCGGGCCGTGAAGTACCTGGCACCGGGCCGCGCAGCGGCCGGGGGACAGGAACGCTTCAGCACAAAGGCTCCTGGGCCGTGCGCAATGGGCCTGCGCAAAGGCTCAGGCTCCTGGGCCGTGCGCAATGGGCCTGCGCAAAGGCTCAGGCTCCTGGGCCGTGCGCAATGGGCCTGCGCAAAGGCTCCTGGGCCGTGGCCCCACCCCTGCGCGCGCTCAGCGGGCCGCGGCCCCACCCCTGCGCGCGCTCAGCGGGCCGCGGCGATAAAAAGGTTGGGGACCACTGTTCTACATGTACCCATGAAGAGCATTCCCAGCAATTGTCTAATATTTTGAAATAGTTCTTTCTTTACAGTATTCATATATAGCCCCTCATAGACCCAAAGTTCTTCCAGTGCCAGAGAACGATCTGTTTCCTTTCCTAGGGCTGATCAGGAGTACATTTTTGTGGTGTGTGTGTGTGTGTGTGTGTGTCTGTGTGTGTAGGGAGGGGGGAAAGGGAAGCCAGCTTTTTCTTCTGATTCCAATTCTCTACCTTGTGCTTGTTTGATCTGGTGTCGTTCTAATAAGGGGCTTTTTCATGATGAACATTTCTGCTTCTGCTGTCATTTTGAATCTCTAGCTTTTGCTGTAAACCAACCAGAATATATCAGTCCTATTCTGGCATATAATATGCTTGAGTCAATGGTGGGTTGCCCCCAGTTCGGACCGGTTCTATAGAACTGGTAGTAAAACCGGCGGGAAGCTCCGCCCACTGACCCAAACGTCATCAGAAGCGATCTGCGCATGCAGATTGCTTCTGCGCAGAAGAGCTTGTGCACGTGCGAGCGGGCACGATGCGAACCGGTAGTAAATGTATGTAGAACCCACCCCTGGCTTGAGTATATCAATAATAAATAAAATGGCAGTAGCAGCAACAACAGGTCAAAAAGTTATGTGTGAACAAATGTCAGCGTAAAAGGGCTATAGAGCAGTAGGCCCTAACTTTTTCGGCACCAGGGACTGGTTTCGTGGAAAGCAATTTTTCCACAGACCAGGGTTTCAGTTTCATTTGCTGGCCCATTGCTCAACTATGCGGCCCAGTTCCTAATAGGCTGGGGGGTTGGGGACTTCTACTACAGAGCATGTGAAAAAATACTCTGAATATGTTTCCAGATGAATAACAGTCTGATTTTTGCAAATTCAGATGAACTCTGACTTCCATATATTGTCCTCCTATTCCCTTTCCATTTCTTACAACTCTTTTCTGACACACTAAAACAAGTATGTTAAGGAGGAATACATACACCACTGTTTCAGGTTTTTAAACTAATAGGACTGATACCACCTGGGAACACTGTGGTGGCACAGTGGTTGGAATGCAGTATTGCAGGCAAACTCTGCTCACAGCCAGGAGTTTGATCCTGACTGGCTGTCAGGGTTCCAAATAACACCCCCAATGAAAGAAAACTCCAAGGTTTGAGTTTCCTCAAAGTTACATTTTATTAGAGTTGTCATATTGGCATATCTGGGAAAACCCGAATCTGAAAGCTTCCAAGTTTTCCCCGCCCAAAGAAAAGTTCAAATCCCTGCCCAATACCCACAAGTCCATCACATGGTCCAATCAAACATCGTACCCACTGGAAATGCCTCCCAGACCTGGCCTTCCAGGTGCAGGGCAAGTTGGCCTTGACTTCTTGAGAAAGGAATGTTATTATGACTATACATCTCCCGTGCTCCATACAATCCCCACTCCCAGTTTCCCACAGTAATAAAGATGGCAGGTCTGAAGGCCTAATACAAAAGATGGCTTCCAGGCCTGACACCAAGGTTGACTCAGCCTTCCATCTTGCTGAGGTTGGTAAAATAAGGATTCAAATTGTTGGGGGTCTTATGCCAATGTTGTAAACTGCCCAGAGAATGCTTCAAAGCACTGTGGGGTGGTATATAAGTCTAAGCACTATTGCTATTTGCTCTGCAGAGATTTAAAAAAAAGAAAAAGTACACCAGGGTAAAATAACTGTTTTTGTTATACAACAGCCTTGTATTTCATATAATGTAAAATAACTGTGACAAACACAATTATTAAACACATGCAGTACTGTAAAATGCCATACCAGATTAAATTGGTAGTATATTGTTATCATTATTGTTATCATTATTTTTAGTTGATTGCATGCTGTGATAAGGTATTGGCATTACGTTGATGCATGAAAACAATAAATGGAACAGAAATAAATGTAAAATAAATGTCTACCTGTTGCTGCTGCTACTGAATTGATGCCTGTACATCAGGGATGGGTTCTACTTACCTTTACTACCGGTTTGCAACGGGACCACGCACGCACTCTTCTGCGCAAGTGCAGAAGCGTTCTGATGATGTCAGGGTCGGTGGGTGGAGCCTCCCGTCGGTTTTACTACTGGTTCTATAGAACCGGTGCGAACCAGGGGGCAACCCACCACTGCTGTACATCTATTTCATTTGTTGTTGTTGTTGTTCAATTCCATTTTTCCTAGAACCTAGTCTGAGAAAGCCTCCTGGGGTGAAAGAAGCAGAAAGGAAGATCAGCAAGGTAAACCAGTGTTAGTTAATATGTTGGGCATGGAGAAGAATGTTCAAAGCTATACAATATCTTCCCACAAGCATCAATGGGTATGGCCAACCAGAAAATCAGGAATCAGAGAGCAAATAGATGAGGATCTCCATTCTTACTCCTTCTAACATCTACAATGTTTGGTCTACCTATAGTGTTTCTGAACAGGGATGCATACTTCTCAGCAAGACATGCGTTGCCATCTCCTGATTATTTTATTTCTAACAATGCCTGTCCAGCCTACAGGGGGTATATCAATTTCCTCCTGAGTTTTCTGCCTCAAATATATCAGCATGCAGTCCACTTAGTAATAATGATTTTCTCCAATAATGATCATGTTTCTCTTTTTAGTACAAATGCCTCTATAGCTTAAAGATTTCCTTGATTTTCTCAGGCACCTTTAAAAAAATGTGCTGGTTTATTCATATTACAATATTAAAAGAGGAAAAAAAGTAGCATGATTTATTTGTCTTCTTCCCTTCCCTTCCAGAAAAAAAAAGTTGTAATAATGAGCAGAAATTATCAGTACTTTGGAATACATTGTTTAAAAACAGTTTAATGATTCATCAGCTGGGGTGCCATTCCCCAGCTCCTGGGGAACACAAATGACAACATTTATGTTCCACTGGTTGCCCAGAGCATAGACATAGTTGAAGTAGCCTCCAAGTTGAAGCATAGGGTAAATGCAGGAGTGACAACTTTTATAATAAGTTAATAGCAGTGGGGAATAGAGGAAAACTTAACAGTTATAATGTTACTTGATCCATAAAATGAACATTTGTTACCAAGTGCAAACTGAGACCCAACAAAAGGTTAATTTATTTTATTTTATTTTATTTTTTAATTTGATTTATATGCCGCCCTTCTCCGAAGACTCAGGGCAGCTTACAATGTGCTCAGCAATAGCCTTCATCCTTTTGTATATTTATACAAAGTCAGCTTATTGCCCCCACAACTGGGTCCTCATTTCACCTACCTTAGAAAGGATGGAAGGCTGAGTCAACCTTGAGCCTTGGCGAGATTCGAACCCTGCAGTAATTGCAGGCAGCTGGTCTTAATAAGCTTAATAACAGGGTGCTTTAAACCCCTGTACCACCAAGGCTCTAAGGCTAGTTTGTTAAATTTCATATTTGTAAAAATGTCATTAATGCCCATATTTTAAACAAATATGACTGGATGCAATCTACAATTGTAATAGGTTAATATTATACTCTCAGCTAAAGTATTGACAATATTGATACATTTTCATTTCATTTTTCCTCCCTCCTTGTTTAAAATGCATTGTTCCTATTCCTCTATTTCTTAAAACCTATCTTTCCCTTTTTAAGGGCCAAATATTTATGTTTGTTAGGAAATGATTATTACCTAACTTGTTGGGTTGGCAATATATAAACCATCAATATTGCTTTAAGACTGCTGTATTGCTGTATTGCATCATACTGTGTCCTGATTGGTTAGCTCTGTGGCCAATGTCCTTAAGAGGGAGCTAGAAACCTGGTGTGTTTCTCTTTGCTGATATCTTTGCTGTTTGCTGTGTGCTCTTTGCTGTTCTTTGCTGTGTTTGCTACTGTTTGCAAATATAGAAGAACTGTTAATGTGTATGACTACAATGAGTGGTAAGAAGACTTTGTTATTGGATTATCCTTGGACTATTGTTTTACTATCTACTGCTTTATACGTGTATGACCTGGACTATTTAATGGACTGTGCCTTATTACTATTTCCTGAAAGTAAACACAACTCAGTGTATCTCTGTGTTGGCTGTGTTCCTTAACAATGTTATCAGTTGACTAGCTGTTGATCGACACCTGACTAATATCTTCAAGCAGACTAGATCTTTACATCCATTTCACAGCCAAAGGCTTAGCTGAACCATGGCTTAGTAACTTCAGTGTGTTTAATTAAATAGTCTCCCTAAGTCTAGTGAAGATAAGGGATATCAAAATCAAATTTGAATTTATAGATGCTCTAGCATAGAAAATTGTGATTTGGAACTACTCTTCTTGGACTCCAAGAAAAATTAACACTTAGAAAATGTTAGCATTCAGAGCATATGCAATGGAGTTTTTCCTGAAATAGTCACCGTTATTTAAAACTGTTTGTAATAATTCTGAATTAGCACTGGGAAAAATGATTTCTTGCATTCTGAGATTAGAATTGGTCAAATATATCAAATATTTGACTTTTACATCAACATCAAATGTCCTTGACTATTGTGGTACACACATAAAATTTCCCACAGGCATTACTTTATTTTAAATTAGAAAAAAAAATGAATTGTGGAAATTCAGGTGAACTCTGAAAGCAAAATATGAGACTTTGAAAGAAATATAAAATCTTGAATATGGTTGTAAAAATTTGCTTTGGGATGAGTTATACATTTAGGCAAGAAAAAAACAAATGCACAGGTATAGCATAGGTTGTACCTGGCTCAATAGTAGTAATTGTGACAACGATCTTGGAGTCTTAGTGGACAATCACTTAAATATAAGCCAGCAGTGTGCTGCAGCTGCCAGAAAGGCTAACACAGTCTTAGGCTGCATTAACAGGGAAAGAATCAAAATCACGTGAAGTGTTAGCACTGATTTATAATGCCTTGGTAAGACCACATTTGGAATACTGCACCCAGTTTTGGTTGCCACAATGTAAAAAAGATGTTGAGACTCTAGAAAGAGTGCAGAGAAGAGCAACAAAGATGATTTAGGGGACTGGACGCTAAAATTTATAAAGAATGGTTGCTGGAATTGAGTATGTCTAGTTTAATGAAAAGAAGGACTGGGGGTGATGTGATAGCAATGTTCCAATATCTAAGGGCTTCCCACAAAGAAGAGAGAGTCAACTTATTCTCCAAAGGACCAGAAAGCAGAACGAGAAGCAATGGATGAAAACTAATGAAGTAGAGAAGCAACCTAGAACTGGGAGAAATTTCCTGACAGTTGGAACAATTAATCAGTGGAACAACTTGCCTCCAGAAGTTGTGAATGCTCCAACACTGATAGTTTTTAAGAAGAGATTGAACAATCATTTATCTGAAATGATATAGGGTTAGATTAGAAGACGTCCAAGATCCCTTCCAACTCTGTTATTCTGTTACGATATACAATCTCTGAAGAATCAAAAAGTGAGTCATCGGAATGTAGATGTTAATTCAGAATCCTAAGAATTATGTATCTTGAGGCTGGCTTATAAGCATACAGAAATATACAACAAAAAACTCTACTTGTCAGATTGAAGTATTTTTAATCATTAATGATATGGCTCCTAAAAATGATAAAATACATTAAAGATAATAAGATGACATTCACCCACACAAATTAGAAGCTCATCATAGTTGCTTAATTCTTAATTCTCCACAGAGTTACAAGAAGCCAATGATGTAAATAAAGAAAACAGTTGTATATATGTATAGTTATATCAAAAGAAACTGAGAATTCATTTGGGGGGTAACACAGATAAAAAGAGCACAAAGAACCAGTAGAAATGAACATGTACATCCAGAAAAGCAGATTGCTTATGAAATTTAATTCCTTAAGATCAGTTAATGTCAATGTATTGGACTAAAATCAGTGTTGGGCAAGGGTGAAATCCAGCAGGTTCTGACAGGTTCTGGAGAACCGGTAGCGGAAATTTTGAGCAGTTCAGAGAACCGGTAGCAGAAATTTTGAGTAGTTTGGAGAACTGGCAAATACCACCTCTGGCTGGCCCCAGAGTGGGGTGGGAATGGAGATTTTGCAATATCCTTCCTCCAGGAGTGGGGTGGGAATGGTGATTTTGCAGTATCTTTCCCCTGGAGTGGGATGGAATGGAGATTTTGCAGTATCCTTCCCCTGCCACGCCCACCAAGTGACGCCCACCAAGCCACACCCACAGAACCAGTAGTAAAACCTAAGGCAGGACTAGAACTCACAGTCCCTCAACTTCTAGCCTGGTGCCTTAGCCACTAGATTAAAGAAAAGGCGAGGAAGAGGGGAAAGTGCATTCTGTTACTGTAATCTTAGAATAAAGGTAATGCTAGTATTTATGGTTTTACTTTCTTGAAGTAAAACTGGCAACTCCTATAACATTGGAGACCTACAAGAAGAACTAGTAGTATACTATCTCCCCTCCCCAACTATGATACAGCTAACAATATGGGACTCCCCATAAATAGAATGACCATTTGGGGACAACTGCCTAAACTTTGGCATGTTTGTTTCAAAATAAGTGTCACTTTCTGTAACACTTTAGTTCTGCATCTCTAGAGAAGCAGTTTTAAGAATATTACATTTGTGCTATAGCTCATGGCCATAACTGTTGGTGCCTGTGGCAGTTGCTTAAATCTCTTATCTGTGCATGTCATCTCCAATACTGACAGGGCATTTTAACCTTGGCACTAACATGAAAAAAGAAATAAGACTCACCTTACTGAATGGGTCAATCCATTGCCAAAGTCTAGGTGCCTAGCTTTTTATAAATATTTTATTCCAGATGGTCAAATATATAACCTTATCATGTAAAACACAATGGACTTGTTATTCTAGTAGAACAGATACAGTGGTTGACAGAGAGAGGAAGTACCATCCAAGCTAATTTAGAACTTGTTAAGTCTGTCAGGAAAGCAAACTGATTAGGTCATTGCAGTGCATGTTTTAATAATCTAATCTGTAGAAGGAAGTCATAATTACTCTGCTGAAATAAGATGAGGTGGACGTTTGTCCTCCAGCCAATAAAGTAGAGTAATCCCATTGTATTAATTGGATTGTATTCTTGAGCCTGCAATGCATTTCTTAGCTTTAGATCAGATTGTTTTCAATAGGAAATTATAAAGACAGCCTGGAAACTAGAATCGGAAGTGATTTTTTTTTTAACAGACTAGCAAAAATATTAACATGAATAACTTTAAAATACAAATATGAATATTCTGATATAGTAAAAAAAGGGACATTTAGTTTTAGAAACTGCATAAACTATCATCAAAAAATTCATTCCTATTTATACTACTTTGCAGAGCTAACTATCTAAAAATCAGTGAAAACTTACAAAGCCACATTTACATTTTAATAACTATAGATAATTCTGGCAAATAAATTCAAATCTGGCAATAGCTAAGATGAAGAAAGAGACAGAGGGGCTATTTCTGGCTGCATTGGAATACTGGCAAGAATTGCCACTGGCCTGCAAGCAAGAACTGGTCAAGTCACAACAAAGTTACGGCAAAGTAATAAAAATAAAGAAATTAAAATGCTCTGGGACTTTAGAATTAAAACTGACAGGCACCTGCTTTATAATAGCCCAAACTTAACCACTGTCAATAAGAAAGGTGAGAGGGGGAGTCTGGATAGTGGACATTGCAGTACCTGGAGACAGCAGAATCGAAAAGAAAGAACGGGAGAAAATACAAAGATCTGCAAATAGAAGTAGAATGAATGTGATAAAAGAAAGCAAAGGTAGTACCAATAGTAATAGGTGCCTTGAGTGCAATCTCCAAATTTCTGGGGCACCATTTGAAGCCCATCAGTATTGGCAAAACCACCCTCTGTTAATTGCAAAAGGCACCTTTACTTGGAATAGTTTACATCTTGTGATGATATCTTTAACACCATCAAACATCTGCCTATCCTGGGAGCTGTTCTGACCTAAGCTTCCTTAGAAATTAAACAGCACAAACTTAGCCTCGGCAAACCTCTTTAATTCATACGGCTTTAAATTACTTTCATTTACAGTCTGTAAGGCTTGATACACAGTCTTTCAGAGGAAGATTATCAACACCCACCTATCTCACGTGGAACGCTGCCAAAGAGCTAATTTCCAGACGCAGGGCATGGGCAAACTTGGCATAGAGTCACAAACAGAATTTTCAAATCTTGAATCAGCCAGATGAACTAATTGCTTCCTGCAATAGCTCACATCCCGTTCGCTTCTCTTTTATGTCTTATGGGAGGGGCCAATCATCTCCAAGCCTTACTCCCAAGTCGACCCTATTTCCTTAATTGTTCCTGTCTCCTGGCAGCTCTGCACATGCGCACACTAGGAACAGGCTCCCGCTGTTCTTCTTCCTCACTGATGTCAGACTCTGGAGACTCCAGAGGCAGCAAAGAACTACCAGATGGCCTTGGCCCCCTCTTTGCCTCCAACTCAGAGCCATCATCCTCCCCAACTTCCTCACTGTCTGAATCTGCTGGCCACTGGCAGGCCACAACAGGAGCTTGGAAAACATGCCAAATCCAGTCTAAATATCTAGCTGACCATGAGACCAACTGTAAGAAACCAAATTATGCTTAGGATAATTTATTTTTATCAATTTTGCATGTTTACTGTACTGCAATTCATATACATTCTATTGATGTTATCTTATCACCTCTATATCATTGCTAAATTATTATTATTAACCTGTCTTTCTATCAATAGACAGAATCAAGACATTTGGACTTGTCTGTAATTAATTCTAATTCTATCCCATTGTTTGTTTGTTTTTTTAAAAAACACCTTAATTATTTATTGTCATCCTGTTCAACATTTTGAGTCAAACAGTGGATCCTTTTGTGTACTGCACAAAAAGCTTTGTGCTTTTAACACTGGTTTCTCCTTCAATCTTCAACATTTTCACAAGTTTCAAGTTTTTCTGGCCCTGTAGCTGTCCAGCTCTGCCAAATCCCTAATGCCTCCATCCATCGTTATTGGATGAAAGCTATTTTTATCTAATTTCACTTTTTCTATTTTTAAATCAGTTTTCTGAGTATTAATATGCTGAGCCATCTGCTAGGGAATTGACATACCAACTTGTCAAAAAAAACTGCAACAGCAAACCCAGTAGGAGATATCACTTACAATTCTAGAAGTTTTTGTACCAATGCACATAATATGGAAAATAAACAGGGGTAACCTGAAACTAGATGGTAGGAGATATGGAAAAGAAACAGGGGTACCTAACCTAGGAGAACAAATATGTCATAGAAGCCACTGAATCTTAGTGGGATGACACACATAATAGAAAAAGATGGGATACACTGTAAATAAAACAACCATATGCCTACACACAAATTCAAAACTCAGAGTACAGAAATCCTGTTGAGAATATTTAGGTAAGAACAAAAGAAGAGACAAACAACTGTGATGTTTTTTTTATCATTATTATAGACCATCTGGTGAGGCAGAAGCTATATGAAATGAGGACTTTCTGTGTCAGATAAATACAGTTTCAGATGGGCCTACAATAATGACAGTGGGAGATTTCAACTACTGTGTTGGAACGCTGCCAAAACTTGGAGGTCTCCAAAATTCCTCACCTCTATTGCCGACAATTTTATTTGTCAGAAAGTGAAAGACAAAGCAAGACAATCTTCTATTCTGAACCTAATCCTAATTGACAAAAAGGAATTGGTTGAAAATGTGCAGATTATTCAAACCAAGTGGCCATATTATCACTGAATTCATATTAGCAAAGGGAGGAAAAGGAAGAATAGAGAGTATTCAGAATTGAATACTGGATTTCAGAAGAGCAGATTTTGATGAACTCATTATCAAGGAAGGTTAGTCATACCTAATGGTTTGGATATTCTGAAAGAGAGATGTTTCTGGGAAACTAAAATTCAGAATTAGCTGAAGCTTCTAAGAAATGCCCTTCTGCATCCCCAAGCCTGATTTGGATATGTCAGAAACCAAAGGAAATAATACAAAGATGCACTTTGAGGATAAAAGGGTGAATTGCTTTTAGCTGACACTGAGGAGGTAGAACCTGTGTGGATAAGAGGGTGAAGGAAAGCATATTGCTGTTCCTTGTATTTTATGATTCAATTATAGATCATTTTCCTTGTTGGTGCCATGTATTGTTGGTTGTGCTTGCTTGTCCATGTGAGCTTGAATATTCATTCTAGCTAGTTCTTTGTATTGTTTTGAATTCAAGAGTTTATTTGAATTAGCTGTTTCTGATGTTGGGAAATGAAGAGAGAATGTGTGCTAGTTATTATCAGCTTACAAAAGATAGCTATCCGCCCTCCCCCCCCCCATTACAGCCCAAGCTGCAAATAGCTGGTGTATGAATGCCTCATCTTTGGAAAAAAAATAAAATAATACCCCTTTGTTCTATTTATCTGGCTCTACAAGTGTAGTCATGCAAGTCTGCATGTATTGTGAGTGGAGGATGCTTCGAAGCAGTTTACCTCCCATCTTTTTCAGAAGCTCTGAAAGAAATTATCAAACATCCTTCTGATCATTAGCAGTTCCATTATGAAGCTGAAACAGCTTATGTCTCTCACTGTAAGACCTGTGAAGCCAAATGTTTTTGCACTAGGTATGTGCCAATTAACAGTCTTGACTCATTAACATACATTTTACCACCTACCCTATACTGTAATTCTGTTCTCATCTGGCATAAACCATCTGCCTCTTAAAAGCCCATCTTTTTTCTTTGAAAGTAGTAATGAGATTATTTTTAAAAAAGCAGAAGATGGAAAAGAAATAAAGCTGCTTCCAAATGTTTATTCATGCTTTTGATAAAACCCATTGATAATATTTGAGAAGGAGACCAATTTACTGGGTGAATTTTGGGCAAAATTTATAAGGTAAATGGGCCCTTCCAGACAGAAAAATGTGTCACTTCCAGACAGAAAAATGTGACTGATTTGGGCTGCTAAACTGTGGTATCTTTATAATTAATGTAAAACAATCTTTCCTTATAAATGCTTTGTCGAACTCGTGCACAATCTGATTCTCCATTTATTAGATCAGTGGTTCTCTACCTCAGAATTTATTGGGCAAAAATTTGAATATGGTTAGAGAAAATGACACAGCAACATATTGATCTTAAACCGGAGCTGTTCCTGTTGGGTATCTTACCGGAGAAATTTAGTAAAGAAAATATATATTTGATTATACATGTAATAACGGCAGCAAGAATGGTATTTGCACAAAATTGGAAAGCAGAAAAAAGTCCTACAAAGGGAGAGGTAATTAAGAAAATATTAGAATGTGCAGAAATGAATAGATTAACATTAGCAATTAAAGGAAGGAAGAATCAGAATATTACAACACATGGGGGCAATTTTATCAATGGATAGAGACTGAATATAGACAATAGGCAATGTAAAAGTAAGAAATATGGGGAAAATATGTTGTAATACATTAAATTTAAATGTAAAAGAAAGATAAATATGTATTAAGAAAATGATGATTAATGTTGAATATGATGACACAAAATTTTTTGTACCCAGATGTTACACTGATTGATTAATGATGAATTGTTTGTTTAAAAAAAAGAATTTTAAGATGCATAGACTTCAATTCCCAGAATTCCTCAACCAGCAATGAATTCTGGAAGTGAGTTCATGCACATTAAAGTTTCCAAGGTTGAGAAACACTGTATTGGAATACATGTCACATCTCTCTCCCTGCTTCTGAGCTTTCTGCTATCCTAGAAAATACATGAAAAACAAAGGTGGCTTGATAGGTTAGCAACCCAGCTTCACAGAACCACTCAGTTATTTTTTGCATTTAATGGAGCAAATATACAGTACACAACACAATAAACTTGGATTATAGGAAAGGTAGAATGCAAGGTATTATTTGATTTCCCTTTATATGGAATAGAGTAAAGGAATATTTTTCCAGGATCGGTGGTAAATCATAGCAGGACTTTGGTACTTTGCACCTTGTTCCCAGATTATAAAACTGGCAGCAAAAATGGTGGCTAGAAATAAACTTCAAAACTGTCTTGCAGAAATGACGAGTGAAAGAGTGATAACACGGGAGTGCCCAATTTCTTAATGCATCATTCTGTGATATCATCAATATTCCAATTTTCATAGATATTGTTTTCTCCAAAACATTTTGACCACTTTGGTGAGCTAGGCTAAAACATTTAACATAAATATTATCCATAATTTGAATTTCAGATACATTTATAAGGTCCCTCTAGATCAGGGGTCCCCAAACTTGGCAGCTTTAAGACTTGTGGACTTCAACTCCCAGAATTATCCAGCCAGCACAAGTCTTAAAGCTGCCAAGTTTGAAGACCTCTGCGCTACACTGATTTATTTTTCCCCATTCCAGATTGCTTTTTACAATGAATAGACATTTCTGGCTAGTAGCTTTGGAAACATTTACTAGGCTCTACTACCTTACTGTCATTCTACCAATAACAAAAACTGCTGCTCTCACAATGGCATGTTCTCTATCTCCATATTTTCTTATACATAATTCAGAATTGGATTATGGTTGATTTTATTTTCTTCATTCTCCTGCCTACCCAGAAGTTCAAAAGTATGCAATATTGCAAATAGATAAATGGGTACCACTTCAGTGGAAAAAAACTAGCTGCGTTCATGTGTGCAGAGACGAGAAGCTGACACTGGACCTGGCCAGATCAGAGGTGGCATTCAGCAGGTTCTGACCAGTTCTGGAGAACCAGTAGCAGAAATTTTGAGTAGTTCAGAGAACTGGTAAATACCACCTCTGACTGCCCCCCCCCCTCTATTCTCTGCCTCCTGAGTCCCAGCTGATTGAGAGGAAATGGGGATTTTGCAGTATCCTTCCCCTGGAGTGGGGTGGGAATGGAGATTTTGCAGTATCCTTCCCCTGGAGTGGAATGGGAATGGAGATTTTACAGTATCCTTCCCCTGTCACACCCAGCAAGCCATGCCACACCTACCAAGCCATACCCACAAAACCGGTAGTAAAAAAAATTGAATCCCACCACTGGCCCAGATGCGAAGCAATGCAACACAAGATGAGGTGAGGTGAGACAGCAGAAGAGTCCAGAAGAGCCAACAACCTTAGTACTGCTAATCAGCTGGTTCACTCCTTGCGGTGCACCAAGGACAGACATGCAAACACTCAAGAGAATGAACTAGCAATTTAGGCTATCAGGACTGCATTGTCGTCTAGCATTTGTAGATTTTCCTGACATTGTACACCATACACTAAATAAATAAACATTTTCTTCATTCTTCCCCTTTCTTAAGAGCAAGGGTTGATAAAGGAAATAGGATCAAAATTCTAGTTAAACCCATCCACCATGTATATGATAGTATGAGAGAGCCAAGAATTGTCTTCAATCCTGTCACTTTCCACCCAAACAATATTTCATTCTTTTTCGTTTACAGCAGAAATTGAGAACTATAGATAACATATTTTATCAGAGAGGGTAGATTTCTCCTAGGAAAAGGAAAAGGAGCTTTTCTGATTTGAGGATACTTCTGGGAAGAAGAAGGGTGAATGGCTGGTCAAAAAGAGAATGGCTGGTCAAAATGGATTTTGAAGAATTGTTGGTTCTGAAAGAATCCAGGGTAAGATTCTTGGAGTTGGCTGGGCCTTCCAAAACAAACAAACAAAACAAAACCTTTCTGTGGAAAGAGAAGAAGGGAGAGATCTGCCAGCTCAACAGAGAAAATGCTGGTTAATAGAAAGCCACATATTTTATTAATATGTGACGGTATATCCATACCCAGCAGGTAGCTCAGTTTAAAAATGCTTGATCAGGTGCTAATAAAGCAAACTTTTGTTTCTCGCTGTTCTGCTATGTATCAGAAAATGAGAAATGGGTTCCAGCTTAATCAGTGGCTGTTACTGTTTAGTTGCTGTAATTAAGTGTTCTTTGAATTGCTTTATGTGCCTGTTACAAAATTTGTAACTGGGTTAATGTGGCTAATAAAAGGGAGAAAAAGCACAAGAATGTGCTGCAAGTTGGATCAGCTCCCATGAACCCATGAATATTCTATCACAGTGACGAAGGATTGATCTTGTGTTACTATACCCATGTGCTCCTCCCACCAGTATATAGCATATAAGAATTCCAATGCTTGCCAAGTGATGGAAGGCTGCCATGTACATTGTCCCGAGAATGAAACTAAGATATCATTGATCCACGAATTTGTTTCTAATATTAATCCACCAAATTCTACTCTGCAAATACCTTTATTCAATGCACATTGGCATAGTTTTGGATCATAATACTGACTTT
The DNA here is from genome assembly GCF_029215685.1 of Pituophis catenifer annectens. NCBI lineage: Eukaryota > Metazoa > Chordata > Lepidosauria > Squamata > Colubridae > Pituophis > Pituophis catenifer. Next base: position 23,306,447 of record NW_027256886.1, read on the forward strand.
AGTTACTGAACACTTTCATATTTGTTGCAATGAAGCAGGCAAAACATATAAATTAATCAAGAATGTCAAAGCTTTAATACAATGGATCAAATGTTAGGAAATATGATGTAGCTACCCATCTAAAGTGACCCAGGCAGTGTAGCTGGAATTGCACATTAAATAGTAATTTCCTATTGTTATATAATATACAGTAGCTAAGGATGTTTCTGATGATCATGTGGCTTTTCAAAAACATTGGGATATAATAATTGAATTGTCAAGGATAAAACTTTGGCAGCCTCTTGCCATTAGAGTAGGAGGGGGAGGTGTATCCCCCAGAGAAACACACAATACCAGACCTCCAGACTTTTCGTCGGGCCCTGAAAACACATTTATTTCATCTAGCCGGGCTGGCTTGATCCATCCTTTCGGTTTTAATTTGAAATTGGTTTTAACTGGGTTGTTTTAAATTGAGGGCTGAAATTATTTAATGTCTTTTAAACTGTTTTTTAAATTTTATATGTTATGTTTTATCTCGGCTGTTCACCGTCCTGAGTCCTGTTGGAGAAGGGCAATATAAAAATCAAATCAAATCAAATAAAATAAAATAAAATAAAATAAATAAATGGGTTAGATAGAGAAACAAAAGATTTAGATTCTGCTGAAGACTGTGAGAGCCTGAAACCGTTTCAAGGACATCATAACAGGTGTGGAGTTGAAGCAGACAGTTCCCATAACAAAGTGAACTTGTTTATATGATCTGTGAGATGTTGTGGGTTTAGCTGGGGAAATTATTGTTTAATTCTATGAACTGGTGTTTGGGAACATCAGAGTTAGTTGTACTTTGATATTACCATGCAGTGTTCAATAAACAGTAAGATTTTCGGAAACAAAATGAACCTCGACTTTTATTTGGATTCTTGAGCTGGATGTTGACATTTATACTGCTTCCATGTTCTGCCTTTAGAGTGTTTTGATTAAGTCATAAAGCATTGTACCCGATCTGAGTTGCATTTAAAACTTATCTCTGCACCAAGTCTAACTTTTTTTCCTATTCCTACCTCACTGTTTGCAAAAGTGCAATTATCCTCACCATCATCTTTATGATCATTGTTGTCGTAAAAATTCAGGACTGAGAAAATGGATGGGCAAAAAAATAAATAAAACAGAGCATCCTGAGAAAGTGCCTGATTGGTTGGTTGAAATTCAATGTTTTATGCATTCATTAAAATGAATAATAATATTTTTAATCCTTAGTTCATTAAAAATATCATTTATTTATTTATTATTTATATTTCCTAATTAATTGGCTTTCTTTACCTAATAAGCAGTTTTCTACCAGTAAATATATCAAGTGTGGGCTGAATTTTTATTTCATATAAATGTTGTATTATCAAAAATAATAGCCACGAGGATGGAATTGCAGCTGGTTGGAAGGAAAGTTTAATTCCTCCTCTTTTGTACTTCAGCCAAAAATATTCCTTCAAAACTGTTTTGCATCAATAGAAAATTTCTAACAGGCCAGATGAGAATTTCCTTTCCCTGATTTAACCCCATCTGTGATTTCTCGTGTTCTTAAAGTGGTTGTATTAAATGTTTTATGTTACAGAAGTGACAGGCTAGTGAGGAACCACATTCTCAACTGAGCAGACTATTAAATCACACCACGTTCTCTATAAACAACTCTTTTCTATCCTCTTTGTTCAACTTAGCCTTAGCCAAAAGTGTTTAGCCCATATGAGGTAACATAACAGTGTGTAGTAAGAAAAAACATCTACTGAAAGAGGAAAAAGGAAGTGAATTTCTGCAATCTGCATTATGATTGCTAGAACCAGTATCTCATTATACTTCTTAGGTTCTACAAGCTTTTAATAATTTTTAACAGATAGAGTAGCTTTTCTTCTTTGTGAGAAGTAGTAAGTTTTAGAAATAAAAATCTTGTGTACACAAAGCTTTAGATTCTGGGTGTGGGCATATTACATATTATTTCTATATGTAAGCTTGCAGAGGCACATAAAAAATAATTGTCTAAATGTCAAGCCTCCTGGAGCATTACTCACCTACATAATTTAAAGAGGATTATTCCACATCAATTGGAAATATTCTCAGGTTAGAAAAATCTAACTAATGCAAATCTCTGTACCATCATCACATGTAGAGAGGAAATAGAGAAGCAGAAAGAATCCAATTTATTTCCCTTCATTTTATTTGGCTATGAAAAATGTTACTGTTAATAATGATGTTTGATCATTAGAGACCCAAACGTAATATCTACCTAACATTTTCCCCTCAAGTATTGAGAAAGAGAGACAACAAATTTTGAGCAAATTGATTTATAGAGCTGGGATTGTTTAAGTCTCTGATTTAACTTGATTTAAGTTGGGATTCTAAATAATTTGCCAGAAGCCTGAAAATAATGGCAAAAAGCAACCTGTATCTAAATCAGACTGAGACTGTTCTATATTTTGAACCATTTATTTTGATGAACATGGAAAGTCCTTGGAAAAAATGGCCACTTTTCTGCTATTATAGAGAAATTTCAGGCAGTTGTTTCCTTTTCATTTCTCCTGATTCAAGACATTTAGCCTCCTGAGGCAAGGATAGCACCCTCGCCTCAATTCTGTTTATAGAAATTGAGTTGACTAATAACTGAATTTATTTGGACAATCTCAATGATAAAGTGTCATCTACAATACCTGAAAGGCATAAATCTACTGCCTGAGATGCTGCTGTGTCACACTGCCTTATCAGAGGATTAGCCCATTTATTACTGATAGAATCCTTGCCTTCACTAGTAGAAAATCTTGAAAGTTAACTTAATGACACCTTGGCTTGTTTCCAGATTGGAATACTTTAATCTATGCCAGTGTATTTTTGATTGGTCAATCTGTCATCTAGCAATGGAGTGCAGATACAACATGGCAGTTGAGAGATCAATGCTATCAATTTGCTGTACCCTGATATAAATATACATGCAAATAACAACATATCAGGAATTGCCAGGGAACAGTTGTTAGTAGCTGTCAATAAATGTCATATTTTAATGGCCAAAAGCCTATTTAAATAAGCAAACTACTTTTCCACTGCTCAACCCAATCCTTCATGCAACTCCCTTAGGCATTTCCTAAGTATAAAATCTCTTTCTCATTTTGTTTTCCAGTCTTTAAACAGAAATATAGCACCCATAATCCTATCCTCCTTGTTGTAATCTTTTCCCTTCTCAATTCATCTTAAAATAATGGCCATTTATCTCATGGAAGTGAAGTTAACAATGCGCTGTGTGAAGCTTTGCCCTATAAATCAGTTTCATTTGAATGAACCCACATTCAGTTCCAAGACAGACCAACTGGGAGAAAAAGTTGTCTCTTGCCCCCATCACTACGTTCAGCAATATAAATGCTGCATTGTTATATGGTGTAATAAATGGTTCCTTGGATCTCAGCAAGGTTTATCCTTCTGCTAGCACAAATGGGATTGCACTCTAAAATGATACGTTAGTTTATGTTTCATGAAATAAGCAAAGAAAGCAGTCATAATTCCTGCAGCCTCTGAACTGTCAAACTTTTAATGACATTGTTTTGACCAAAGTACAAATAGCATGTTAATGTGGGCTATATTATGGACAGGAACAATCTGTATATCTGCTTCTATATTACATTTTGCTGACTGTGTCTTATTCATCTGGTTGACAGCTTAATAGAAGGAGCACTCAGTGTTTACATTCACCTTCCTTTGTTTTCTGTAAAATAATTCCTCGGCATTAGAAATATGTTTTTTAAAAAATGAGATCATGAGTTGGCTTCTCTACCAATCCTTTGGAAAGTAATACTTCCTCAGTTTTACAAGCTGTTACAACCAAAGCAAAGAATATATTTGAACAGCCAGACAAATCAGGAATATATTACCCACAAACATATGCAAACTATATGCACAATCAGAAAATCAATACTACACTTTGGGCACATTTACAGGACATGATTTCTGGTTTAATATGGAGGATTCCTGTAACCAGAATTCCTAATTTAGAAGATATGCTTAGCAAATGATAATTGGTATTACCTATCATCTGTTATTCTTGCGACTGTGACTTATCCCCGCTAAGTCATTGTTAGGACAATATGATGATTTAGTGTGGGAAGAAACAGTGACAAGATAATATTATTAACTGTGACTTCTCTTTGGCTGGGAGCGAAAACAAATAATTTCATTGGAATAATGACCATGGAAGACTTCGTCAAATCAATGGAAACAGCTAACATTACAGTATAAATCTTCTATAGCATCATAAAGCATTTGGTAATCAGTTTGACAGTGTCTTCCTGCTTGTAACTCAATCCTTTCCTTCGCATCCTTCTTAGTTATCCAAATTATGGTGGTTGGCAATCCATAGCTGAACTCTTTCAGTGGTGGTACTTAAATTGAAGAAGTCCACAGAAGAGATGTATGGTAATTAGGCCACACACCTACTATTTGTCCCACCCAGCATTATCTGTCCTTCCTTCAACAACATATTGTTGTTGTTGAAGGGCCTGGTGGCTCAGCAAACTGATAGCATTGTGATTAACACCAGCTGTCTGCAATTACTGTAGGTTTGAATCTCACCAGGCTCAAGGTTGACTCAGCCTTCCATCCTTTTTAAGGTAGGTAAAATGAGGACCCAGATTGTGGGGGCAATAAGCTGACTTTGTATAAATATACAAAAGTATGAAAGCTATTGCTTAACGCATTGTAAGCCGCCCTGAGTCTTCGGAGAAGGGCGGCATATAAATCAAATTTTTTAAAAAATATATACCCCCTGAAGTGAACCATCTTCAAGGAAAATATAAAGTCCAGTTGCCTTTTGAATGAGCTCCTTTGGGACAACCATAATCTGGATAGACTAAGAATTTCCATACACATAAAACCACCAATTTAAATTATTTTGAAAGCAGCCTTGATTAATTCTCTTCTTAGATTAAGATTAAGTCTGTCAGTGGCTGTGCATGTGATGGGTGCTTACTACTTGTAGAATCCCAGGTCGTATACCTTAAATACAAGCTGTCAGAAAGCTACAATATGCCCTGGCATCTTTGTGAGGTTCCTGAATACATTTGGTACCCCACTTTGAAAAAACAACATATTGGGAACTGGATATGTCTAGTCCAGTGAAAAGAAGGACTAGGGGTGACATGGTAGCAGTGTTCCTATATTTGAGGGGCTGCCATAAAGAAGAGGGGTCAACCTATTTTCCAAAGCATCAGAAGACAAGACAAGAAACAAGGAATGGAAACTAAACTAGGAAAAAAATAACTTAGAACTAAGGAGAAATTTCCTAACAGTGAGAACAAGTTGTGGATGCTCCATTCACTGGAGGCTTTTAAGAAGAGACTGGACAGCCATTTGTCTGGAATGCTATAGGACAGTGATGGCTAACCTTTTTGCCGTCGTGTGCTAAAAGCGGGGGTAGTAGGGGGGATTGTGCACGCCCATAATTCAATGCGCCCCATCCCCCACACATGAGCGCATGACATCCCCCTGCTTTTGGCACGCGATGGCACGGTGGGCCTGGTAGGACCATTTTTTTGCCCTCCCCAGGCTCCAGAGCCCTGGGGAGGGTGAAAACAGCCTTCTCCACTCCCCCAGAGGCCCTCCGGAGGCTTGGAAACAGCCCGTTTCCCGACTTCTGATGGGCCCAGAAGGCCCGAAAATCAGCTGCACACATGCGTGCTGGACTGAGGTAGGGCAACGCTCACGTGCCCACAGATATGGCTCCATGTGCCACCTGTGGCACCCGTGCCATAGGTTCGCCATCACAGGTATAGGATCTCCTGCTTGAGCAGGGTTTGGACTAGAAGACCTCCAAGGTCCCTTCCAACTCTGTTATTCTGTTATTCTGACTGATCACCTCATCAAACAGGCATTTTATGTAATACAATGGTCAACTATTTACTTTCAGGAAGCCATAACTGGTCTTCTGAGAATACTAGCTATCTTCTGTTGTTGTTGTGTGAAGTTCCTGTGTGTGTTGCTGATACTGTGAAAGTCGTATTTTCTTGGATTCTGGAGGAGAGATATAGCTAATAAAACTACTAGCCGTATATAATCTACTCTCAGTTCTTTGTGTTGTCTACAGATGGTGAAGCTGAGGATAACCATTTCCTTTTTACATAACCTCCACCAACTCTATTTTGTCTGTTACTGCTGCTGTGAGTAATGTGGCTAATTAGTTTCTCTCCAGTGCTTTTAAATTTTGATATATATTTTAACATAATTAGACAATAAATAAGTACATTCTTAATATTCTGCTTTGATTTTTGTTGGTTGCCTTGCAGATATTTGATGAGCATGGATCATCAATATTTTAATTCCTTGGACAGAATTCATAACAAACACTCTGATTTAAAATTCTTTTTTTAAAAAACATGAAAAAAGTAACAACAATACATCAATAATCTACTGCAATAGTAGGTAGAATTTCAAATGCACAGAAATGGAAACTTCTAGTTCATATCCCTTTTAAAATTCATGATGGCTTGAATGTTGCTTGGGGAATTACTACAAGTATTCTGAGCTTTCTTGAACAGGCACAGAATAAAAACAGAATGCAAAAAATCTACTGAGCCAAATAGTGGATTTTCTAAGTTGTCCAATCATTTTAAGCAGCATAAAGATCACTGTGGAGGAAAGTCCTTATTCAGAGGTGACACATAATTTTGGCTTTACTGCTTAATTTTTTCTTGGGAAAGTTTGCACAGATAATTACACTGGCTGTGTAGTAAGGTGATTAAGATACTTTAAGAATTTAACCAGGGTGACTTAGATACACATTTAGCCAGGGAAGTTTAGTGGATGATTTGGCCCAATCACTACATTTTAATCCATCCTTCTTCATATTGTTATTGTTGTTAATAGTATATTGAACTCCTTGAAAAAAGCAAGCAGAGCTATCAACTAAATAAATAGTTGATAGCTGGTAGTAATCGATTTACAACCATTCATTTAGTGACCATTTAAAGTTCCAACAGCACTGAAAAATATTACTTATAACCAGGGGTGCTATTCAGCAGATTCTGACAGGTTCTGGAGAACAGGTAGCGGAAATTTTGAGTAAATACCACCTCTGGCTGGCCCCAGAGTGGGGTGGGAATGGAGATTTTGCAATATCCTTCTCCCAGGAGTAGGGAGAGAATGGGGATTTTGCAGTATCCTTCCCCTGGAATGGGATGGGAATGGAAATTTTGCAGTATCCTTTCCCTGCCATGCCCACCAAGCCACACCACACCCACCAAGTCACGCCCACAGAACCAGTAGTAAAAAAAATTGAATTCCATCACTGCTTATAACCATTTTTCAGACTTATGACCATTGCAGCATCCCCCATGGTCACATGATCAAATTTGAGATACCTGGCAATTGGCATGTATTTATGATGATTGAAGTATCCTGGGGTCATGTGACCATATTTTGCGACCTTCTGACAAGTCAATGAGGAAGCCAGATTCATTTAACAACTGTGTCACCAATTTAACAACTTTAGTAGTTCACTTAACAACAGTGGCAAGAAAGGTCGTAAAATTAGCAAAATCCACTTAACAACAGTCTTGCTTAACAATAGAAATTTTGGGCTCAGTTGTGGTAAGTTGATGACTACCTGTAGTTACATTTCGATATGACAATATCTTTTCTTCTGTTGCTTTTTTATTTTTTGAAGGGAGAGGGTTTTTTTTTGTTTCAGATAGTCTTCGTTGATTTTGTCAGCCCCTGAAGCTCAGCTTTATATAAACTGAGTTAATCTACCCTTTTCCTGATAATCAAAATTAATTAGCAGAGTTTTTCTTATAAAATTGCTTTCAAAGGAAAAGAACATCAGAAACACATAGAAAATGGTGTTTTTTCCACTTTTGTTCTCATTTCAGGGAGGTTCTACATCAAGCTATTAAATCTATGATAGATCAGATTTTGTTTTGTTTTTAAATAACAATTTCCCAATAGACCAGCCCACTAAAAGCAGCCTCCCACATAAAGTTCTTTAACTGGCACTTTTTCTCCTCAAATAAAAAGTTACATCTCAGGCACAAGTTGTTATGTAAACTAAAATAACATTGGATTCAATATAATAGAATCTCTTGTCCTTGTCCTCTGCCCCTTTAGTTCCAAAGAAAATGAACTTGGGGAACAAAGCAAGATCATGAGAAAAATCTTATGACATAATTCTTGCAGATGATAATACTGACAATTGAATTGATTTTTATTTCCCTCTAGGCATCCAGCTTGGGTAGGTAAATTTGTTTTTATTTTTCAAAGATATGAAAATCCTATCTGTCATAAAGTTATTACTATTTAGCTGCTTGGATCTTTTTTTCTGAATCTCAAAACAGAGCTAGTTGGAGAGATAGCTATAAATAAATATAGCAATAGCACATAGACTTATATACCACTTTACAGTGCTTTACAGCCCTCTCTAAGCAGTTTACACAGTCAGTATATTGCCCTCAACAATCTGGTTCCTCATTTTACTGACCTTGAAGAATGGAAGGCTGAGTCAACCTTGAGCTGGTCAGGATCGAACTCCTGGCAATGAGCAGAGGTAGCCCGCAATACTGCACTCTAACCACTGTGCCACCGTGGATATAGGATGTAGATATAGATATACAAATGGATGACAGTGTAGCCCAGTGGCTGGCAACCTTAAACACTCAGAGAGGCATTTGGACCCATTTCCAACAGAAAACACCGGGAGCCACAAAACCCTTCCCGTACCTGACTATTTCCTGAGCAGCCACAAAACTAGCATATGTTAGTTGAATTAAATGTTTGGTTTTCTTCTGAAACTTTTCTTTTCTTGGATTTATCCATGGTTGGCCTACCAGTGGTTGAAAAGCTCAATAAATTGCATGCCAGCAATTGTGGTTGTGACACATATTTTGAGCGACAGGGAGCCACAGCAGAGAAATGAAAGAGCCACATGTGACTCCAGAGCCACGGGTTGCTGACCCCTGGTGTAGCCAAAGAAAACTAGTAAAAAACAAAACAAAATCCAAGGTCTTCTGTTGCCTCTCTGATAACACAGCTTCTTTAGCTCTCCGATTAACTGATTACTTTAACTAACAGCAAGCCATTCTATCATGACTAGAGGCAAGAGTACAAGTATAAGAATAATTTTGCGAAATCTACTAGCTGATCCTGATCAGCTTTTTCACTTCCTGTACTCCAACTTAGCTTAGCCTAAGCTAAATTCTCCTTAGCCTCGGCTAGGCCTATACAAGTATGCCAGGCCTAAGCACCACATGCAGCCCATCAAACAGCTTTGTTTTTTTTTGGAACAACAGCATTTTGGAAAACTCAGGCAGACTACTAAATGTCCGTCCCTGCCACACCAATGCCTCTCCCTTGAAAGACACACTTCTAAGTGCCTTCAAATGCCTCCAGCAATTTCTCAAGGCCGCACTGACACTAGCCACCAACAACTCATTTGCGTGCCAGCTATTCCTTTGTGGTCCACAATTATATTTAATTCATCAATGTGGTCCTTTTCCTCAATGAGTTGTACATTCCCTATGTCTAAAATAGTCCCGGGCTAATTCTGGAAGCACTTAAATTTACACGTCAAGTTAGGGCTACAGGTGGTTTGAATATAGCTCAACTAAGTGCTTCAGACATTGTGCAAGAGTGAGCACAGCACTTAACTGATTTCAGAAAAGATGTACTGCTTTAAAGAGCGTACTGCTGAGTCTCATAAATTAGCACATCTTTTTTTCATGCTCACGTGGAAGCCCAGGCAGAAAAAATAGCAAAGAACTGTTGGTTTTGCATCTATATGACATCTAAAGCACTGCTTCCAGATCATTTTGAAGCATAGAAACCCTAACTGTATTTAATAGTTTATATCGTGCATCTTTTAAGTAAATATATATATATGTGCTAAACATGAACTTAACAAGAGATCAATATGTATTTGAGGTTACTTTTGCTTAATTCAAATGTTTCTAAAAAGTGCTAGTATAAAAGGTTTATGCCCTTTTTTTTCCTACTTTCTCTCATAGTCAATTATCACTTTCAGTCAAGATTCAAGTATGGGTATGTGATGGTAATGACATTGGTCATGCTTTTGGACAATCTTGCAAGGGAGGGATGGAGGTTGTGCATCCATCCTTGCTCTGCTTGTTTTCTCAGCATGTCTTTCTGTGCGTCCATCCTTGCTCTGCTTGTTTTTGACAATGGCATCCTTCTGTACATACTCTGGGGATCAGGGGTGGGCAGCACAGTATTATGTTGGTTTTTATCCTTCCTTTGGGGTTAATGCCAGTTGGTGGTAATTGGGGGTGGGAGATCTACTCTACTTCAAGTATGCCATAGGGTTTGGTACTCTCTCCACTCCTATTCACCATCTATAATTAATAATAATAATAATAATAATAATAATAATAATAATAATAATAATAATAATAATTTATTTATTTATTTATTTATTTATTTCTATACCGCCCTTCTCCCGGAGGACTCAGGGCGGTGTACAGCCTATTAAAAGCACAAAGACAAACATCAATTAAAAATAATTAAAATTATTAAATAGTTTCGGCTCAAATTTAAAACCCCCAAAATTTAAAACACCTAATTTAAAATCATTACATTGATAGCCCGGCCTGGCGGAACAGCAGGGTCTTGAGGGCACAGCAAGATACACGGAGGTTGGAGATCTTACGCATTTCCGGGGGCAGTTCATTCCACAGGGCAGGGGCTCCCACAGAGAAGGCCCTCCCCCTGGGTGTCGCCAGCTGACATAACTTGGCCGATGGCACCCTGAGGAGACCCGCTCTGTGGTAGCGGACTGGCCGGTGGGAGGCTATTGGTGGCAGAAGTCGGTCTCGAAGGTACCTGGGTCCTATGCCATGGAGCACTTTAAAGGTGGTAACCAGCACCTTGAATTGCACCCAGAAGACAACTGGCAACCAGTGCAACTCGTGCAGGAGGGGTGTCACGTGGGCACAATGGGTTGCGCCCATAACCACCTGAGCGGCCGCATTCTGGACCAGTTGGAGCCTCCGAGTGCTCTTCAAGGGGAGCCCCATGTAGAGAGCATTACAATAGTCCAGCCGGGAGGTGACAAGGGCATGAGTGACCTTGCGCAATGCATCCCCATCCAGAAAGGGCTGCAACTGGCAAATCAGGTGAACCTGATAAAAAGCTGCCCTGGCCACGGCCGTCATATGCTCTTCTAAAGACAGCCGTGTGTCCAGGAGGACGCCCAGATTGCGAGCCCTCTCTGTGTGGGGCAGAGATTCACCCCCAATAGTCAGCGATGGCACCAGCTGACTATATCGGGATGCCGGAAGCCACAGCCACTCGGTCTTGGATGGGTTGAGTCTGAGCCTATTTCTCCCCATCCAGACCCGCACGGCCTCCAGGCAGTGAGACATCACATCAAGGGCATCGTTGGGGTGGTCTGGGGTGGAGATGTACAGCTGAGTGTCATCAGCGTACTGATGGACTCTCACCCCAAAACCACAGATGATCTTACCCAGCGGCTTCACATAAATGTTGAACAGAAGGGTGAGAGAACCGACCCTTGCGGCACTCCCTATGCGAGGTGCCTCAAGGTCGACCTCTGCCCCCCTGCCAACACAAACTGCAAACGATCGGAGAGGAAGGAGAACCACCGCAGTATGGTGCCCCCTATTCCTAACCCCTTCAACCGCTGCAGCATGATACCATGGTCGATGGTATCAAAAGCCGCTGAGAGATCTAATAGGACCAGGATAGAGGAGCAACCCCTGTCCTGAGCCCTCCAGAGATCATCCACCAACGCGACCAATGTTGTTTCTGTGCTGTACCCCTGCCTGAAGCCCAACTGGTATGGGTCCAGATAGATAGCTTCATCCAGGTGCCGGGGAAGCTGCTAGGTGATCTCATCTGTTGCTTTGGGGTGAAGGATCATCAGAATTCTAATGATATCCAATTATACATCTCTGGCCCTGACAAAGAAATGCCATCATTGCATAATCAAACATTTCCCTAGCTTGATGCTCAACCTGAGTGTTGGATTACAATCCCCATTATTCCAATGGGAATGATGGAAGTCACAGCCCAATACATTTAAAGAACCAGATTAGCAAATAAATAAATAAATAAATAAAAATAAATGTAGAGTATTATGTTATGTATGAAAATATCAAATGGATTTGCCAATTTTCTGTAAATCAAGTTCCTTCTTCCCCAAAACTATAGTGAGAACTGGATCTCATTTTCAGCTTCTCTGGACGAAAATGGAACTGAAGACTTTTATGATTTGATTTCAACACTGTTCTTGTCTGGTAATCACTCTTTCCCTAACAGCAAGCCTGCTTTTTCATAGGTAACATTACTATGCAAACCAGAGAAGAAAGCAATTATATTTAATAGAGGCTTCTTTTATATATTGAAGTTGCCCTTGATTTAAAATCCTTGGAGGAAAAAACATTAGATTTGATAGGTTCAGCATCTTCTGAAGATCATATTGTATAGGTATATTTTTACTCAACTTTTTAAAGATGAGATGCTAGGCTGTTTTTCTTTATCTCTCTCTCTCCTTTTATTAAAGTTGCCAGGGTATTGTCACTGCTTGGAAAAAATCTCCATCTTCGACATTTCAATTCTCTAATAGATTTACACAAGGAAGGCTTTGATTTTAGGAGCTGAGAAGATGAAGCAACTGCATATCAGTTTTCAGGGTCTCTGTAGTCTGCACTGTTACAACCTGGGACAAAAGATTTGCCAATCACAGAATAATAATTTTGGGAATGAAGAGTTGTAACTGGCTATGTTAATTGGGCAACAGAGATGTGGTCATAATTCTTGGACAAATATTCTTTTTACAGCAGATACAATTTATCTGGAATTGCTCAACAACATAAATGCAGCAAAACATCTCCTTCCATGTATTATTATTTGTGGTATATCTGAAGTATTTATACACTGCTTTTTTAGTCTGAAAACCTATCAGAAGGATTCAGAGAATAATAAAAACCAGACATTATATAATCCAAAAAGCTATGACATGAGGGGAAAGGAAAAAGGGGACAGTGTAGTTCAAATTTTCATGTTAATGTTAATGTTCTAACATCTTAATGTTAGTATAATGTAAGATGAAGCCTGCTATAATAACACTGGCTAAAACCCATTATATTACTAGTTTCTGCACAGTACAAAGCACTGTGTTTCTATTGCAGTTCTATTGCACTTCCTTGCAATGGTGCAATTTTATATATGGTGGCTTGAAGGACTACGTGTTCAATTTGTAGTTGTTCTCAGTCCATTCTCAACTTTCCAAGGAAGACCCAGTTATTTTTCCTGAAGAGATAAGAGACCACTGACCATAGCTAAGTAATGAAGGCTGTGTTGAGCCCTAGTGTTGATGTTGAAGTAGAATCTGGACAATGTAGGAGACAGTGCTATATATTTCAGGTGTCAGTTTATGGACCATATGCAAGCTCTGTATTCCTTTTTTGCAACTTCCAGAATCCACAAAACTCATACTATCATTCCCTCATTCTGCTTTTGGGAGGAGAAAGCTAACAACATCTGTATTTGCATAATTTTGTAGAACATTTCTACAAAATCATCCAGACGACCTAGACTTTTCTAAATTCCTGCTCATCTGATGACTTTGTCCTGTGGCATCTGGCATCTTAAAAGTAGAGGGGAAACAGCAGACCCAGTTACCAAATACTGATTTGCCCCCTTGTAAAGGGACCGTTACCCAACAGGGTTGCTCTTGTGTTCTTATTGCACAATTACTATGTTTATAGAGCTGTGATGGAGAACCGATGGCATGCGTGGCACAGGTGGCACGCGGAGCCCTCTCTGTGGGCACGAGCCCAACTCAGGTCCACCATGCATGTGTGCACACCTCCCGCTGGCCAACTGATTTTCAGGTCTCTTGTGTGAGGGCGGGACACATCTGGGAGGCACACACACATGCACGGGGAGGGGGCATACATGCATGGGCAGGTGGCGGGTGGGGAGTTGCGCACGCATGCACGGGGGTGGGGCACATGGGGGCATTGCATTATGGGTGTGGGCACGTGCACGTGTGACCCCCCCAGCTCCCCACGCTTTTGGCACACGACGGCAAAAAGGTTAGCCGTCACTGTTATACAGCATCTTATTTGATAATTCCAAAATGCTTCTGGTTCAAACTAATTTCCTTCTACTATGAAAGCTGTCAGGCAAGAGAAGGGGAGAAATGTGAGGTTCCTTCTGAAGAGGAATAAAAGCAGAGGCTGTTTGCTTGTTGTTCTTTTGTTCTAGATTATGGGTGCATAAAAATAGAATGTGATATATTCGAATTATATTTGTGGACAGCAAATAATTAAGGGCTGACAAACATTCTGATCTTCATGAATGCTTTGAAACTGAGAAAGGCTCCTTGTACAAAAGAGCTCCTTCTGTGAAATGGCAGGAGTTTGCAGCTGGCTTAATTAAATGGAAAGTTTTAGAATGTAGGGGGAAATCAAGCCATAAATTCTATGTCCACGCACAGTTTGTTGCTTGGCAGAGATCCTGCATTAAAGATAGCAGACTGAGTGGCTCTGAAGAGCACCTATTGGCATCACAAGGTAAGAGCCTACAATGTCTATGGTGCCATTGTTCTGCTTGTTTATAATTTCAGGAGAATGCTGTTATTTTTTCAGAAATAAATATTTTAGCATGTGTTGCCCTGAAAAGGAGGAGGAGGAGGAGGAGGAGGAGGAGGAGGAGGAGGAGGAGGAGGAGGAGGAGGAGGAGGAGGAGGAGGAGTAAACTAAAACTGAATGCATTTGTGTTATTTTAGAGAACTTGCCCCATTTGTGGAAATCATCTGAATACTAAACAAGGAAGCAACTATAAAGGAGAACTGACTCCAGTAGAAATTCTTCACGAAGACCTTCCGGTTATGCAACAGACTCTCATTATGATTTTGTGAAAGTATGATACTAATATTTGAATTTAATTATTTAGAGATTAGTATATGTAGGGTAGATACAATTATTCTTCTCATGATGCAGTAAAAATAATCTTTGATAGTCCTCATTTCCCTACTAGCAGCTTAGAATCATGCAACCTTCACTGTGCCAAAAAAAAAGAAGGATAAGGTTTCTGTCACTTCAATTACTAGTATGTGGTGTTATGAAGACATTAAAAATGTCCAGTGAGGTAACCTTGGTATCTTCTCAATATATTAAGTGTGAAACTCACAGGATGCCTGGTTGACATTGCCCAAAGGACTCATAAACACTGATGTCTAACATTTTATTTGTTGTGGAGATGTATGAGAGCATTTGGTTCAGTTACCTCATAGAATTGCTGCTGTAAAGAAAAAAATAGAAGGGGGCGTTGGATTCCTACATACCTGCCTTGAGATTTTAGAGGAAAAATAAGTTATAAATCATCTTCATCATCTAATTTGCCTTGTTCATAAAAGAAATAGAACAAAATCAAAAATCGAATGTGGGAGAAAACAGCATTGACTGATTCATTCATTTGGAAATAAGCTTTAAATTCATAGCTTTTAAAAGTCTGCTTTTGAATTTCTGTGTATTCAGCTATGTTTGTTGGATTCTATTAGTGTTGCAAATTCTGTTTTCTGACACCTCTGCACGACAGGCTGGTAATGCATAATCTGTCTCCTTGATGAGAACAAATGTATCTATTCATTTGGCACTGCAGAAATAAAAACTTTTTTTAAAAAAAAAAAGTTTTTAACATTTTATCAACTTTAGGAAATTTCTTCATAAACAAGGTGAAAAAAAGAGAAAAACATGGGAGAAAGTAAAATAACATAGCTGCTGTTGCCTAAACTTCAAAGTACAGTATATTGATCTGAATCACAGTCTTTGTAGAATCTTACTAACTCACTGATCATGTCCTCCCAATGATAAATATGTTCAAAATCAGGCCTTCTGTTAGTTCTGATTTTGTAGATAGAGGATTCACCCAGTAGATCAGAGCACAATTTAGAATTCAGGACTTCAGTTGGCCCTTACAATGTTGTATGCATCCTATAGAGCCCTTCTAAAGTTTTTTTTTTCCATTAATATAATAGGAGAAAAATATTAGGCATGTGGGAAGTAATCATATTAATTGCAGTTAATATTTTAAAACTTAAACTAAATATATGTTTCTAGAATGTGACTCATGGCATAAAGTCCCTTGGAACCTTTGATTCCAAACAGATTGGACATCCTTGAATTAGTCAATAGCTCTGGCTGTGCACTTAAATGTCATGATGGAAGGAAAGGAAGTTACATGAGGGGCAATGATTGAATTGATTATATGGTTAAGCAAGCAGGGAAAAGGAATTTATTTTTTCCAATCTATATTCTAATGACCAGCCATGATATGAAGAACAAAAGGGAAAAGAGCAATATTATATAAAAATAAATTAAATTTTGAAGTGCACATTGTAGGGTTGTCTCCTGTCAAGATTTAGTACTAGATATAGGTTTAAACGTTCTCTATCAGTTTTATATTCAGAGTCAAGAATTTCACGTGGGCAACGACATTTTTGTGTATAAAGTATTCAGGAAACCTTTTTTCCTTATTTTATTGTGTGGTATGTATGCATGTATGTATGTGTGTATGTATGTATGTATGTATGTATGTTAGTTTCAGATTTCAAATCAGGACCTCTTCTACCTGTTCAAAGTAATAGATTTTTGGCTCCCTCTCTCTCTTCTTTTTTTTTTTTTACAGCATTGAAGTCTCTTTAACAACAATCTCTCTATAAGAACCAGGATCGCTCACCCCATCAACCATACCTCTTAACATCTCTAGTCCTTCAGAAAAGTATTGATTTTTCCAATTTTATATCTGTTCTATTTTGTATTATGGTCATTCTGCAGTGTCCCCTCCTTCTCCTGGCCTTTAGAAGTATTATCTTAAGACAATCATCACAGAAAGTACTTTAATATGATTCATCTTTTAGGCCTAACCTGATTTAAAAAAAAAACAATTAACCTTTTCCCCTTGAAAGTTTAACTTTCTTGCATTTGGCAAGTCATCTCACTAAAACTTCCTAAGAATTCTACACAAAATTGATGGTCTCTTAAACTTTTCCTTATTACGTCTGAATCATTCTGACTTTTCTACCAGACCATCTTTCTCTCAGGTTCTCTCTTCCATTTTCCAAATGAATGGCTCTGTTTTGTGCTGCTTATTATATTATTTCAGAACAAAATACCTGAATATACTTTTAAATGTATCGATTTGTCCTTTTCAGTTTTCTTCCTACCAAAGCCAACTCTGCATTGTAAATAGATCTCACCATTATGTGAGGATTGATTTTCAAAATTATGGTGGAACACATCAAGCTTCATAAACCTGAGAACATACAAAATAGGAGCATTCACTCTTATTCTACATAAAAAAAGAGGCAATTAGGGTAGCAGATGTGCTGATTTCTTCCCGAAAACTGGGCTTTTGCTCTTAGGTTCATTAAAGTGTCTCAATTCCATTTACTGCCTTTCTTTTGTTTTGCTTTTCTAAATAAACTGATTGCGTCATTCTAAAAATCTGGAGTTATTCTGCATGCTTAATTAACCTAAATACATTCTGGGCTTTTTGTGCTAAAATAATTAAAATCCAAGACTTGACATGAATTAGAATGCTTCTGAATTGAATTGCTATTTTGATTTTGGAGTTCAGTGAGTGAGTGAGTGTGTGTGTGTGTGTGTGTGTGTGTGTGTGTGTGTGTGTGTATCTTCCGGTATATCTATATCTATATGTAGATATAGATTCATATTCTGAACTCCAAATTGCATGTGTGTGTGTGTGTGTGTGTGTGTGTGTGTGTGTGTAAATATATATATCACCCAGATTAATAAGGTCCACATCTCATGTTGGTGAATCAGGACAATTTGATGATAAATTGGCTACTGAAACAAGCCATATATGGATGAGACAATAGAACCTGTAATTGAACAAATGCTAGAAGCTCCTCACAATGTATGGAGATGTCTATCCCAAGCCCAATGCCCAGAGATTGTACATATACTGGAAAGAGGGAAGGCAGGGTCTGATGAATATCAAAACCATTAGCCTGGAAGCTTGAGAATTTCAGTAAGATGGCACCCAAAGCTGAGATACTAAAAGAATGCCTGAGGCAGCAGCAGACATGAAAGATCAAATAGAGGAAATGCCATGGCAAGACAAGAGCCTGAAAGTACCACACTAGACAGGACCAAGAGAGGCCTCAGAGACAATCCATTACATAGTGGCAAGGTGTGAGATGCAGGCAGGAACAGCATACACTGAACAACATAACCAAGCAGCCAGCATTGTGTATAGGACATTGTGGGATATTTTGATTAGATCTCCCAATTCAAAATGGGGAATTCCACAGAATGTTATAGGGAAGAACAGGATTAAGGGCCTGTGGACTTACACATCCAGGCAGGTCATGGCCAATAAACCAGCCATTGTTATAATACCCAATGCACACTTTTCTTCAACAATTTGTTTGGATTTGAAATAGACCTCTGCTTCCATATCTGTGCGGGAAGTATAATCTATCAATATCACTACAGCATACTGCATTGTCATCAGTTTCCCTGTTATTTGATCCAAACTGCCTGTTCAGCTTGTGTACTGTTAATAATTCCAGCAGTGTATCATATCAGAGGTATGATCCAGGTATTGATGTCTTTAATGTCCACTGTTCACTTTTGTCTTTAGTAAAGAATACATCCAGAGATGCATGTATGTATGCAGTGCGAGCTGCACTGGCTCCCGGTGGTCTTCCGGGTGCGCTTCAAGGTTTTGGTTACCACCTTTAAAGCGCTCCATGGCTTAGGACCTGGTTATCTACGGGACCACCTACTACCACCAATAGCCTCCCACCGGCCAGTTCGCTCTCATAGAGAGGGACTCCTCCGGGTGCCGTCAGCCAAACAATGTCGGCTGGCGACCCCTAGGGGGAGAGCCTTCTCTGTGGGGGCACCTATCGTCTGGAATGAGCTCCCCCCGGAGATACGGAGGATCCCGGATCTGCGCACCTTCCGCCGCGCTGTGAAGACCTTTTTATTCCAGCAGGCGGGCTTGGCCTAATCTCTTCCCTTTTAAATATGTAAATTTTAATCTGTTTTTTAAATTATTGGGGTGTTTTAATCTGTCTGGGCCAAAATAATTTAATTTGATTTTATCTGGTTTTTAAATTTTTTATGTCTATGTTATTTTATTGTTTGGCTGTTCACCGCCCTGAGTCCTTCGGGAGTAGGGCGGTATACAAATCGAATAAATAAATAAATAAATAAATAAATAAATAAATAAATAAATAAATAAATAAATAAATGTATGTATGTATGTATGTATGTATGTATGTATGTATGTATGTATGTATCAGAGGTGGGTTTCAACAGGTTCTGACCAGTTCTGGAGAACCGGTAGCAGAAATTTTGAGTATTTCGGAGAACCAGTAGTAAAAATTCTGACTGGTCCTGCCCCCATCTATTCTCTGCCTCCCGAGTCCCAGCTGATTGGGAGGAAATGGGGATTTTGCAGTAACCTTCCCCTGGATTGGGGAGGGAATGGAGATTTTACAGTATCCTTCCCCTGCCATGCCCACCAAGCCAAGCCCACCAAGCCATGCCACACCCACCAAGCCACGCCCACAGAACTGGTAGTAAAAAATTCTGAAATCCACCACTGAAATCCACCAGCGTGCTGATAACACTGGGACTACCATGGATATTTATGCCATATTATAAGTACACAATCAAAATGGAAGATCAGAAGATGAGATATTCCCCCCTCCTTTATTTTGTCCTGTTTGAGTGGTTTTCTCAAATTAGTTTCTTGGACCAGGCTTAAGCCCTGCTTATCTGACCATAGCCTTGGCTGCAGCTCTTCTTCCTATGCTTCAAGGCTCTTCCTTATTCCTTCTGCAAAAATTGAGTCTAAAAATTAATTCTAGACTATTTCCCGCTAAACTAGAGTTCAGGAAGCAAACTGACAAAAAAAAAAAAAAGAAAGAAAAGAAAAAGAAAGAAAGAAATTCATAGATCAATCACTGTGCAAACCATGAGAAATTTATTCCTCCCATAATGCTACTATGCAAACAATTCTTTCAATTGCTGTCTCTCACAATGCAATCCTATGTTAGGCTTTAAAAAGAAATTTTCTTACCCAAAGAAAGCATCTCCTGGATTGCAACCTTAAAGATGTTAAACTATGTACTGTATATATTCAATAGAGAGAGAGCTTCTTGGTGATGGTGATGCCCTTTGAGAAGTTCTGGATAGCCCACAGAGTGAGAGATACTTTTTCTTCCTTCCTTCCTTCCCTTCCCCCTCCCTCCCTCTTTCCCTCCCTCCCTCCATTGCGTTCTTCCTCAGATACAATTTAAAAATTCTTTATATATATATATATAAATGTGTGTGTGTATATATATGTGTGTGTGTTTTTTTTGTTTTTGTTTTTTTTTCTAGCCAGGTTTACCCTACGTAACCAAGGTTTTTTGTAGCTTCAGCTCAGTAGAATCACATCTACTCGGTTCTGGGCTTTTTTTCCTTTCTAACAGCTGGCAAGCTCTAACTGCTAGGTGGGAGACCTAAATAGATCCATTTATAGCTCGTTTGCTTTCATCAGTAGGCCACACCCATATCTTATGTATCCTCCCTGTAAAGGTACAGTATCAATTTTCTTTCTTCTTCGTAGGGTTTATGTGTGTTTATATGGCTAGAAGAAAAACACACATAAACCCTACGAAGAAGTAAGAAAATTGATACTGTACCTTTACAGGGAGGATACATAAGATATGGGTGTGGCCTACTGATGAAAGCAAACAAGCTAGAAATGGATCTATTTAGGTCTCCCACCTAGCAGTTAGAGCTTGCTAGCTGTTAGAAAGGAAAAAAAAAAAGCCCAGAACCGAGTAGATGTGATTCTACTGAGCTGGAGCTACAAAAAACCTTGGTTACGTAGGGAAAACCTGGCTAGAAGAAAAACACACATAAATCCTACGAAGAAGTAAGAATATATATATATATACATACATACACTGCTCAAAAAAATAAAGGGAACACAAGCAGAAGACATCCGAGATCTGAATGAATGAAATAGCCTTATTAAATACTTTGTTCGTTACATACAGTAGTTTTGTGTTCCCTTTAGTTATTTGAGCAGTGTATAAACTACTGTATGTAAAGACAAAGTATTTAATAAGGCTATTTCATTCATTCAGATCTCGGATGTCTTCTGCTTGTGTTCCCTTTATTTTTTTGAGCAGTATATATATTTGTAAAAGGGGAGGATAATTTATTGCTTTTTTTTTTTTCCTTTCAGCACCCAGCCAGAGTGGCTCCTACATATAAAATGTTAAAAGTTAAATTTAATTGACCACTTTGTTCCTTTTTTTGTACGCTATTTTTATCATTTTCTATGATAAAGCAATAATATTTTTTTTTAAAAAAAACCAGAGCTTAACAAACACAAGTTTTGTTCTTGATCATTTTTACAGCCTGATCCCATACATGCCCACTTAGATGCTGAGAGTCGTTGTACCAAATAAGACTTAATCTTAGGTAACAGAAAATAAATTCTGGCTTATTAAAGATTCGTGTTAAATTTTTGGAAAAAGTTTTTTTTAAAAAACCCATGCTGATAATGTAATAAAACTTATAAAAAATAAAGATGGGATATAAATGAATAATGAATGAATGAATGAATGAATGAATGAATGAATGAATGAATGAATGAATGAATAAATAAATATCAATAATTTCTAAGTGTTCGTCTACACATTGTTTGCATATCTATACCCCTGCTTATGTTGGGAAGGCATGTTACAATACAGGAAGGCATGTTAGGTCTACTATCACAGGTAGCTTGAAATCTAGCCACAGAAGAACTCAGACATACTTTTCTTCTTGCTCCTCGTGCATATTTCCAAGCAAGCCATACACAGAGTTTTCTCATACCACATTTTTACCACATATATTCTTTATACTAGCTATAAATCATACATTGTCTACATTTTGTCTGGAAGTGAGAATTGCTTTTCACAATATTATCCAATTGGAATAAGGATCTGTCTCCTTTCTGCTGCAGGAATGAATTAAGAATATTAATAATGGATTTTCATTCATAACATCTTTAAACTGAAGCAACTGCTTCAGCCTACCTAAGAGCAAAGCCTGGCTATTGGATTCTACAGGGTGTGAAATGAATTGTTCAGACTGAGGAATTGATTTGAATTTTAATATTTCATTTAGTATGTCTCTCATGAACCGATGAGTGGAAAGATCTTCAAGCAAGAACTACAGTCCATAAAGTATCCCAAATCACCTTGTATTGGTACTACTGATTCAGGAAATAAACAGCCCAATACAAATCTTGGAAGACCCTGTCATAAAATCTACCACTCCTTTCAGGCTTTATAGTGAATAGAAATCTACATATGTAACTCATTTTTCTGAAAACAGTATTTTGCTCTTTAAGTAGCAATTTACTTCCTGAATCTTTTTGGGCATGATATTGTAGTATCAGATTGGACCATGGGATTTAGAATATCCATCTGCAGGGGCAGAGGTGGGATTCAGCAGGTTCTGACCAGTTCTGGAGTACCGGTAATGGAAATTTTGAGTAGTTCGGAGAACCGGTAAATACCACCTCTGACTGGCCCCGCCCCCATCTATTCTCTGCCTCCTGAGTCCCAGGAGGGAGGAGGAAATGGGGATTTTGCAGTAACCTTCCCCTGGATTGGGGAGGGAATGGAGATTTTACAGTATTCTTCCCCTGCCACGCCCACCAAGCCTCACCCACAGAACTGGTAGTAAAAAATTTTAAAGCCCACCACTGTGTGGGCTTCAAAAATCTCCTAAATCTTCTTTCAGAGTCTGCTTAGCACAGAATGAACAAAAAAGTTCAAGATTTTGAGTACTGTGGAAGAGAGAAAAAGAATTCTTCAGACACTTTTCCTGGATCATTTCCATTTTTCTTGCCCTGTCTTTCCAACACAGCATTGATTTTAATTCCAGAAGAAAACAGGGTTAGGGGCTGAGTCATACTGATAAAGATTGTGAGAACTCCCTGACAAAATGTGCGGGAACAGAGTAAGATGAAATTCAATATGTTGTATTATTGATCAAGTTTTTCATGCATAGCTCCCCAAGCTTGTGAATAGAAGCAGCTTTTGAGCAAGAAATGGCATCGAGAGACTATCATAATGACATGGCTACTGATGTGTTGAATGCAGAAAGACAGCACTGCAAATGTGAAGCCAATGTAGGAATTATGGAACCTGCAGTTCCAACATTGATGAGGGGTGCCAAATTGGAGATGTTGCTCTAAAGCCATCTGTGCCAAATCATCCCCAAGCCATCTTCATTTACTTCCTTTCCTCCTTTATGACAAGAGGCAGCAACAGAGGCAGATTTAGAGAGTCAAAGAGCCCAGGTGTTACCCACTCAACAGATGGTTTGCCTCCAGTTTTGATTTAAGAATCTGTTGTAATGATTAAAAATAATGTTGACATCAACTACAATTATTTTTTCCCAAAATTCTAGCACAGCAATGTACAATCTGAGGATCCCAAACCCCATGAATGCTTTGGCCTCAGAGCCTTTCTGAAAGTTGTTGCACTTGGATTTCCACTTCTGTGTGTCCCAAGGCCAACAACAGCTGTGCAGTAGTTCTGGGGCTGGGAGGAAGAGATGACATTTATTGTTGGATCAGTGTTTGCATTGGCTCTGTGCATCAGGGCTGAAGGTGAAGGTGTGGCTTTGCAAAGAGTCTTCCTTGCTTATGATCCGAGAGCAGCTCTGCTTTGAGATATCCTTCTTCCACTCTCTTCTGCTATCCTGCTTATATCTGACTCCTCCCTCCTGCAGCTATGAATTGTGCAGACTGAACCAAAGAGCTTCTGGTGGTTATTTCCCTCCCTCCCTCCCTCCCTCCCTTCTGCTATAGTTTCTCCTAAGCCGGCAGTGTGAGACTGATATTCTGCTTGCTTTCTCTTACGGCACGTTTTTGACATCGGCTTTTTACTTTAAGGCTAAACTTGACCACTTCTGAGGATTATAAAGGACTGGCAAAGAACTGAGGAAAGGAGAAATTATTGTGCTTTATTTTCTTGGCTGGAATTTTTTTTGCTTCTTGGGACTTAACATTAATGCTTCTTCTAACAGTGTGAGCTGGGCATTACTTGGGAGCATCCTAAGCAGGCATTCAGAAAGGGGGAAAAAATCTGTACAGACCAAGAATAAACTTGGTAGAGAAGATGAGGAATCTACTGTGGAGCTAACAATGTTTTCATCGGATGAGAACTCAAAGAATCTGTGAGAAGGTAAAGTAACATCCACCCCAGCTATCCCAACCATCCTGACAACAATGTCAGTCACTCATATTAATGTTTCATTAAATGGGACAAGCTCCCCAAACCAGGGAATGATGGATATACCCAAAGACCAACAATCTTTGAATCTTTTTATTTTTCTCTTGACTTTTGTCATTACATTCCTAACCCTGCTGGGTAGCGTCTATTCATTAGTTTCCCTGCTGAGACTGCAGAACAAAAGTACAGTTTCAATGCTTGCAACTTCTCTAAGTGTGGATGATCTGATTAGTGTGGTACCAGCAACGATTTTTATGCTCAAACCTTGGTTGACTGAGATGCTTCCCCAGACTTTGTGTACCACTTCAGCGCTACTGTACTTATTTCAGGGTTTCTCCAGCAACTTGATGGGGTCCCTTGTAGTTTTCTATAACTTCTACAGCCTCAATAAAACGGGAGACAGCCAAGGGGCCACCAAAAGGCCAGTGAGCATGATATGGGCTGTTCTTACTATCTGGATTGTCTGCCTGCTGATTTGTATTTTGCCTTTATGTGGCTGGGGCACCTATGCTCCCACCTCCTGGGGATGTTTTGCTGACTGTTCCAGTTCGTATATCTTGTTTCTCTTTATAATCTACTCATTGTGTTTCTGTCTCGTAATTATACTCTCCATTCCCCTTATTTATCAATTGCTCTGTTCAGATGAGCAACAGCATTTTTATGATGATTATCATCAAATCACTGGTGGCCAGTTTTCTTCTGGGGTACTTCCATTTGAGACTCACACATCTTCTCTTCCTACAGAAGACACTATGAATAAAACCCAGAAGCACTGTCAGAACTCTGACCCAGTTACCAGACAAAGTCCAGCTGACCACTGTCACTTGGACCACTACGGTACACGAAATGTGCCACCTAACAACCGGAACATCACTGTGGAATTTGCTCAGAAACGCTTCTCACTAATTCTTGCTCTGACCAAAGTCATTCTTTGGCTCCCAATGATGGTAAAAAAAACCTTGCCCAAGTTTCTTCTTCTTATCTCTAAGGGTTTAGTTAAGTGGTATATAATGATATTTGGAAGTGGGGAGCAGCAGAACAGGGTAAATTAAGCTACGGCTTGTGTCCATCTTGAAAACTTGCATCTTGTGTTTAAAACATTGGTTAATCAAGATTTTTTAACGAGTTACTGTGTCACTTGCTTTGTATTTCTTTATTCAGTTTGGCTACTGTTTAAAGTATTCCTCGTCTATTCAAACAGTTGGGTACATTATCGTAGTTTCAACTGAATGTACTGTACATTTCTAATACTGATAGTTAATGATCAGGAATTCAAAATGCACATATATTGGTGTATTCTTAAGGGAATGAGTAAGATTTTAATTACTTTTCAGATGGTTGAGATTTGTTTTGCTGAATGTAGAAATGGTTTGTAATAGTCAGATATAAGAAAGATTCCAGACAACTACTTTATGGTGCTAGTTTTATGCTAGTATAAGTGTTCTACAAATACATCTTGTTGAATGATTCCAAGGGAAAAAAACTAGGTGGTGGAATAGATCAAGCTCTTATGCTTCATGCAGTTCAGTTGGGTATTATGTTGTTGGTTTTGGCATTTGCCAAAAATTCCTTGCTTTGTTTATTAGTTGCAAGGCACTTTTCGTGGTGAATTGCCTGTAGCTATGCAATTCAAAAGTATTCACAAATGACTGAAAGAATGTCATTATTTTCTATTTCCTTTTTTTAAAAAAAAGAATTACTGCCTTGAAGTTTGTGATAGTAGATTGCAGATAGGGCAATCTGTTTACATGTGGTTTTGGGTTTGTTTTTTCTCATGTATCTCTTACACTACATTCAGTGCCCTATTTCATTTGTGAATCTCATTTTTGCCAGCACATAGGGAGCAATAATTTGAAATCTGTTATTTCTTCAGAGCCCTTTTTTAATCCTACATTCACTGATGAACTTTAATTTTTACATCAGTTTGGTCTAAGACTTGTGTATTCTTTCCTGGAAATAAGCCCTATTAGACACTGAAGAATAACGCATACTCGCCATTCCAGTAGTCAGAGCTGCATTCGCTCATGTTCTTTCCTTGTAACCTTCTCTAGCAATCCTCCCTTTGCCCTTACTGATGAGATTTAAATTGTAAGATCCATGGGGCACAGACTTGCTTCTTTATTTATGAAGCTCTGCATAATGAAACCACTGTGCAAATCATCTATCAACATGATCTTCTCAAGGGTACCTTTCCACCTCCCTGCAATAACTCAAATGGCTCTTTATTAATAGCTCAGGGTTGAAGCTACTTCTCTGCTACAGAACAGGCATCAATATTTATTGTTTCACTTGAAGCAACTGGCATTTCTGAGAGACACAGATGGGACTTGTGTTAGAACAGTTCCTTTTCGACATCTGTCAAGATTCAAAGACATGCGGAAGCTCAGTTGAGACAAATTCCAGGAAAACAGGAATGTTTATCTGCTGTACCTCGAAGAACAAATGGCTTTGGGTGTCTTTTGATAGGTAGCAGAGACTGTTTGTGGTTACTGTGCATTATTTTGCAATGACCCTGTAAATATATCCTCAGCCAAATATGTATGGCTACTGAATGAGCCTGACAAAGAACATTAGGTCATGCCCAGGCAGGACTTAATGGACCATGGGCCATCCAAATCTGGGTCTTACCCTTATCATGAGCAGAGCAGAGATAAGTGTGCTCATAAATATGTTTGGTGAATGTAATGATACAGGGTGTGCAGTTTTGTGTTTGGCTACTTTTGGCTTTGGTTTTGCCTGCCATATTATGTGGATTGTAGAAGATGATTCCCCAAGTAAATGAAATTGTTGGGAAGAATAGGCTCACTTGTACTACTTCTATAGGATTGCAACATATGGCAGACATGCATTGCAATGCTAAGTAAAAGTCAGCGCTACAAACTCTGTGGCATTTATTTATGAGTAGCAGGTTTAGAAGAGTCCTGTCTGGATCATGTCTTTGCTTTCTAAGATGCCAATATTCAAGTCTGGGGAAGCCTATGCAGCAAGTATTTAGGAGAGGGACTATAATATGTGATCGCTTCTGTACAAGCCAGCTGTCTGTTGCTTAATTTCTCTGGAATACCTCTCTCTTTCAGATACAAATGGTTGTTCAATACACTGTTGGGTTTCACAATCTTTCCTTTGAGATATTCAGCTTCCTGCTAACTTTGCTAGCTGTCACTGTCACTCCGATGTTTGTCTTGTCAGAGCACTGGAGTCACCTGCCTTGTGGCTGCATTATCAATTGTAGAAAGAGCATCTATTCAGTGTCATCAGAGGAAAACAAAGGTAAGAAGGAAGGATGGGGAAAGAGGTTTTACTGCTTCTTCCAAAAGGACATTATCAAGTCCTTCGGTCACATAGTGTAGATCCAAGGGGATGTAAAACCTATAGTTTTATATCGTTTTAACATTTTTCATTAGAACACTTCCTTTGGGCCTGATCTGACTTATTTTAAAATGCAGACTCCAATGTGGTATTGAAAGATCAATGTTGTCTCTGGTTGACAGAAGTTCAACATCCGTTACATAAAATAAAACCAAATTTTGTGTGTGGAGGGGGGATTGTTATGATTTAATACTCTTCTTTCATCAAAGTTAATGACAATTCACATGGCGGATTCTTTTATTCTCCATGTCTCATAAACAGCCAAAGTTTCAAATTGCCCATGCAGGCAACCCATATAACAGTATATTTCAGTGATTATTAAGTACAGTTTTATTCACAATTCATGCCCAAAGCAAAATGGATCTTTTCTGTACAAAAAGATGCATCCTCTGGATCTTCTAGAGCAGGGGTGTCAAATTCAAGGCCCACAGGCTAGATCAGTGGTGGGATTCAAAAATTTTTACTACCAGTTCTGTGGGCATGGCTTGGTAGGCATGGCATGGCTTGGTGGGCATGCTTGGTGGATATGGCAGGGGAAGTTTACTGCAAAATCCTCATTTCCTCCTGATCAGCTGAGACTCAGGAGGCAGAGAATAGATGGGGGTGGGGCAAGTCAGAGTTGGTATTTACCGGTTCTCCGAACTACTCAAAATCTCTGCTACCAGTTCTCCAGAACAGGTCAGAACCTGCTGAATGCCACCTCTGGGCTGGATCCAGCCAACAGGGTGCTTAGATCTGGCCCATAGGCCGACCTGGAAACAGTGAAGGACCAGCCTGTGGTGCCTCTTCCAGCAAAAATGGAGCTCAGGAGCCCGTTTTTGCTGGCAGAGCGCTTGGGCCACCACAGGCGCCTCTGACATGAGTGATATCGCTCTGGCCACACCCACCCTGGCAATCCCCACCCTAGCCCCCCAATGACAAACACACTCCTGATGCAGCCCTCAATGAAAGTGAGTTTGACACCACTGTTCTAGAACCTGCTTCCGTGTTTGCTTTATGTCAAGAAATAATGTGTACACCTTCTGCATATTTCTGGCTTTGATCAAATATTTGCAGAAAGAAATTTATAGCAGATGGCGATCCAACAATTATCTAACAATTTAAAGCTAAACTTTTTCTCTTGTTTTGTATATGCTAAAGGTTATTCCTCCCCTCGGATCCAAAATAAAATATTTACCCTATCTTTATGGCCTCAGGCAGAACTAAATAGTTAAACATACAGTCACAGTATCTAGAACCAATATCCCCCTACTTTAAAATCTTTTATTTTTATGATATTTTATTTTTATGACTACAGCTCGCTTTTATTTTTAACATATTCTGTTACAAAGGGCAGGAGTAGCGAGCAGAAATTGGAATAGGCAACCTGGTGCTCTTCAGAAGTTTAGAAATCTAATTCCAATCAGATGCAGTTAAGGTAGCCAGTGAGAGGGATTGTGCTTGAAACATCTGGGGACACTAGGATCACTACCATTAAGCCTGTATTCCAGAATCAATGTTACAGGGTGTCCAAGACTTACAACCACAAGTGAGCCCAACATTTCTGTTGCTAGTGAGACATTTGTTTGCTCCATTTTACAACTTTTCTTGCGACAGTTGTTAAGTGAATCACTGCACTTGTTAAATTAGTAACATGGTTGTTAACTGAGTGTGGCTTCCCCATTGACTTTGCTTGCCAGAAGGTTACCAAAACTGATCACATGACCCTGGGACATTGCAACCATAATAAGTTGGCTGCCAAGTGTTTGAATTTTGATCACGTGACCATGGGGATGCTGCAATGGTTGTAAGTGTGAAAAATTGTCATAAGTCACTTTTTTCAATGCCATTGTAACTTTGAACAGTCACTAAATGAACTGTTGCAAGTCAAGGACTACCTGTCATTAATCAACGTATTTGGAGAAATGGCAGATTTGGAATTCTGAGAACATATAATGAGAGCTCTCACAAGATGGCTGTTAAGATAGTTATATACAAGATAGCTAGACGTCAAACATTCATTCCCTTCAATTTATTTGGAGCACCCTACAATTCCCTATTTAATTAGCTTTTTCTTTTTCTGGGCAAGTGGATACACCTCTATTTGTTGCAGCTCCTTGTCATTTTGATTTTTTTAAGAATACCTACTGTGTATGAGCTATTTGAACTAGGAAACATTCTTATGAATACAAAAATGGTAGAGGCTGGCACTTAAGCAGCTTACTGTCTTCCCTGTTGAAATCCTTAAACATTATTGTGTGTGTATGTGTGTTTTCAAGTGTGTTGAAGACGTCCCTGCATTTTTCTTAGCAACATTTTGGGAGTGGTTTGCCACTGGCTGCTTCCCACAGCTGGGAGAAACTGACTGGTCTACAATCACCAGTTGACTTTGGAGCTAAGGTGGGACTAGAAATCATAGTCTCCTGATTTCTAGCCTGATGCCTTGACCACTATACCAAACTTATTACTTAATATCTTAAGCACCTGGATTGAATAAGATTCATGTGTTCCATAGCAGAAAGCTTTCTGGACTAAGCTGTTGCAGGACTGATATATTATTTCCTTTTTTTGCATAGAGCAGGAAAATAAACTAATACTGTTATTAGTAATAATTGCATAGGTCCCAGTTTAACATCAAAAACGATGTAGATAAAACTATTCAATCTAAATCTGGAACTCAAGCATAGATGGTGATAGAGCCACAGTTGATTCTGAAGAGATGGATTTTATGTTCATTGTTCTTCCTGAATCACTACATAAAACAAATACGAAGAATTAAAGTCAGTTAAACAGAAAAAAATGTAGCAGATGTTGAATTCCAAGCCAACTGCACATCAAACAAACAAACAAAATCAGAAAAAATAGACTTGAATTGGAGACATTCAGTTAGATGATTAACATGTTAGTTAGGTCAACCTGATTCCTGACAACTGCATGGACAAATGTTCAACAGCTTGAAGTTCTTCCCAAAGAAACCTATAATTTCTTTGATTCCTTCTATCTACTTTATTAGTTGTCTTCCCGTTTTTCTAGTTCTCCCATACTTCTAAACATAGACAACATAGATCTAATACATCTTATATCACATGCCTAAAGTATATGAGTTTTTGTTTGCTGTTCCTCAAGGGAGGAATCAGACTTTCTTGGGCCCAGGATTCAAATCTAATAACCTTATTACAATCATAAGGCCAAAAAGCAATAAATTAAAGCCTTAAAAATAAGTGAATATGTATACACATATATATCAATTGATAAGTCTATATAGATATAAGATATATAACAAGAAATAAGAATGAAGCACAGAATTTAAAAGTATTGGGACAAAAGTGCAATAATTATAGAATAAAATAACATAAAGCATCAGAAAGTTAATAAGTCAGGATCTTCAACTACAGTTACAATGATTAGTACATGTAGACATGAGCAACCTGGGAGAATATACTTGGGTTCTTCTCAGATAAGAGAACTGATAAATAAAAGTTGTGCTCTCTATCCATAATGTCTTTAGGATTAAGTGTTTGAGAGTCATCCTAGAGTCCTTATTAGAGGAATAACAGAGGAACATATGGCTGTAATGAACCATCTCTGCATGGGTATAGGTGGTGATGCACTGGAGTATTATTTGACCATCCAAAGAGGACTAATGAAGTCAGTGCATCTAGCCTGGTTAAGGTAAAAGGCCTACAATATTTTGATCTTGTAGTAGATGGTAAATAGTAGGCTGGTGCAATCCGATTTGGAAGAATCTCCCAAGTTTTAGGACTAGACCCTAGACCCTAGATTAGGTCACGGGTTCCTAAACTTTTTGTCACCATATCTTTCTTTATTTTAATGTACATACTTCCCCTAAAAATCCAAAGATCAAAACAAACATAAATGAATAATGAAAATAATACACTGAAATGATGGGAAATATAGATTTATTATAACAATGTAACTAAAAGATTCTTCATACTTCCCCAGACCATTTGAACCTCTCCATGAAAGGAACACCTCACAGTTTGGGAAAACCTAAATTAGATTGAAGTTCTGTCTTCCCTGGAATTGGGTAGTCAATAAATTTAAATAATAACAAGAGTCTGAATATCTGGCTGACTGCATCAAACCACAATACTATATACTTATGAAAAAAAAGAAGAAATCTGTACTTATCCCAGTCATGATTGGAGCCCTCAGAGCAATACCCAAAGGACTCCCTCAATATTTGGATTAAAAAATATATATATTGGACCTGAACACCCTAGTTTTATCCCCCCCCCCCAAAAAAAACCCCACAAAACCCCACCTTACTTAGAACTGCCTATATATTTAGGAACTACCTTAAAAATTCTTAGGTCCTTGGTTAGATCTTGAATTATTAAGTTATCACCAGGCTTAGACTGTGAATTTAACTGTAGATTACTCATAATAACAATATCTGTGGCTTGAGAGCACGTCTGGCATTTTCAAAGCCTAAGGAGCAGAGGCTCTCAATTGAAAAACTCAATAAATGGATTTTATCAGTAGCTTTCTTAAGCCACCTTGATTTAAAGCAGTCCCTAAAGGCTAAAGGGGCCAGACTTATAGGGAAGAAAATTAATTTTAGTCAAAAGTTGACAAGTAAAAGCCAAGCTCTAGCCTCCATGGAAACTAAATGTATCTCCAAACATAAAATGGTATTCCTAATTCATTTTGGGACAGCAAGGATTGATGAGTTCTTCTTAAAATCCAGAATTCTCTTAGTAATAATTTCAGATCTGTAATTTGATAGCAATTATCTTCTTTCTCTCTCTTTTTCAAAAGCAGCTTTCACAGCCATATATTGCCACTGGAAAGATTATAATTGTAATTGTTCTGATCTTCGTTGTCATAGAACTATTCTTTCATGACACTATCAGTGCCTTCCTCATTAGGATTAATCTACTTTTTATTCTACAGCACACTGACCTTGTCTATCTATCCTTGAGCCCAAAGAAACAAAATTATCACTTCAAACCCTTTACCATTAATAATAACATTAGCCCAGATTTTTCAGAATGCATATTTTCATTGTGAGAGTTGTCTCACTCTCTGCTGACGATATTCTCAGCAGAATATCTTAAATTCTCATCTTAAATTCTTATCTAGAATCAAAACAGGAGAATGGCTAATCTTTCCATTCATTTACTATTTAAGACACTAAAGCTCTATTAGATATGCATGGGAACAAGAGATATCCTTGTCTTGTTCCTTCTCCTATTCATTATTTTTCTCCAAATTTGGTTTCTGCAACAACTTCTTGTTTATTGTAAAAGTTCCTCAGAAGAGTCATCAGAGACAAAGAAAATAATCTGATTTCTCTTATTTATAGAAATCTGTGTAAGCATCTTCTTCGTAAAATTTGAAGTTGAACTTTGCTTGCATAAGGAATTAATCAACCATGTCAGCATAGGTATATTCACCAATATTTTATCATCTTTAGGCTATAAAATTTTGTTTTATATTTATTGACAGAGAACTGTTAGCATAGTGACTGCTTCTACTCCTGCAACTTTAAGCAGTGCAAATATGCTCCACTGTTTTCTTATCTGGTACCTAGTTTACTTTCTATCATGCCTGACTGGTTCCTGAACATATTCTGAAAATGCTTTCTATAATTGTATAATTTCATTTGTTTTCATATTCCTTCAACCTCATTTGATTCAATTACATATCTCTTTTGTGATTAGTTCTAAGTATTCCTATTTAGATATTATTTCTCTGTGATTTCTTGTTATTTTTTAAACACTTCTATTTTTTTCACATGTTCTTTTACCTTTAACCCAAATATTTATAGTATCTTCCTCAATTTCTTTCTGAAACTGCTTGGCTGCCTGGATTGCATTGGATTGCTTTTTTTTCATCTTCTTTTTCAAATTATAGTTTGTTTGATTCTGCTATTGTACATCCAGTAATGTCCATGTACTACATAGAATCTGCATTTATGTTGCTTGAAAAAGAGGGTAGTAATAAATTTTTTTCATGTATTTATTTATTAACACTTCCTCTCCATTATTGCATTTCTTCAAATCTTCTTATGGTTCTCAGTTCCTCCATTTCTCCAATGTTTGCATGGCAAACATCCTTTATAGTATTACTTCAGTTCTTTTGCAATTTGCCAACATCTTACATTTGTAGCGGGGATACAGTTGTCTATACAGTTTTTGGCTATACTCCAATTCTTATAGATATGACCCTATCGTTTATTGAGTCATAGCCAAGCACACACTTTCCATAGAGGTGCTTGTTTTTAGTATTATTGTTACTTGGTTTCTTTATACTGTATTGTCCAGTTCCTGAATAATATAGCATGCAATTATATGATTTCAAGTAGCTCATTCCAGACTACTATGTTTAAATATTCTTAAAGTATTCAGTTTAATAGACTTCATTTCAACTTTAAAAAAATCAAGTTGCATTTGCTTCATGCCATCCCATGTTATAACGTTATGTGTTTTTGAAATATGAGGAAAAAATCTTCTTTTCAGTATTGGCACCATTGATATCTAGACTTTCTTACTCTTTTGGTCAGGCCTTATCTTTGCCTCCTTATTTACCTATGATAAAAATGAAAATCCTATTACTTACTTATATTTAATTCCCTTTGAACTCAAGGTGATGTTTAATGACTGATTTATATAGTTTCAATTTTATCAGAATATTTTCAAAGTTCATTGTCTTAAACAGCCAACAATATCAGGGTGAAGCTAAGTTTACATCAGTGGGACAGGTTAATTTACTTTGCTGCAATGCTATATTAAGTTACCAAAAAGTAAATCTCATTGAGGTCAATGTGATTCACTTTGCATCTGCAATTCATTAGAATGGTATAGGCTTTGTTTGTGGAGGTATACATATTGGACTTGTGCCACTGAAATAAAACTATATCCAAGCCCTGAAAACAAGTTGAAGGCTGAATCATTAAACCAAAAAAATATGCAGAAAATTGTAAAACAATAGGATAGGATAGGATAGGATAGGATAGGATAGGATAGGATAGGATAGGATAGGATAGGATAGGATAGGTTAGAATAGGATAGGATAGGATAGGATAGGATAGGATAGGATAGGATAGGATAGGATAGGATAGGATAGGATAGGATATAATTGAGCAAAAGTATAGTAATAGTATATTACTATATTGTAATATATATTGTACAAATATATAGCAATATTTTTCTTTTTCAGGACATTATTCAGGATATTATTAATGCTAGCTCCAAGTCAAATTAGCATTTATTTTTATATTATTTCTGTTACAATAAGGTCATTTAATTTAATTCCAGTGTAAATTTAGCAGACTTTCAAAGAGTGTACATTTCCTAATAGAACCAACATAAAAAACTGTTTTCTAATAGCTGGGAAATAACTATGCTCTTGTTCTAAGAAATTTTTATTTCACATTCCAAATGTTATGACGTGCCTCTCTTTAAGTCATAAATAAATCTATACAATAATGTGCAAAATTTATTACATTTCATACAATTTTAAACGCACTCACTGGAATAAAACTTATTGAGTTCACTCAATGACTGAATGACTGATTTCCCTCTGTGCATCCACTGCACATGATCAAATGAAGGACAGCTTTTTTGGATGGTTGCCCAGTTGCCACACTGTCTGGGAGATAATTACTTCCTGCTGCTTTTTTTTAAAGCATTAAAATACATCTGTTGGACTGGTCAACATTTCTGCCAGAGAAGAGTTGGGGAAGGCTCACTCACCCCAGCCTACGTCTTCCTATATTTAATCCCTCTATGAGCTGCAAAGGAATAAAAAGCAAAGAGAAAGTAAGACAAAAAGTCCTTAGAGCAATCACTTTAAAACTTTTATCTCCTTGCCAGTAACGAAAAATAAGGTAAACCTTTTGTTAACCTTTGTTCCAGTTTGCACAGTGATGAACCATAGTCTGTTTACAGCTAAAACTAATTTCCTCTACTGTCTGGTGCTAATTGGATTGTGGTGTTTATACAATATACTGATCTACTCCCTGCCCCAGTAAAAAATATTGTGCAAACACACTTTGGCTTCAACTATTTTCTATTTTGTCATTTAATGTTTTGAAGCATTGATTTAAAATATATGTTTTGAAACAATTCACTGCTAACCCAATTATCAAAATATGGTGTACTTTTTTTAAAAAAAATACTATTAACTGTCCCACTGGCTTCTAGCTGTTTTAATGCAATGGGTTACTTTATTTCTTTTTTCTTTCTTTCATTCATTCTTTCTTTCTTTCTTTAGCCAAAAGAAGAGGCTTTGAATTCAATTTGTCCTTTCAACAAGGTTATGGAATCTATAAGATATCCCATGACAATCACCACAGTGATGGTAGCAATTCAATATCCTACCACAGCTTGCTCAACTGTGATTGTGAGAACACAAAAGCAACTCAAAAAGAAAGCAGCAAAATGGAGTTCAGCACCATTTCCGTGGTGGACAGCTCCACGTGTCAAAATATTTCTGGTTGCAAAAATGTTGACAGCACAGACACCAGGAAAGACTTAAGCAGGGATAAATTCATAGACTGCCTAATGTCTGATAAAATGACATATAAGAAAGAAGAGATCCGGAATATTGAAAAAGGAACTTTTTTTGAAGGACCAGAAAGAAGGTTGTCTCATGAGGAGGGCCGGAAACCAGAACTCTCTGACTGGGAGTGGTGCAGAAGTAAGTCGGAAAGGACTCCTCGACAGGTAGTGTGTAATTTAGTACTGAAATCTTTTATGTCCAAGGTTCATAACTTGAGGCCTCTTTCAAACCTTTGAATGTTATTCCAGAGAACTTTCAAAACTTTCCAGTAAAGTACAATTTTTAAAATGATATGAAGGGAGGAGATGATTAAATATATGGGGAGCAATCATAGCAATTATATTTATTTAATTTCATGCAGCTCAAATGTAAACAAATCAAATTTAGTTATTGTCCTTGACTTCTTTGTCCCGGCCCTGTCTACTTTGGGGAGTATATCATTCAAAAAAAAAAAAGTGTGGTTGGCAGCAAAAAGTTGCACATGCTGATTTGTTTGTAAGTGTAACAAGTGCTAAGCATTTCAGGGTCTAAGCTTTCTAAGTGACAAGTCACTTTGCTACTCAGGTTTGTAAAAAACATAGCCATGTTCTAAATTACAAATCGGTCAAGGCAATACTCAGCATAGTAGAACGGATTCCAATGTATTTCAGTGGAAAATAGTAATAGCAATAGCACTTAGACCTATATACACCACTTTACAGTGCTTTACTGCCCTTTCTAAGCAGTTTACAGAGTCAGCATATTGCCCCAACAATTTGGGTCCTCATTTTACCCACCACGAAAGGATGGAAGGCTGAGTCAACCTAAATCAGAGATACTTTACTTTAGCTATGTTGCATAGGATAGGTCTGTATTTATTTAGGCAGTTAAGATGCAAATTGGGAGAATAGTTATATATGAATTATTACTGATTTCATTCTAATATAAGCATAATTTAAGGAAGGCATGATTCAATTTGAATGTTTGGTTTAAGAGGGCAAATATTTAATTTAAGCAGCTTCAAATTCCTGCACCTGATTTTGAACAAAAATAAATACCGGTAACTTCAGACTATAAGGGGAAACATAAAAACATCTGTAGCTGCTTCATTTTTTTAAGGATAATAATATAAAAATACCAGTAATGGTAAATCTTTTATTTACCTCTGCTGAGTTTGGACTGAATATTTTCACTCCAATGATTTTAAAAAGGATATTTCCTTTGTACCTCTTGTAAGACAGACGTAGTGCGGATAAGGAAATGGCAGCAAATTAGCTTGCATTTATTCTAATCAGGAACTGTAGACAGGTAAGAACCTGTAGAGAAGTTATGTGCCCTAAGACTGTGTCTTTGCTACTTCTCATTCTTTGGTTTACTGGATGGCCAGACAGATTTGCATAGGAGATCAGCAAGCTTAGCTACTCATTGGAAAAACGTTTGTGGGTGCCAGGATGGGTAGATATATTAGTGAAGCTTGGGCCCTTCTGAGCAAGATTTGGTTGCTTGTATGGCAATATTAAGTAGTAGAGGTACCAGAAACAAAGCTCACAGAGAAAAAGCTGGCATAGATAAAGTGGCATTTATAGAGGTGATCTTCACATGAACCCCTCATGTTTAAAAGAGGTAAGTATTTGAACCAATGCCTAGAAATGTTAGCTTATACCTGTTACTTAATCCTGTCCAAATTCTTTTTGAGCCAAGAGCATGTATTTTATAAGCTTTCAGCCCATAGTCCAAGTGGCTAGAACTTTTTTTTAAATTAATTTTCCAGTTTAAATTAAATTGATTTTAATATTTGACTTCACCCCATGCACCACTCAATCCTGGCTCTGTTTCTACACCCCAAAGTGTAGAAATACACTTTTTTAAAAAGTACTTTCCTGCTTTGGAAAAAATAAAGAAAATAGTCTTTAAAGCAAGCAATAATGATGCACAAGATAGGTTGAAGACTACGGGTGTCCAACCTTTTGGACTGTCTGGGCCACATTGACTGAAAAGAAATTGCCTAGGGCCACATATAAAATATATAATACAATTAATGTATATAAATAACAAACATCCTTTATTATTTTATAAATCTTTATAAATGTATACATTAGGCGTGGGTTGCTACTGGTTCATCCCGGTTCGGGTGAACCAGTAATGGCAGCGGTGGGAGGCTCTGTCCACCCACTCAGATGTCATCAAAAATGGTCTGTGCATGCGCAGAATCTTCTGCGCATGCGCAGAAGCACCACACGCTCACGAAGCAAACACACGCACCTGCGTGCTCCCAATAGCGAACCGGTAGTGCTGGGATTTGAATCCTACTACTGGTATTCATCTTGTGGAGTTGCATTACTAGCTATCCAAGGATGCATGCAGCCTATGGCCACAGGCTGGATACATCTTTTGTAGACTGTAGATTGTAAAAATAGGTAGAGTGGGCAGAACAGAACAAACTGGACAAGTTTTCCCCAAATAGTGCATTTTTTCAGCTGCCATTTCTTTAATATGTATTATGTCAGCAATGGGGACACACTAAAACACTCTTTTCAAAAACTGCATGATCCACCCAATCATCCCAGCCCCAGGTTCAGAAGAGATTTTTTTTGGTTTATATGTTTGGACACTGTCCCATAATTTAAATTTAAAAGGTAATGGTTTAGTGTCATCCATTTGAC
The DNA here is from genome assembly GCF_029215685.1 of Pituophis catenifer annectens. Classification (NCBI taxonomy): domain Eukaryota; kingdom Metazoa; phylum Chordata; class Lepidosauria; order Squamata; family Colubridae; genus Pituophis; species Pituophis catenifer. The sequence continues at coordinate 23,345,270 of NW_027256886.1, forward strand.
AATAATTGTCTTGGGAAGGCTGACCTTTATTTGATTTTCATTATGATACTCAAATGCAGTTATGTTCTGAGTACCTTTGAGCTACTTTGCCTCATTGCATGCCTCTTCAAATATTTTGGAAGTCTCATAAAATGTCAACAACTATTAGAAGCTAGTTTTTCAGCTTTTGTCTATAATGGAAAGATCATAGTATAATCTCTTGAAAATTTTCTGAAATCTTATCCACATCTATTCAGTGGCAATATCAAGCAGTATTTTTTCACTATCCAAATGAACATATGCTTTTTATGTCTCTTTAGCTGAGGTTGTGGTTAAGTTGTGGCTTACATAGTACTTTGACAAAACCTTGCTTGTGCATGTGAGTGAACACATGTTCATTGTCTTAGTATGTTACGTGACATGTGTTAAGACTTAACTTTGTCTTAGTCTAGTATCTTATGGAAACATGGACTCTGGGGTTTGTGAGTACAGTTTTACAGGCTTATGATAGTTTTCGTTGTGTAAATTTGCATTATTTCACTTAAAAAATTACACTTCTGAGGTTTCTCCTTCTTTCTGAGTTTGGATTCCTTAATTTATACATTCTAAAGGCAAATTGCAAGGCTGAACATTTGAAACCATCTGTTCATAGAAGGAAAACTGATTGTATTAAGAAATATTTTCAAATGAGCAAGCTCCAAATTCACATAGTGAGTGAGAAAGCAGGAGAGAAAGAAACAAAACTATCATTATCCCACCACTCCCCAAAAGACAAAATTGGCTTTCAGAGCTGTCTCACTGAAATGAAACAAAAACAAACACTTATAGAATAGGTTGAGAATCAAAATTCTCTCTCCAACACAAATATGCATACAGACTAGAAAAGTCCCTTCTTCTACCTCCATCCCACCACAGTAGACTATGTGGTCAGGATAAATACCAGGCAGCAATAACGCCACCATTATTAAGGCCAGAAATAGCCTCAGTTATCAGAACCAACTACAGTCATCTTCTATGACCTTCAAACCTGACATTTGATGAAAGTCATTATTCTATAATGTAATCAGAAAGCTAGATCTGCAGATACATAAGAACAAGGTAATGACATATTCTTTCCCACACAACAGCCCCTCTCATTGGCACAATCACTTGCGTTTGCCTCACTGGATAAATATGACTTCTATGCAGCTGTAGTTGAGAAGAGCATCACACACAAAGAAGAAACCATTCCACTTTCACTGATTTACCGTGGATACAGAAATGAGAAAAACTTTCCGGGTAAATAAAAATATGGAACTATGAAAGAGAGTTTATTTTGCTCAAGTTGAATATTGAAAATAGTAATACAAATTTGGTTTTTTTCATGGCAAAGAAAGGAGAAGCACTGGAACTCACCATACTGAGCAAAAATATTACATGCAATGCACTTAGTGACTTCAGGGATATTTGCTATTAAAAATTAATGATGAATAACTAAAGACCAAACTCTTTTTGGGAACAGACATTGAGCTCACTCATCCGCCTAAGGAAATCAAAAGGAATGTCTGTTGTTTTAAAACCAATTTAAAACCACCCAGAGTTAAAAACAACCAAAATAACATAAAAACAGCAGCTGAGACAAGTCATGGTACCCATGCTGTTGGTTTCTTTGCTTTTTTTCAAGATCATGTCATCTGCCACAACCAATGTGTTTTGTTGCATAGCTACAGTCTTTTCATTTTAAAGCACAGCTCTATGCAAATTTTCTTAGAAAAAAAATAAATTTATGTTGCTATAAATATTACCATCTAAATAACTCTTTGGATTCTGATATAAAAATGTCTCAAAGACAATAGTTTCTACCAATTCTAACAGGTACAGTCCATTAAAACAGAGTGTCATAACTATAGTCCAAAACATCTTGATGTTATTTGGTTGCCTACCTGGAACAGAGAGACTGTGCTTCAGTATAAGCCAACTTCGTATGAATAATTAGAAATTAAACTGAGGCTTCATGTTGTCATTTTTCTGCCCTGCCTTGCCTACTGTATTAAACATTGGTTCTACTGCAGTACATTTCTTATATAAAAGCTATAGGATTTATGCACCATTGTATATATGTCACCTAAATACTCCAATAATTTATTTAATTTATATATTTAAGAGGTTTGTATCATTGTCCACCTTAACTCTGAGAAGCTTGCAATAACAGTAAAAGCAAATAACTACAAAACACGAACACAAGTCCATAAAACAAAAACCTGGTTGAATTAGAATTCAACCGACCACCGATGTGATTCTTTCAATACCCAGGTTATTCTACTATAGAATCTCTCTCTGCCATGATAAGGTAAACAGCTACATGGCTTTTAAATGATATAGGGTAATTTCAGGTAGAACAAACTGTAATCAAACCATGAGCTGACAAGTCCATGAATTACCATTGTTAGTCCAGTGGTGGGATTCAAAAAAATTTACTACCGGTTTTGTGGGGAGTGGCTTGATGGGCATGGCATGGTTTGGTGAGCATAGCAGGGGAAGGATACTGGAAAATCTCAATTCCCACCCCACTCCAGGGGAAGATTACTGCAAAATCCCTATTTCCTCCCAATCAGCTGGGACTCGGGAGGCAGAGAATAGATGGGGGCGGGGCCAGTCAGAGGTGGTATTTACCGGTTCTCTAAACTACTCAAAATTTCCGCTACTAGTTCTCCAAAACTGGCCAGAACCTGCTGGATACCACCTCTGTGTTAGTCCCTCCTAATCCAGAAAGATAAGAATATTTTCAGAACAGTAACATATAGAAAAATATTTTCCTTGTAAGAGTTTTTTGAAATGCTGATTTAACATCAGCAAAAATCAGCGTAGATCAGAAGCAACTATAATTTCTTTTGTTTTAAGAGGTTAAATTCATAATTTTGGATACTTATTTAGTCTATCTGTTATCTATCTTTTGCTTCCTCTGCCTTATAGTTTATTGTTTTATCACGTCTCTAATTTTGATGTTTTCAAAAGCATAATTCAGGTCACTGACATTATGTCTTTTTCTAGTGCAGTATCTGAAGTTCAAGATCTCTATATGCAAGTTCAGTTATCTTCTGAATTCAAGAGTAACCATTGGCTTGCCATATATTTCTTGAAAAAATCAGAGAATGGCAAAAATAAAAACAAATTAGAACTGATCTCAGGCTAGGAAAAATAGATGGAGTATATTGGTTTATTAATGACTGATTTATTACTCTAGTAAATTGCACAGTATATGACAATTTCCTTATCATCATTTTCTATTTTCAGTTTTTGAATAAATGTTGTTCCTTATGTATCATGGAGAGAAGCAAATTGTTTCCCTTTTAGTGACATCACAAATGTTATCCTGTGGTTTTTCTTTAAAGCATTCTAATTAATAGTTCACTGCAACACATTCAAGAGAATGATTTTCAATAGAGCACATAGATTAAAAATGCACAGTTGTGTCTAAAAATTGCTTTTCTATCCAGCAACTGAGAAAATCAGGTCAATTAATCATCATCATCATCATCATCATCATCATTGCTTCTTGCTAATATTGCTAAATAAATATTAGCTTTTATTTAACTAGTATTGCTAAATAAAATTAAAATTGAAGCTGGGACTAATTCTGATTCTGAAATAGTCCATGAATCTCAAACTTTAATCATAGTTTAAGAATGCTGTAGATCCATGTCATTTAAAATTGAAGGAATTTCATCAAGAGCTTGACATAATGACTTTTAATTAAACCCACTAGGTTATCGCAAAAGCCTTGAAAAAAATATAGGAAGAAGTTTTGAAATTAAAATTGAATAAATAAATTTGAACCTCTTCATGGTATAAAATTCCTGTCTCTGCTCCTCTAGTTTTCCTTGCAGTTTCAAAGACTGTTATGTTTAATTATATAAACCTAAACTCACATATTTCTAACATTATGGCTAAGATTGGACGACTTCAATTGCCCCTGTCCTATTGTCTTCCAGGCCAATCTCTCCCTCCTTCCCTCGCTCTCTCTCTCTCTCTCTCCTGCTGTTAAATAGCAGTTTGTTAGAAGCAAAAATATGTGGTTTTGCAAGCTCAGGTTTTTGTTTCTGCTTAGGAAGTTAGGCAAATTACTTCCTCCTAGCCCCACCATTTTGCCTTCTAGAAAATGAAACTCAGAACCATATTCCAATCCAGGGGTCAGCAACCTGCAGCTCTGGAGCCGCATGTGGATCTTTCACCCTTCTGCTGTAGCTCCCTGTCACTCAAAATATGTGTCACAACCGCTAATGTGTGACACCGGCCAGCACGTGATTTATTGAGCTTTTCAACCCCCAGTAGGCCAACCATGGATAAATCCAAGAAAAGAAAAGTTTCAGAAGAAAACAGAATGTTTAATTCAACAACATATGATGGTTTTGTGGCAGCTCAAGAAATAGTCAGGCACGGGAAGAGTTTTGTGGCTCCCGGTGTTTTCTTTTCTGTGGGAAAGGGTCCAAATGGCTCTTTGAGTGTTTAAGGTTGCAGAACCCTGTTCTAGTCAATAAGTCCTATATATGTTCTTAGTTAACTCAAAAGAATGCGGACTACATCATTTTCAGCACTAATTCCAAAAGCTTCAGGCTCTTGCTGAATTCTTTCATTAAAATGGCCCACTCCTTCAGCATAATGCTACTTTTGGCCATAAAAAAAAGGAGGATGAAAATATTTTTGTTATCTCTTTTTATCTAGTTGAAGGTCAGTCATACATACATACATACATAAATACATACATACATACATACATACACATACCAGTGGTGGGTTTCAACATTTTTTACTACCGGTTCTGTGGGTGTGGCTTTGTGGGCGTGGCATGGCTTTGTGGGCGTGGCATGGCTTGGTGGGTATGGCAGGGGAAGGATACAGCAAAATCCCCATTCCCACCCCACTCCAGGGGAAGGTTACTGCAAAATCCCCATTTCCTCCCGATCAGCTGGGACTCTGGAGGCAGAGAATAAATGGGGGCGCGGCCAGTCAGAATTTTTACTACTGGTTCTCCGAACCACTCAAAATTTCTGCTACCGGTTCTCCAGAACTGGTCAGAAGCTGCTGAAACCCATACATACATACGCAGAGGTAGCACATGGATTTCCCCATGGTAATATTTTACTTCTTAGAGAGTTTTGAAACAAAAAGAGTAATGTACTTCATGTTTGCTTCAAGAAATTTATTAATAGAGGATGGTGGAGAATAGATACCTTACCAGGGCTGAGCTGTCCACTTGACTCTTGCCTGGAGCTCCCCTGTTTAAGGGTCTTTCAAATACTAGACTTAGCACTCTGCAGAGGGCATTGTGCATTCCCTTCTCAGCACTGAACTAAAGAACTTGGCACTTTGCTAAAGACACGGGTTGTGTTACCAGCCTTTTCCTCCACCCTTCTCTCAGGGTCATCTTGAACTTGCAAAATTGATGCTGTTAGTCTCCTCTCATGATTGTTCACTAGCATTTTTCTCTAATGGGAAAACTCATTCGGTACATATACATTAGGCAAAATGAATTTGATTGGGCCTTGTACTCTATTCCTTCAGAAAAGTTTTATTATATTATAGGAATTCTTCATTTAAATAGAGCTTTGACAACAACAAGGCTTGATCAAAAGAAATCTTTGCTGAAATTTAGCTATTCATTCATACGACTTTGGTCTCTGGGGGATTTTTCACTCGTTTTTAGAAATTAATCTTCATCAGACTTCTACCTGAAGCTACATCACTCAGATTAGTAAGAATGGCACATTCTGTGCAGGACTCTTTATGTGAGAACATAACCATACTACTTCTTACAGCACTAAGATATATGTAGACTGAAGCCCCACAACAAATCTATGCACATAATTCAATATATTTCATCACAGGGATTAAAAAAACAAAGGTGCATATCCATCACATTTTGTTCATAGTTCTGATGGTAAGGAAAAAAGAAAAGAGCAACTTTGTCATTATGCTTGCTGATTTGTTTATTACATTTACGTATAGCTGGTTGCTTGCTTTCCTATATTGAATTTATAATAATTTGTTTAATTTATGTGCTGCCAAACTCCCGGTGATTATATTCTTTCTCCCAATAGGTGATCAAACAATTATTAAAGATAACAAATAATTTAAATTCTTAGGACTTTAGCCAGCATTTTAAAAATTCATCAAAGATAAATAGCCTTGAAGTGTTTTCTTTACTTTAAAAAAATAGTAATAACTTTACATTTCACTACTATAGTAGTCATATTTTTCAACAGCAAGTTTAGGTTTATTCATATTGTTTCTATATCTTTAATATGTCATTCATACTGTTTTGAATGCTCAAACTCATAACAATTATGATAAATAATCTTTTCAAGGATATGCTTTTCTAGGAAACTCTTTCCTTAATGTTTGTCATTTTATATATAATGGTAATTGACTGAACATCAGTTCTTTTTGCCAAATATGTTTCACTCTCCAGGAAACGGAGGGGGGATAAAATTAACACTTTGAGGAACAATTTTGGGCATTTTGAGAAACCATCAAAGAGAAGCAGAAGAATTGAAGAAGTTGCATCTAGGGAGAATCAGATTAGGAAAGACTAGTCCAGAAAGCTGTTTTTGAGAAACAGGATTAGCTATCTCCATGCAAAAGCATTGGCTCTTTGAAACTTGTTCACTTAGTAGAGTTTTTCATATCTTATGCTCCCACATCAACCCTAGTAGTAAAACAGGAGGTCCTCATTTTAAGTAGTTATATATGTCAAACTGATAAAACAGAATAGCCATCAGAACAGTGTGGAATTATTATTATTCTAACAATGTCTTCTTACCAAGATACAGATTTGCCTATCAGTAAATTCTGGAGGCTTAATGATACTCTTTGTTTCAGTTTTCAAAGCCTTAATTACTTCATGGTAGGAATCAATAATTCCACTTCTGGAAAGTGCAGACACTTTTAATGGAATAAAAAAAAAAAGAGCAGGCCTTGTGTGGGACATAACTATAACCAGATGTAAATCACAAAACTGATTTTTTCCAAAATGAACATTCAATCAAGTGAGGATTTCTGATAAAACAAAAGCAATCCTCTCCAGATTAAAAATGCCTACATATAGGCCTGTTCTCCAGGATTTAAATTCTAGAGTTTTTTTTTCCCTTACCTTCCCACTCAACAGATATGAGTTATTGCCATGATGTCCTGGAAGGTATATTATTTAAGTTAACATAATAGATTTCTTTAACTTCTGACTGCAATTATTTTTTCCTTAAAGAATGATGGCCTGAAACAACAGAGTGGTAACAGAGTGACCAGATGAGATATAATTCTTATTTCTAAATGCTTGATATGAGTATTGCTGAACTGATTGAACAGGAGTACCATAGGATTAAGAAACTGAATGTTTTTGTGGAGAGGAAATTTACTATGAAGTCAAACGCAGACAGAATTCATTTTTTTCTCGTACTTATTTATTAAAGTTCTACACCACCCATCTCACCTAAATGACTCTGGGTGCTTTGCAACCATTCTCAATGAAAGAACATTGGATAAGGTTTTTAAAAAAGGTCGACTTATTTAAATTTCTTCCCTAATGAACAGTAGTCACAAAACAAAGCAGAATTCCTTTGCTTTATCAATAATGGATGCAATAAGAAGGGTATGTTAAGATAGGATTCCCCAATCAAGGTAGGCTGTTGAAAAATGGCTACAATGGGATGAGAAAACTTATGTTTTTACAAAAACTGAAACTATGATATGTATGTTCCCACAGGTATTTTTGGAGATGAGGTGGACACTGTAACCTGCAAGGCTTTATAACTCACTACCTAATTTTTCTATAAAAGTTAGGGTATGGAACCTTCCGCATACTAAATGTGTCTGTCAGGTGCACTAGGGTATTAGATTACCCACAGATACCTTGTATTAGGATCTTCAGGATTAAGGATTTGGGAATGGTAATGAAATCGTCAGGATTCCAAGCAATCAATCCATTGCAAGCAAAAATTCCGAGGCAGGTGAATTCCTCAAAGAATAGCTTTATTGGAAATATCAAATTGGCACATACTGTATCTGGTGAAAACCAACTCTGAGGGGCCCCTTGATTTTCACCTAATTAAAAGTAAAAGTTTTTCTCTCAGCCCCAAACAGTCAGTCACATGGTCCAATCAAGGCAGCATCGTCCTTCCTCCAGCCAGGTGTGAGAACATCCTTGGTTCCCAGAAGAAAGTATTTTATTTTGACTATGTAACCCCAGCTATCTCTAATCCCCCCTCCTTATCCCTCAGCTCCAGAGTGGCAATACTGAAGCTCCAAGATGGCTTCGGTTTTCTACATACTCTTGATCAGGAATGTTGTATCTCTTATTAATCTCAGAACTATTGTTAAATTTTACATATGCCTTTTCCAGAAGCAGGTCTTAATTTAATAGGCTTTATTCTTGTATTCTTATAGGGTAGCAGCTCTGGACCCATTTCTCCTCCAAGTCAATTACAGGAGATATTTAATTCTTATTCTCCAAAGTTCAGTTGTTACACGACAAATTGATGCTCAAGGCAAGGAGACTTGCAATGCCTATTTATTTTTTCTTTTTGAAAAACGTAGTAACAAAACACTTATCATTGTCACCCATTTCAGTTGCTGCAGTCAGGTCGCTTTGAAGGCTAAAAGCAATGGCCTATTGTTTTTCATAGTTTCCACGCAGAATGCGCAAATATTCTAAAAGCTAAAAAAAAAAAAAAACCCAACCCCAACTATTAGTAGGGAACAATAAGCGAAAAGCAATATGAGTCCCAGACAATCAAGAACATATTCAAGGAAACAAAGGTGTTGACATTTTGAATGTCATTACAATATATTAAATGAAGTGGCTCCCAGTGGATTGAGCTTTGTATTTCAAGGTTACAAAAGAAACATGAAATGGTGAAAAAGAACGCAAGCCACATCTTCTATCTTCTCTCAGACAATGATTTTAAATTTAAAGTAGCTATGCCAATATAGTCAGACCAAAACTATTAGAATGCATAAAATTATATCGTAGGTAGGTAGGTAGGTAGTAGGTAGACAGACAGACAGACAGACAGACAGACAGACAGACAGACAGACAGACAGACAAATGCATAAATGCATAAATGCATAAATGCATAAATGCATAATTACATACAGTCTATATATATTCTAATTTCCCATATGATTATATAGAATTGTGTTAGAGCAAAGGCAAGCCATTTAGAATATTCCAATCTATTACTTATATGCAATATCAGATAAGTATTACAATTTGAAATGCTACCTCTCTTATTTATGTCAAATTTATATGGACCATTCTAAGAATGTGCTGTTAGGACTGCCAGAGGAGTTCATCCAATTAGAGTGTTCAATTTTTCTCAGAGACAATCTATCCCATTTTTCTCTATAGTTGTCTCTTAAAATAGTAGCATAAAAGGATATCATAGAAAGAAAAGCATTCCTGTTTGAAATTCTGTTCCATCTAAATAGATATTTTCCAGACAGCAGAAAATGCATGTTGCGCTCTTATTAGACACTGGGGAAATGCCAAACGTCACATGAAATGCATTAAAAATTAGTATTATTTTTCCTACACAACATCATTTTTCACATTAAAGTTTGACAAAATGATAAATATATTTAGGCCTTATTTAAGTCTTTTGTACTTGGAACTTTTAAGTATGCCTGAATTTGCAAATTTGTTGAGGAATTGTACATTCTATTGAGTTTTACTCTCTCTCTTTCTCTCTCTCTCTCTCTCTCCTATCTATCTATCTATCTATCTATCTATCTATCTATCTATCTATCTATCTATCTATCTATCTTCTCTCTGTCTCTCTTTTCTATCTATCTACTATCTACAAAAATATTCTACTATCTAAAATAATAGATTATGTTGCCAGATGGATTAGTCACAAATATATTTTTGTATGATTTAGACCAGTGGTGGGATTCAACTAATTTAACAACCAGTTCTCTGCCCCAATGATTTCTTCCAACAGCCAATTGCCCAAACTGCTCAGAAAGTTAACAACCAGTTCTCAGAATATCTTAACTCTCCAAAGGTTAACAATGCTGTTTGCTATTTTTTAAAAAACAAATAATACTCATAGATGTATTAGAGCAAAATCTGCTAAAAATGCATATGTGGGAAAATAATAGAGAAAAGCATATTACATTAGAGAAAGATATTGAAAATGGGAAAACTGCCAACAAAAATGCATTTACTGAAGAAATCTCCAAACTCATACTAGTTTTTAATAATGTCCTTAAAAGATGAAAACCTCCCAATCAAATTGAACCTGCCTTCAAATGAGCAAAAGCAAGCAAAGAAAGAAAAGTCTTGATTGATTGGAAAAAATGAAGTAAGGATAAATAAAACTGACTGATTCTCAGTCCTTATTCTCTTGCCTTGTCAGGACTTTGAAGCATTTATACAGTGCTTGAAAAAGTTCTGCCCATTTTTTTCTTCACCTACAAGCTCATCAGCCAACAACTGACATTTCAGTGGGCTTCTTATACAAATAAAACTCATTCAGATATTCACAAAGTTGATGGAAACAAAATGAACCGAATGTTGTATTTTCTTAGGGATGCATGTAGAGTGAGTTCTACACAGACACAAAGACACACAAAGACACACACACACACACACACACACACACACACACAGAGAGAGAGAGAGAGGGAGGGAGAGAGATAGATAGATAGATAGATAGATAGATAGATAGATAGATAGATAGATCGATCGATCAGAGGTGGGCTTCAGCAGGTTTTGACCAGTTCTGGAGAACCGGTAGCGGAAATTTTGAGTAGTTTGGAGAACTGGTAGTAAAAATTCTGACTGGCCCGCCCCCATCTATTCTCTGCTTCCCAAGTCCCAGCTGATCGGGAGGAAATGGGGATTTTGCAGTAACTTTCCCCTGGAGTGGGGTGGGAATGGAGATTTTACGGTATCCTTCCCCTGCCACCGCCCACCAAGCCATGTCCACCAAGCCATGCCACACCCACCAAACCACACCCACAGAACCAGTAGTAACAATTTTTGAAACGCACCAGTGAGATAGATAGATAGATAGATAGATAGATAGATAGATAGATAGATAGATAGATAGATACACACATACATACATACATACATTCATACAGGTAGTCCTCGACTTATGTCTACTACTGGGCCCAAAATTTCTGTTGTTAAGTAAGACATTTATTAAGTGAATTTTGCCCCATTTTACGACCTTTCTTGCCACAGTTGGTAAGTGAATCACTGCAGTTGATAAGTTAGTAATCCATCTGTTAAGTGAATCTGGCTTCACCACTGATTTTGCTTATCAAAAGGTTGCAAAAAGTGATCACACAACTTTGGGACATAACGATGATCATTAAGTATGAACCAGTTGCCAAGCATCTGAATTTTGATCACATCACCTTGGGGATACTACAAAGGTCATAAGTGTGAAATATGGTCATAAGTCACTTTTTTGAGTGTTATTGTAACTTTGAATAGTTCACTAAATGATCTATTGTAAATTGAGGACTACCTGTACATACACACACACACACACACACACACACAATACAGCCTTCTTTAGACTTTCAACAAATGTAAGAAAAAAGATGGAATGTTGTTATCTTGTATTGTGCTAAAAAGAGTCAGAAGTCAACACCTTTTTTCCTTCCCTTATGCCTCATATTTTCTTTCCCCCTCTCTTTTGCCTTCCCTTAATTTCCTATTTTTATTTTTCTTTGTATTTTATACATTGATGAAACAATAAACGTCATAATGAATTCCAACAAATGTAAGAAAATATTATTTTGGGCCAAGGGACAGACCAGGAAACTGTAGTGAATTACTTTTTATTCTATCTTAATATGCTATATTACACTTTCAGCCATTCCAGTTTATACTTGCATGGTGAGACGTGACTCTCTGAATAGATTCCCATATTACCTGGATTTTGAACCAGGATGTTCAAGTAATATAGTTTAAGCACTACATAAAAATTAAAATTTCATCAACTTCAACTTCTCCTAGAATAATTGTCATATTTCAGCCTTAATTATATACATTACGTTCTTAAAATGAAGTTTATTATTTCCCAGGATAGTTTCCTTAGTTCCCCCTATTATGTGCTGTTTTAAAAACTGAACAGTCGGTACATTAGAAGCAATTTTAAGGCCAATATAATACACTAAGAATAAGCTAATAATTCTGTAGGAAAAAAAGATACAAATCATGCAAATGTCATAGGAGGTAAATTTAGTTTTCTTGGCATGTTTCTCTGGCATCTGATTTCTATTTTAACATGAATGTGCCTCGAGATATAAATATAAACAGATTGCTACTGTTTTGCTTGATCACTACTGCAATACAATTTGGGATAGCTTGAAATATTTCTTCCAATTCTGAATAAGCTCCACATATATTTTGGGCTCTTTAGAGAAATCAGTAATTAAGCTGGATGCATGTCTGAAATACTAACCCTTTAATACAGGGGAGAGACAAAAGAAGGGGGGGAGGGATGTATGCTTTTTTTTAATCTAAAAATACAATTATAGTTTTTGTTCCTTTGAATTATGGAAAGGTCAAAATCCATGTTTATTATATTACCTACCAAATTATTTCGAGAGTTTCTTCCCGTGCTTTTATTCAAGAATGGAGAATCATGTCTGATATGTATGGATTTGCATTCTCTGTGTTAGAGAGACAGAAACACAGAGAAAGGGAAGCTGTTGTTCTTGCTGCCACAATTTTCTACCATGTCCTTAAGGTGGTAATAAAGAATTAAGCTTGTGTAGCTGGGCTTCCTGCCTGAAGCAATTGAAGAACAGACTCTCTATGAGTGGCACTGTTACTTGGTGTTTTTTTTTTTTTTAACAATGGCAGTTTTTATCTTGTCAAGATTATCTGCTCTTCAGTTACAATAATTAATTTTCTTATATGAATGAATGAAGGCCATTCACCCTGAAAAAAGAAACCTACAGCCTCAGTTCTCAGGGCTCCAAGAAATGGCTTCCACTTTGACGCACTTAAGCAGAACACACTCCCATGTACTTGTAGCTGTTCTTTTCTTGTCCAGTTGTGCCATATTCCACAGAATATCTTTTGATATTGAGAGTTTTCATAGAATATCTCTCCTCTTATATTTAAAAGTGATAGGCAGCAGCAACAGTAATATGATTTTCTACTGATTGTTGGTCAGATTGGGACTCCCCAGTTATGTAATATAATGCCCCCTTTGGGGGCATTAAAATAACTATTTTACATTGCAATGTTGGAAATGAAATGTCCACATTAGGTAACTATAGTGGATGTTGCAGCTGCCCCATTAGAACAGGTGCTAAAAAATACCAATGCATGCTTGGCCTACATTAAAAGGATGGTGCTGAAATCACAGGAGATAATATTTCCATTGCGTTCTGCATTGATTAGACTAGAGTTGGACAACTACATAGGAAAAAGAAATGGGAACACAGCTAATTCTAATTCAGTATACAGTAACCTAACCTCACACATGCCTTGGGCCCATTTATTCAAGACAGAGATGTACAAGTAGATGACAACAGAGGAATTAGAAAGGGAATCAAACATGAGATGTGGGAGTGAGAAGAATGAAGACGAATGAGGAACTGAAAGAACTCAGACTGGACAGACATACTAAGATAAACAAAAAATTAGCTCAGACACAAATAACATCTGAATAATAAACAGACTTGGAGGAATGTATGGTCACACTTAAGAAGACATAAGCAAGCAGAACCCCACCAAATAACTGCTCAATTATTCCATTTTCCTCTCCCTCTCCCCCCATTTCCCAGCAGATTAAGCTGCACAGCAAGCAAATGTTAACAAGTGAAGTGAGAAAATATAAGCAGAAACAAACAAACAAAAAATGTCCAGCCCTCAAATAGTTTTTCAAGGCTGTCTATTAAAGTAAAATTCACTGGCCAGCTACTCATAAGACTGAGAGTCTGCCACAACAATCAACTGCCTTTCTCTGTGTTTCCCACATAAGAAATTGGCCTTGCAAACTTGCATATACTTGTTACAATACCAAAAGCAGCAGAAAAGTTAACATTCCAAACAAAATGCTTTGAAAACTTCCAATTGGATCCACAGTTTCAGAGCTAGGCCTCATTTTGATAGAGGGGTGACTTCAGCAAAGTGTCATCAAATCAAATTACCTTTGCACTGTCTTATTAAAAAAGAACAATAAACGTCCATTTTCTGTTTATTTTGCTTGTGGAATAATGTCTTTCTCCCACAACTAATTTCCATATATGATATGTCTTTCAAAAATTTATCCTTTCCTCTAGATCAGGGGCTGTAAGTGTTGCCATGAAATTGTAATTTTTTTAATGTGACTGTACTGGGTAACCCTGCTCTTCTTAACTTTCCTGACACATTCCTCCATGCCTCCCTCTCGATCGTGTGACATTCCTAGTCTTTTTTCTATCTGGGGGTCAACTAAGATATCTGAGAGATATCTCCTTGGTGCTGCAATATCACTCTTTTACTCTTCAGTAACTGAAGAAGCTTCTCGAATGACAAGTGAAACATTTTCAATGGAAAAAAAAAGAAACCAAGAAAATCCAATAGCCTTTTAAAAAGCACTTTTGGGATGCAAAGAATTGTGCAACAGAGCAGTTCACTCAAATGTACCCCCCCTTCCTCAAAAAAGTTACTTGAACATACAAAATAGAAATTATGTACAAATATGTTCTTTCATCAACAATTTATGAAAAATAAACCCAATATTTCTCTCATTGGTAATTAATGGTTAAAGCTTCCCCCTCTTTGTTTGATACATTTTTCTGGCTCATGGCCAGATCTGTTTTAGGCGGCTTCATTCACTTTGAACCAATATCCTGGAAACAAAACAAAGATTCAGCAGTATAGCGCTGTCTAGTCACATTTAGGATTAACAGCCGTCTCCACTCTTTATTAAACTCATCAATCTATAACAGTCACTGCTGTTTAGGTCCATCTTAGTTGCCAGATGCTGTATCTCTTCTATTCCGTTTCTATCTCCACTCCTTGTTCTTCTTTCTAGGTTTCCTCTTGTAATTTAAAATTCCACTTCTGATGCCAGCTCAACAGATCCTTCTTCTCCTCTGGGAATATCTTTCTATGAGAAATTAACTATTGAATTACCTGAACTTCTCTTCAGCAAACTAAAACAAAACCATTCTTTCGTTTCTGAACAGAGAATGTTCAGAGAATGTTGTTCCTCTAATTCTTTCTTACAATAGCTACTAGCTGTCCAACTAATTCTCTCCCCTTGGTTGTCTCCATCCTTTCCTGATAAGGAGAAAGAACTTAACGCCACATGAGTTATTTGATATAATTTTAACTCATTTAAACATCAAATACATTCCATCAAATTTTACCTTCGTTTTTGTCCCACCCATTTGCCCTACTGTAGCTACTTTATGGACTAATGCCTAGTGCACATCACTCCAAAGCTGTCTGTCTCCATTTCTAAAATGTTGCATTCAGGATATTTATAGCTTGCCATTCATCACGGAGATCTAGGCAGCTCTCCAGAAAAAAGAGTACTTTTTACTATATATTTTAAAAACCTCTAAAGACAGAAGTAATGATACTATGTATATTTCAGTCAATGTTATATCCTTTTGAAACAGTCAAACAAGAAAATAGTGAGGACCTGATTTATGGGAGAGACAAGTGAGAAGAAACATAGAAACAAACAGTATTGCTAGAACAAAGTTGTAAATATTTTTCCAAGGATTCATTTGGACATTTTCAGCATTTTCATCAGGAACAAATCAATGTAGGTCTTCAGACTTGTAACCTGAAGAAAAATCACTTTGGTGTTTGATAGTGTTTCTCTCACTCAGGCCAAAGTTTTCCTTCCAAGTAGTGGCTGAATAGAATTAAACCCAGGTCTGTGGTAGGTTCCTATGAAACTTGAATTGGCTTTCAACTGTACAATTCCATCCTTCCTTCTGTGTGATTTGCTACCTAGTCCCATTTTCTAGCTATGATACAGGAATGTGAGCTTGTGATTGTATATAGATTGCAAGAGTGGAAAATGGTTGGCTTGTGAATGAATTAATGTACAGTATGTCCAATCTCCCATCTATCCATTCATCCTCTATTCTTTCCAAGTCCTTTTTCCACTTGCTGAGCGGCACTGCAGTAGGTCCGTGTGGAGAAATATGTGGAAAGAAAAGTTGAATGAAGACTATAACTCACCACCAGGGAAAATGAAATATGTTCTTTAAATTAAATTGTTCCACATAGACATTGTCATTGTTTTTCATGGATGTTTTCATTACACGATTGCTCATAAAGTTTTTCAGAGTAATGAAAGCAACATCTTTCTTTCTCGCTCTCTTTCCCCCCTCCCTTTCTTTCTTCTCTTACCTCTCTCCCTCCCTCCCTGCTTCCTTGCTTTGTGTTCCAAGGAGAGAGCAGAAAGGTAGAAAGGAAGAGCAATGAAAGGACATGGTTAACAACAGAAAGAGAGAAAAAAATAGATCTCCCAAATATATCTGGTAGTTGTTGCCTAATTATGGTCTTGCACACAATTCCATAATTAGGAACTGTCAGCCCACCTTTGCAAACCAGACAGGAAACATGATTAAATGAGCTAATTCTACTTTACTGTAAGGTTACATTAACAGAATCTTGCAAGTCTGAAGGTCCAACTGCCCACCACTCCTTTTAACCACCTGATTAATTAGGGCAGATACTTCCTACATTTCGTTCTCTGACTGTTAATCCATCGGGAGCTCCTCCCTCACTTATCGGATTGTTTCCTAGCCCAGCAATCCACAAACTTTCCAGCTTGGCGGCCCGGCCCAGCCTGGCCCAGCGCAGGGGAGGCATGTGAGTGGCAGATGCACACCAGGGGTGGGTTCTACTTACCTTTACTACCGGTTCGCAACGGGACCATGCACAAGCAGAAGATGACATCAGGGTCGGTGGGCGAAGCCTCTCACTGGTTTTATTACCGGTTCTATAGAACCGGTGCAAACCAGGGGCAACCCACCACTGATGCACACGTGTGCACAGCTCCATTTGTCCGGGCGCAAAGCTCCACTCACGCAAGCGGAGGGCACTTTGCATGTGTGTACATGCTTGCCTGCTGCTTGCACAAGTGCAGCTTCATGCACGCACGCTTGCGCCTTTCTCCCATGGCCTGGTTTCAAACAGGCCACGCCCTGGTAGTAGGCTGCAACCACCACAGCTCAATAACATTCATAATTTCTTCACCATTTGGATTACTGATTTCATTGGTGAAACTAGATATACTTTTCAGACTTTACACACATTTTCGCTTGACATGTTTTTCTACACTGACCAGAAAGACAAAATAGATCCATGTATTGGTGGTACAGGTCATCATAATTAAGGCACTCAGAAAAAAGTACAAGATTTTTCTTTTGAAAAAAAAGCACAATTTGTTAATTCCCTGTAGTATGGAAATCTGGCTATTTTTTTCTTGATATTCATATCTTCTGTAAGTTAAGCTTGTGTGTATTCAGGAGTAGATTGAGGAGTTTCTCTTTCCAGAAAAGTGTGTATCAGATTGTCGCCTTGATCTCTTAAAGTTGATTCTCTGTCTTCCTATTTTTAGAAATAATAAAACTTTCTGCACTTTCAACAACCTGGGTAATGAAAAAAGAAAATGAAAAGGAATTCATCTTTCATATGTTTTTTCTATTACAAATATATTTTATATATTTTTCTACTGTAGAGATACAGGTAGTCGTCGATTTGCGACCAAAATTAATTCAAACCCAAAATTATAGTCATAAGTCATTATGATCATAAGTCAAACATCACGCTTCTGAATGGAAAATAACTTTACAACAACACAGTACGATTGACTTGCAGGGCCGCGCAATGTGCAATAAGTTCACATGGTGCAGTAGGATTGTGTGCTTGTTAGTAGGATTCACTGGGTTAGAGATTTTTCTTTTACTGTCTTTCACTGTGAGTTGTATTGGGTTGTGGGGGTGCACGAAGGGAGGCTCAGCCAATCTCATTGTATACATGTTATATTCTGACAATAAAGGTTTGAATTGAATTTGCATGACCAGATTAAAAATTACGTTTTTGCAACAGTCATTAAGCAAATGTTAAGCAAACCTGGGGCATTTATTGCTCCATTTATTGCTGGAATACAGAAGTAAAAGAATGCAATACTGCAGGCTACTTCTGCTGACTGCCAGCTGCTAGCAGTTCGAATCTCACCGGCTCAAGGTTGACTCAGCCTTCCATCCTTCTCAAGGTTGGTAAAATGAGGACCCAGATTGTTGGGGGCAATATGCTGACTCTGTAAACCACTTATAGAGAGGGCTATAAAGCACTGTGAAGCGGTATATAAGTCTAAGTGCTATTGCTATTGCACAATTGGTTGTAAATTGAGGAATATCTGGCTGTAGTGGCTATTTGGCCCAGTTCATTTACATGTTATATTTTTTTTGCCTTTAGTTTATA
The DNA here is from genome assembly GCF_029215685.1 of Pituophis catenifer annectens. Taxonomy (NCBI): domain Eukaryota; kingdom Metazoa; phylum Chordata; class Lepidosauria; order Squamata; family Colubridae; genus Pituophis; species Pituophis catenifer. The sequence continues at coordinate 23,363,694 of NW_027256886.1, forward strand.
AAATTATACACTCTAACCCAATCAATTTATCAACATAATCAACTCACTGATTAATAATTATTATTTGATACATCCCAAATGAGCAAACGAGATTAATGGGTAGAAGTTCTTTGTCCAGGAAGATAATTATTCAATTATGAATCTCTGGTAACTTCACATTGTTTTCAAGATACCAACATATAGCTCTGATATTCTCTGGAGATCTTCTCTTCAAGTATTAACCAGGGCTAATTCTGCTTAGCTTCCAAACTTAGAAAACATTGGACAGGTGCTGATACCTGCAAGGACAAAAATGGTTAAAAAGTAAAAAGAATAGTGAGTTTTGTGCAATTGTGTAGGAAACAGAAGGAGTCAATACATTCAGAATAAGAACTGTGAATAAAGAAGCGAATATTTTTATACCATCGATGACATCTAAGTCCTTTAAAAGGTATTCTCAACACACAGCAGTGAAAATAATGAGATGTAACTGGATTGTTGACAACTGTTTTTTGCTTGTGGAAGCAACATTAAATAATAACCATTTTTCTCATTTCAGCGTTCAGGCGGTGCCTTAGCTATTCCTCTGTGTGCATTTCAAGGAACTGTGTCTCTCCAAGCTCCCACAGGAAAAACCCTTTCTTTATCTACATATGAGGTAAGCTCAGAAGGACAAAAAATCACTCCCACATCCAAGAAAATTGAAGTGTATCGCTCCAAGAGTGTGGGCCATGAACCAAATCCCGAGGATTCTCCAACCACATTTACTGACACCAATGTGAAGATTCACTTAGAGGTGCTTGAAATTTGTGACAATGAAGAAGCCATGGACACTGTTTCCATCATTAGTAATATTAGCCAATCGTCTGCCCAGGTCCGCTCTCCATCTTTACGTTATTCTCGGAAAGAAAATAGATTTGTCTCATGTGATTTAGGAGAAACAGCGTCTTATTCACTCTTCATACCATCAAGCAATCCCAACAGTGATCTGAACATCTCCATTCCTGACACTGTCGAAGCTCACAGGCAGAATAGTAAAAAACAGCACTTGGAAAAAGAGGGTTATCAAGAAGAAATACAAATGTTAAACAAAGCATACAGGAAAAGAGAAGAAGATGGGCTTGGCAATTAAAACATAGAAAAAAGGGACTGTGAATAATTTGTACCCTCATTTTTTAAGTTTGCTTGGACCCTGAACCATTTATTCATGGCATTTGAGGAAACAATTGAATAACATTAATGCATTCATAACAGAATGCATTAATTACATCCTTTGTCCAAAAGCTGTTTTAAGCAGTATTGCTATATTCCTTAGGAATAGGGTATCAGGAAAGGGCAGATTTCCCTCTCTGCCTTCTGAAGAATTACTGTTGGAAGTTTGCTTGATGAGGTAACTTAAATCTCTACTCTTAATGCCAGTTTTGCCGCACTAGCAGTGGAGCCAAAAGTGAGGCCTTTGAGGGATACGTAAGGGAGGCTGTGAATCCTGGATTAAAAATTGAGGTTAAAGGATTGCAGCCTCCCAGCCAACAATCTCAGGGGGACCATGAGTTACCTCGGGCCCTCAGTCTTCATTAAAAAGAAAATGGATTTCTAGCTTTTATGGAATTTGAGAAGGGAGGCAAAATGAATTTAGCCTCAACCTTATGATTACATTGTAATATTTTTGATAAAAGGATAAAGATGGTTTCGACTTCCCACCTAGCCTACAGCTCTGGCATTCTTTAATGGTATGATATCCAATTACTAACCAGACCTGACTCTGCTTGGTTTCCAAACCCAGACCAGCTCCACCAGGTGCAGCACTATTCAGGCTATTCCTTTCACTAGAAAGGAAATAGCTATCATCTTTCAGTGTATTTAGCCAACATAACAATAGCCGTGAGTGGCCATTTGTGAACAATGTTAAGTGTAGAGATTAATGCAAAATGGCTACTTGTTTACAGAAAGAACATTTTGGTCATTTTAACCCAATGATCTTATTACCCTCTTGGAGTAGTGATTAATGACCAACAAACATTATGGATGTCATGGACAAAATAGGAAAACCATTGTAAGCAACTAGCACCATCAGGAACTAGATCTGCTATGAAAGCTATGAATATACAGAATGCTATATACTGCTTTCATCAGAATGTGGTTAGGGCTAGGTTGAATCTGGAGAGCTCATAATACTTTTTCTCCTATTCAGTTTAGACTAGAATAACAGAGATGGAAGGGACCTTGGAGGTCTTCTAGGCCAACCCCCTGCTTAGGCAGGAAACCCTACACCACTTCAGACAAATGGCTATCCCACATCTTAAAAACTTCCAGTGTTGGAGCACTCACAACTTCTGGAGGCAAGTTCTTCCACTGATTATTTATTCTAACTGTCAGGAAATTTCTCCTTAGTTCTAAGTTGTTTCTCTCCTTGATTAGTTTCAAGCCAATGAGAGAGAAGTAATATAAAGAAACCAGCTCCATCTCTCATTCTGACAGTTGGGTGTCATAGCTAGAATCACAAAAATATTTTCCCTCCCTTTCCATTGGATTTACACAACCTATGCATGATTTGAAATATTGAAACCACTTCTAACTGGAATAGGACAGTCAGACCCACAGACAGACACAGAAAGAAAGAAAGAAAGAAAGAAAGAAAGAAAGAAAGAAAGAAAGAAAGAAAGAAAGAAAGAAAGAAAGAAGGAAGGAAGGAAGGAAGGAAGGAAGGAAGGAAGGAAGGAAGGAAGGAAGGAAAGAAAGAGATAGAGTTTTCCTAATTTAATACTTCTACCATTTGTTTTAATTTTTAATACTGGCCTAACTCCATGTGGATATAAAAGTGGAGGTGGTCAAAAGCTATTTTCCATTGGAGTATTATTACGCACACACAAATGCTGTGTGTGTTTGTACAAAGATACACAAAATTACCTGCACTTTTTAATTCTTATATTCAGTTTTTAATTTCCTAAAACTGAAATATGTCTCTCATATTTTGAAATAATTGCTCTGTGCTGCAAAAACTTTAAAGTCTTGTTGCTTGCTTTAGCACTGAGAGTTTTATCCCAGTATTTGCTGAGACACAAATTGAGCTCCAGTAGAATTATTACAAAAGTTGCCACAATGTAAGTAACCAAGAAATAATTGATTTTACAATCCATTTTTCATCTTTAATAAACATTCTACCCAAGAACATGACTTTATTTTGCTCTCCTTTTTAGTGATTTATATGTGACTGGCCATCTTTCAATCAATCATTTTATCTGTGGAAAACAACTAATTTTGTGTTTGATGTATTCATTTTCAGATTCATTCTTCTAATTGCATCATATAATCCAACACCATTTTATACCATTCAGGTTTTCTGCAAACATTGCATTGTGTACGTACAAAAGTGCACACATGCTGAAATCCATAAGCAACTTACCTCTAATGAACACAAGCATATATTTAACCATCAATATATTACACAACTATGAGATCATCACATGCCCTGGTTTTATTCCCTTCTCAATGTTGAAACATTTGTCAAACACTTAACTTTTTTGTCACTCGTTCTTTACTTCCATCATATAACACTTTTACCATATTCAACAGCCTATAGTCAACTCCATATCTCTGCAAAATATTTCGTAATCCAAGCCTGTTCACTTTATCATATGCCTCCTTTAAATCAATAAGCATATAAGCAATGGTAGTTTTTCAAATCTCACATCAGTCTTGAAAGTGAGAAAGAAGTGTGGCTCCAAGCAGAAACGTCAATAAACTGGGGGCAATATTGTTCCAAAATTCATTATAGGAAAATAACTCTTCATCTTTCTTGCACTGTATGAAAATAGTGTGAAATCCAGAGACGTTCTCAACAGCTTGCTATGTCCAAAAAGCAGGGGTGAAATCCAGCAGGTTCTGACAGCTTCTGGAGAACCAGTAGTGGAAATTTTGAGCAGTTCGGAGAACCAGTTGCAGAGAACCAGCAAATACCACCTCTGGCTGGCCCCCGAGTGGGATGGGATTGGAGATTTTGCAATATCTTTCCCCCAGGAGTGGAGAGACAATGGGGGTTTTGCACTATCCTTCCCCTGGAGTGGGGTGGGAATGGAGATTTTGCAGTATCCTTCCCCTTCCCCACGCCCACCAAGCCACGCCCACAGAATCGGTAGTAAAAAAATTTGGATTTCACCACTGCCAAAAAGTTATATTCTGATTTATATATATATATATATATATATATATATATATATATATATATATATATATATATATATATATATATATATATATATATTAAAATATAGCTATTACAATAAGGTTTGAATTTAATTAAATTTAGATGGACACATTTTGATGCTTTACTGAAAACTTGGGAGTTCCTTCAAGTGACCTATTTCCACAAGGATCAACAGTGCATAGATTTCAAAGGAGCCATCATACACATACAGGGAATTGCTGATTAAGTCATTCTTAAACTATCCATATTCTTGTGATTTTGATAGGAGAGATACTGATAGTTAACTGCTCTTGTTTACCAGTTCTATTTTTAATCTGCATTGAAGTCATCAGTCTGTTAGTTAAGATGATTCATTTATCTTTTCAGCTTTTCTTGATTTTTATCAACTTCAAAGAGAATTTTTCAATTAGGGCATTTTGAACTGTTCAAATTATTGATTCGGAACTCCTGTCATGGTGTGTTTTGAAGTCATTGAAACTGCAAACCACAAATGTGGAGAGCATTTTGACAATTTTAAAGAATGGGCTAAATTGAATTTTTGCAGACTGAAATGTCCTATTTTCTATTAATTTCTTGAGACTATAATGACTATACACAGAAACTTCACCATACTTCCAAGAACTTGTTATTGGTAGTTGTGCATTTATCTTGCCTTAGGTAAAACCAGTTCAGGACTCAACCTATTGTAAGGTAATGTACTGTTGTGAAAAAAGCACTGTTCACCCAGGCTATAGATGGCATTCTGTTCAGTGGCCAACTGGATTCTGTTTCATTTCAATAAAATTTTGAAATAATTGAATATCATTTATCCATTAAGAGTTATTTGCATTATATTAACATTTAATTATCCCTTCCTATTGTTTGTTTATTAGAGAACATTAGAAATAGTGAATTGCTTATCATTTTTAGAAAACCAGATGGATTTAAAATTTTAAATCCTTTTAAATCTCTAATGAGTTATTCCATCCTTTTCTTCTCTGATTTTTTCCATCCCTCTGACCTTTAATAAGCTTCAGAACATAGTATTTGACATTTCTGGGCAGAAAGATGGTTGTCAAAGAGATCTTTTTGAAGGTGATTTGAAAGAAATGTGATCCAACCAAACTGCATGTGGGATTGAACAAAAAAATACAGACATTGAACAGCAGTAATTTTAGGCTACTGAGTAATACATTTTACTTCACATTGAAATTTGGGAAGTTCACTGTTCAAAACATTTTCTTCTCCGTGTCCTTTCATATCTCAATTTCTATTTAATTGGACTATAATTTAGAACATCAGTCCTTGCTAGGAAGTGCAGTAGCCCAGTGGTTTAATGACACAGGAAATGTTCCCTGCAGTTCAAGTCCTAGCACTGCGTGGCAGGGTAAGCTCCTGTCACTCACCTCAACCCCTGTCCACCTAGCAGTTCAAAAGCATGTTCTATGCGAGCAGATAAATAGATACCATTTCAGTGGGCAGATGAGTTGGTGCTCCGTACAGGCAGTCAAATTCCTCCCAGCTCTGAACCTTCCTGGTTGCAATGCCCATTGGCAAGGCAGCTCCAGGGAAGGGAGGTGGCTTTGTATGACACTGCAGGAAGAGCAGCTTGTCTTTTTTTTCTTGTGCGAAATCAGGTTGCCTTCCTGTGATGTAGCTTGGGAAGCATGCGAGCGTGCCCTACATCAGAGCTGATAATTGGCAGCCAAACTACTACTCTGCATTGTGGTCTCTTGGCTAATGTAACAATGCCATATGCTAATAATAATAATATTCCTGGGTTGCTCTGAATCCATCTTCATTGTCAGCAAAGGGCAGCAAATCTATTATTCCAGGTGTTTACCTGTGAAACTATCTGACAAAGCTTCATTTTAAAAAAAAAATGGTTGCCTGAGGCACTGAGCAACATGATTCTTCTCTCTTTTCTATTTCAATGACTTCTTTGCTTTTATTATTTCCATGTGTAGAAGGTAATTGGACTGACTTCAATGCTGGCAATAGGACTTGACGTCTGGCTCAACTATGGCCATTAATCTACTTTAGGGAATTCAGGTTACGCTTGACAGCACACACAGCTCTGTCATTGCTGCATCTGCTCTTTGAAATGATAGCCTATTGTATTTAATGATTAAGCAGTAGATGCAGCATTCTCACAAATATTTTAACAAATAATGTGTGTTGAAATGATCCTGTATCTATCTGCTCAGCTTTGGAGAAAAAAAAAAGGAAAAAGTGTACGTCAAACCAAAACAGTGTGAATGATAGTGTATTCAATCTAATTTAATGGGGTTTCCTTCCATGTAGATACATGTTAAGGATCAGAGCACAAATGCATTAACTGAGAGTTGTGTGTAGCTTGCATCCCAGTATAATATGGAGTATTAGTTTAAAAACATTAAGTAGGCCCTCAAGGCAGTTGACAACAAAATACATATATAACATATATAACAGGAACATTATAATTAAAACTTAAAACTAGCACCAGTTTAAAAATATTCACAGTATCTATTAGATTAAATTGTTTGGTTCTTGCTTTGAAGAATATTTCAAAAATATGTCTATTAGTCTTCTAAATCAGTCATTAATTCCTAAGTGTAAATTACTCCAATGTCTCTAATAGCTTGTGTTGTTGTGCTAATGGATTGTTTCCAAGGATTCATAGCATTTAGTAGACTAATGAATATAGTGAACATAGTATTACTGCAGTGATAAGTGGCTGTAAAGCTTTTTGTTTTCTTGCCATACCATTTCTTATGTTTGACAATGCTCTGAGGGCAAAGAATAAATGAGTAAGTCACATTTTTCAATTTTCATTTTCAACCCTATTTAGCAATGTCTTATCCATCCGTTCTTAACACACTCATCTTAGTACTTATGTGAGTCTTGTCTACTTTGCAAGACTGTAAGAAGGAACTGTGTGTAACCAAACTCTTGTTAATAAGTGTGAATAAGCCATTATAAAAAGAATTTTCTTCACACTTGACATAAGATACAACACTTTTTAATGGGATTGGTCACAGATGCAGCACCAGAAGAGAGATGATCTTTACCTGTATCTGTATATGCCAACATTTGCGGATCATCCTCATCCTCATCATATCATCTTGTTCCTTTTTCTACTTCTACATAAATTACATATGCAGTTAAGCCAGAGCTGGATACATTTTTCAACCCAGCTGAGCCAACACAAATGCCATGAATACATAATCCTAAATTAATGGAAGAATGCAAATATTAAATATTAATATTACTAATAACGACAATACTGTTTTACCTTCAAATACATAATTCGCTTTTGCAAAAAGTATTGAATGCAAACTAACAACCACATAATCATAACATGCCTAAAATTCAATTGCATTTCAAATTCAGGCACTACATTTCATGGTTTGCTGCCTTAGACCCATTCCAATGTGTCATTGTACTTTCAAAATGAGGTTTCATATTATTACTAACAGCCTTTTCTGAATAATCAGCAACCGCAGTGTCCCTAATTAAAAGAGTTTTAAGAAAATGAACATTGCTATTGAAATTTAATTTCATTCCTATAGCTGCTATGTCACTATGAATGCAATCCAACATTTGAGGTTAAAGCAGATTTTAATAAAAAATTCCCACATGTCTTTGTGGGAATTATCTTGATAAAGACAAAAATATAATTCAAATCTGAGGCTTTGACCATGGTGAAATCATCCCCTAGTTTGGACAACATTTACTATCATGGACCTCTGGAAGGTGAACGGATTGATTAGCATGGTCCACCCTATACAATATTATGAATCCAGAGAATTTTTATGGATTTTCCAGTATCCTAGCAGATACTGATCAGATGCTTGATTTTATTGATTCCTTCTACTATTGGATTCTGATGTATTTCTTGGTTTAATGGGGAACTCTAAGAGATATAGTGGCAGAAACAATGCTGGGAACATTAGAGGAAGTTGACAAACTGTAAACATGATGAAACATAAGACAAACTCATGTTTGAGCCTACCCTATTGGGTAAAGACAGTGAAATGTTAACACTCTTGACATTATTGTCTAGTGCTATCTGGTGGGCCTCTTTACAGCAGTTGAATCACACTAAAGAAAAATAGAGAAGCCACTTCGTGGCCACTGTGATACATTTGCACTTTTTGTGATCTTAGTCACTCAAATTTACCAGAAACTTGACTCCTTATGGCAGGAATGAAATGGTATAGAATGGGGACTTGCAGTTAGCTAGGATTCATTTCAGCTTGTGTATATGCTCTTTGGCATGTACTCTGTTCTCTATAGTTTACAGCTCATATGAGGACCCAGATTGTTGGGGGCAATAGGCAATAGGCTGACTCTGTAAACTGCTTAGAGAAGGCACTGTGAAGCAGTATATAAATCTAAGTGCTACTGCTAGAGAACCAGTAGCAGAAATTTTAAGTAGTTCGGAGAACCGGTAGTAAAAATTCTGACTGGCCCCGCTCCTATTTATTCTCTGCCTCCCAAGTCCCAGCTGATTGGGAGGAAATGGGGATTTTGCAGTAGCCTTCCCCTGGATTGGGGATGGAATGGAGATTTTACAGTATCCTTCCCCTGGAGTGGGGTGGGAATGGGGATTTTGTTGTATCCTTCCCCTGCCATGCCCACCAAGCCATGCCATGAAGCCATGCCATGCCCACGAAGCCACACCCTCAGAACTAATAGTAAAAATTTTTGAAACCCATCACTGACTCTGCTCCTTTCTCAGAGAATGAATCCAATAGGTGGAACTGTGGGTAGGGGGAGGGAAGACAAGTCTAGTTTAACAAATCTTGCTTTGTAGATTTGTGCAAGGCATTTTTCTTGTTACATTTAATATCTACATGGCCCTGCTGGGAAAGGTTCAGTTCAGGGTGAGATATCATCAGGGGGTTGATGAATACTCAACCATGCATCACTGCCCCTTGTAGGCCAGAGATGTCACAGAATTCTTGACCTATTGTAGAAGTTATGGCCTGAATGAGGCAAAGCTTTTACCTTAAAAATAAGCAGTTGCCATTTTCTAAATATTATCTGATTCTTTGCTCATTATAAATCAGAGAGTGGCACTATCCTTGAGGTAACACTCTACAACCGGGATCCCCAACCCCTGGCCCATGGACTGGTATCAATCCACGGCATGCCAGGAACTACACAAACAAACGAAGCCCCATCTGTGGGATACAGGCAGAACATGAAACCATGCCCTCTCTGGTCTATGGAAAAACCTTCTCCACAGAACTGGTCCCTGGTGCTCAAAAGGTTGGGAGCCATTGGTCTACAATACAGGTGTCTACCAAGTGGCTCTTGTAAGAATAGGTGAAGGCCATACCAAGTGGACCTATGTGGAATGACCAAGTAATGGTAACTCATGCCCTTGTTACGACTAGGAATGATTAATGAACTGTGCTCCATGTGGGGCAATCTTTGAATACTAGCCTAGAATTGCAATTGGTACAGAATGCAGTTACTCATATGCTGATGAGTAAAAGCCACTTCAACCATGTGACACATGTATTGCAGCCATTATGCTGGCTGCCGATAGGCTCCCAGGAACAAGTTTTACCAACATAGCTTTGCACCTAGATAATTGAAGGATCATGTTCTCGATACAGAATCCTTCCATTACGCTTATCCCAGCTGGATGTGTTGACAATTAGTATATGAGAGGTCAGATCAGGACTCGAGGTGGTATTTTGTATGAAGACACCAAACTTAAGGAATACCCTTAACAATGGAGAGTAGAGTGGTACCAGCTTGAATTTTTTCAGTAGTTAAAATTGAGCTATTCTGCATGACCTTTGAGAGGTAGTGTCATTTAATAAAGGTAGGCGCCTTTGGTTATGAGATTTGAAATGGATATTGTTTTAATTGTTATTCTGTTATTTATTCTGGTTTTAATATATGTTGTTTTATAGCTCTGTTGTGTTTTATCTCTGTAAATCACTATGAGTCACAACATTTAGCAGTATATTAATTTAATAAATAATCAAATAATCACAGATCAGTGTCAAGCCATTTCATTCAATTATTGGGATGGAAATGGTGGTGGTGTGGAAGTACCCTTTAAATTTTTCCAGAGGCTTACATTGATCTTCTTGTAGAATGCCCCATCTACTGGTCATATGAACACTTCCAAATCTATCTCACATAAAATGATAATATATGTCCCTACAAAAAATGTCCTGATTTGCAAATGTCCTGAGACAAAATCCAGATCTGAAGTGTGACCCTCTGGTTCTTGTTGACCTTCAGTAACCTTGGATAGGTTTATGGCTGACCTGAAAGCCATAGACTCCTGAGATCATCTGGCAATAAATGGAAGCCCCAAGGATAGGCTTTCCTAAACCACCCCAGCAATAGAATTCAGCAGGTCAGACAGTGCTCTTAATGTACAGCAGCAAGGGTGAAACATTAGCAACAATCCCAAATGTTTCCTCAGACTCAGTATCAATCTGAGAGCCTCACATGCAGTTATTTACTGAGAAAAACGTAGAAGTGTCCAGTCTTAGAAGTGAATTCTGCTGTGGGAACCATTTTACATTTCAAGGGAAGTTCAAGGGGTGTTTAGTTTGAAGTATAATAAAACATCCCTTTAATGGTTTGTGTAAACCTGGCAAGAACCTTTTATGAGAACATATATGTATCTGTGGATCTTATACATACAAAAGACTTTTTTTGATTTTCTGCACCCATAACAATTTTATACTGGAAAATCAGAATGTGGAGATGAATCCCCAAATCCTATTGGAAATGAATGAGTTCAGGTGGTAAGAATTTTTTTTTAAGTTGTTCTGCATTGTTTCCCCCATGAAAAAAGCTTAGATAACTGAAATAATTTAATACAGTCATAGCAAACAGCAGAGCAAAAACTAGACTATTCCTGTTCATGGTTATTATTTGCAAAACTGTAATTTCCCATTCCTAAATGAGGCTGATGGGTGCTGTGAAAAGAAAAACTGGTAAACAGCATGATGAGAAACTGCAAGAAGCAAAATATGACTTTAATCTGGATAAGTCAGAATTTTAAGTTCTTCCAATTTTCTCTATTTAACATGGATTTTTGTGGGAAGTTAACAGGAAGCAGCAGCAGAAAAACAAGTAAGATTAAAAATACAAGACAGAATTTTATTAAAAAATAAAATTCTGTGGGTAAGAATTAATAGAAAGTATATAAAATATTTTAAGTCCTCACGTCAATTTCTAAATTATTATATCCTTTTAAATATGTTTATATTGTGTGAAGATTAGATCTGCAAAGATCCTTCAAAAAACTTGTTCTAGATGTAGTTCCTAAAAATCTTTATTGTTATTGCTATTTTAGTAGCAGGCATAAACATAATAAACATTAGTTGCCCAGAATCACCTGGCTGAGTTGGGCAGCTATAGAAATTGAATTAATAAATAAATAATTTAAGGGTAACATATTCTAGACTGCTGAATAGTACTGCAGGGACCTTTGACTTTTTTTTCTGATACCTGTTATTATCCTGATCCTTAATTTCCTTTGGGGAATTGGGGACTCTACCACATCTGTCAGCAATAGAGAAGTAGGTACACAAAATGGTAGGAAAATAAATTCTGAAATATGAATTAGAAGAAGACAAGAAACAGCACTTAACACAAGCAGAATTAATAGTGCTCATCATGTCCCATAGCAAAAGGTACATTAATTGCCATTAAAGCTGAAAATGTTCAGTAATTATTTCAGAAAATGCTCAGGCTTCTGATTTTAGTATTATACAGAACTGTAATGAAAATATCTGCTTGAATACTCATCTTTTCCAAACGTCTTGTACATCATAAGTTAGTTTCAGAATATTTGACAGTTAACAATAAATTAGTAATTACGTTCAGTACAGATGCAGACTCAAAGTGAAATTTATTACAGCTGCAGACTCAAAATAAAATGTATTATATGGAAATAAATTATCTTAACCAATTATTATGTTGATTTATTCTTATTTGGTGTAATTGAAAAATCAACTACAGAATCTACTGTTTTTCTCACTATGGTTCACTAAATATTTACTGGACACCCAGTGAACCAGTTTGGTGTAGTGGTTAAGGTACCAAGCTAGAAACAGGGAGATTATGACTTCTAGTCCCACTTTAGCACAAAGTAGCTGGATGACTTTGGATCAGTCATTCTCTCTCAGCCCTCAGAAGGCGGGGATGGAAAACCACTTGCCAAGAAAACTACAGGAATAGTACCAGAAGTCAACACTGACTCGAAAGGACAAACAAATGAAAATCAGCACCTTATCCAAAGCCACATTTCTAATAGTAAAGCATTCTGAGCTCTGTGTCTGAAGGGATGAATGCCAGTTTCGCATTCCCTCACATTATTTTTATCTTATTTCAGTTTTATAACAACTGTTTTAATAAAGTGCATAACCAAATGTCTATGGAGATTCTCAGTCATCCACGTCATGGTTGACTCAAAGATGCTTTTTCAAGAAGCAACTGGACTTTCTTGTTTTTCTTTGAAGATGTTTCGCTTCTCATCCAAGAAGCTACGTGTTCAAAGAAAAACAAGAAAGTCCAGTTGCCTCTTAAAAAAAGCACCTTTGGGACAACTGGTTTAATATTTGAGAACAGCTGCTTCAAAGTGTCATCCACATACATTTGCACATACATGCCTGACTACTTTATTCATACCTTTCATATCCTTCTGTCAGAAAATCAATATCTGAGTGAACATGTTTACATCAGACACTGAAAAATGTAAGATGGTTAAGATTCTGCACATATGCTTGACTGTAATCAGCAGACATCTTTTTCTTGGTTCTGCTAATCAAAATTCAAAATCACTACACGGTACGTGAAGTGGAAATAAGTCTAATTGTATTAGCATAGGCATTACAATGTAATTTTCATAAATAAGAGTTTGCCTTGATTTATATCTACTTCCACTGAACCTTCTTTATCCACTGACTTGACTAGAATGATAGGTTTAGTATGAACTACTACACCTATTAAATTGCAGCAATTACATCATGGCCTGCCATTTGAGACTGCTGTCTACTAGGAGCAGTGACTGTGCAACTCTTATGTAATTGTCACATAATCCTGGGTTAAGATTGTCTATTTCGAAAAGTTGCAGACCAGGATTTTATAAACTACGGAAGTATAACTGAAGTATAATTTAAAACGGGACCTGAAAGACTGCACAACCTTATTGCATGTTGAAAATATATTGTGGGCTGCTCAAATTCGACTGTTAGACTTTCCAATTGGCAGAATGCTGATTTATAATCACTTACAAAAAGCCGATGAAACCCAAAATGATATCTGCAAGCCTTCATCCCTTTTTCCTATGGAGGTGCATACCAAAGCTTTCCCCCTTCGATTCGCGTCTAGGATGCATCGCTGCGATTTCCTGGTAGTCTCACATCGACCCCACAGCCCTGAATAATTTGGCAAAATGCTGCCGCTTGTTAAACCGGTGAGAATGACCACTTAATAAAAGGTTGCGATTATAACTACAATGCACCACTCTGGGTGAGGCTGGAGTCCAAAAACACCTTTCGCTGTTAAGTTGAAAATTGGTCACAAAACATTCAAACACACAAAGAACACTCTTTTGGTGAACAACCGCCCCGCCCCCCCCCTCCACCACACCGTTGCTGGGCAACTCCGACCGCCGCTCGAGGGCAGCAATGCCTCTAGCATCGCGGATAATGCAGTCGCGTTCTAAATTCTAAAGACGCGCTGGGCTGGGGAATTCTGGGAACTGAAGTCCACGCATCTTAACGTTCCGGAGGTTCAGAAACGCTGTTGTTTTCACGCCCACTTAGCGGCGTTTGCGCCTGCGCGCCAGCCTTCGCTTTCCGAACGGAAGTTAACAATCCTGTGTCAGACCGGCTTGAATCGGTGGCCGGTTCTGTTTCCGGAGGTCATCGCGTCCGCCGACTGAGAAGAGGGTCTTACGAACCGCGCTTGTGTGACACGGCTTTACGATGAGCTATGAGAACCGCCGGGCTTGGGGCCGCAGGGACGGGCCCCGCGCTTCACAGTCGTCGTCCTCTTCTTCTTCTTCTTCCAGCGGTGGCGGAGGGGGCGCCGGCGGCGGCAGAGGGGGCGCCAACCGCGGCCGACCTCCTCCTCACCTGAAGGGCCGCGAGATTGGCTTATGGTACGCACGGAGACAAGGCGAGAGAAGCAAAGAGGCCGAGAGGCAGCAGGTGGGTGATGGAAAAAGAAGAGAAGGAGCGGAAGAGCTCAGTTCTCCTCAGTTTGCGATGCGGGATATATAGGCCTTCGCCTCAATCAAGGCCGTTTCTCTCGGTAGACTGCGGAGCCTTGGAAGTACGGCGAGGAGTTCGGCTGAGGGGCAGGGAATTGCTGCTGTAGAAACGACGGTGAAGTATGCCTTGAACGTGGGGGACTCTTCAATTTATCTCTGGGCTTTGAGGTTCTCATATTCTTTGAAAACGGAAGGGGAAAAAAAACTCTTATCTGTTTTCATGAATAGTGGAATACCTACATCAAATAACATTTTTGTGATTATTAGAGCACAAGTTTATTAGAATCCTAGACTAACATAGTTGTGTGTGTGTAGATAGATAGATAAGACAGACAGGCAGACAGAGGTAGGAGTTCATTATTTGTCATTTTTCCTAAGCAAAAGAAACTTCAATTATTACCTTTGAACCTCTCTATCCCAGCTCTTTGATAAATTGGATTATTCTCTCCTTTTACTTTAGTTTACTTTATTGTCATTGCGCCTCGTAATTTAAATCTCTCTTTTAGGAGATCCTTCTTTGTGCACCGTATCAAGTTGAACATAGTAAAACAAATGTGCTTGTATGATGATATTGTCATGCAGTTTTAGTTTGTGGTTCATTCATCATGTGGAATTAACTCTTCAACTCCTTTTTGTTTGATGTCTTTGTTAATCTGTGGTATTTGTCACATTGTTATACAATTGCATTGTTTTTAGTATGCCACTCAGACACTTCTAGCATACCGTGTTTCCCTGAAAATAAGACCCTGTCTTATATTTCTTTTGAACCCTGAAATAAGCTCTTGGCCTTATTTTCAGGGAGGTCTTATTATTTTGGGGTGCGTGGAGCAAGATGGGCCTCCTCTTACCATCTTACCTGATTTCCAGCTCTGCATTTAAATATTTTTGAGGAGGGCTTATTTTCAGGGGGAGGCTTATTTTAGCGTATGCACTCAAGAGCCGGATTGGTTTTATTATCAGGGGATGTCTTATTTTCAGAGAAACAGGGTACATCTTACAAAATGTAAGTAATTGTATGAACTAATTGCTATAGCAGTTCCTAGCAGTTCGCACATGTTATGTCTTTCTTATCTAAGTCCACCTCAGAACCTGAAAACTTTTCATTGGCCTTTTAGAGGTTCTGCTATTCTCTTCCACATTAGTAATTAGAAATTCTTCTTTTCCTGCTCACTGTCATTGCCCATCTGAATTTGGGAGCACATAATGTAATGATTTATAGAGGAACAAAGATACTTATAAGAATGGTCCTGTTTCTTTTCACTCTCTCTGCCACATCCTCTGTCCACTTTGACATCCTCTAGCCACATCCTATTGACACTTTGGATAACATTGGTAAGTGAGACAGTTAAATCCGAAATAATATTAAATACTGCGTGTTACATGTTTAATAAGATACATTTTATTTACACAGAGAGCTGTGGTACATATGGATGAGCGCAGAGAAGAACAGATTGTACAACTACTGAATACTGTCCAGAACAAAAATGAAAAAGAGCAAGAAGCTATGTCTTGGTGGTCTGATGAAGAAGGGTAATAAGAACATTCAATCTTTTTTGTTTTAGACAAAGTTACTTTATTTTTCAGTAGGAATTAGAAGCCAAGCAAGGACAGCTTAAGAATGGTAAAATAAGTAGTACAGTCTGATCTGATTTCATGTCCTGACTGCAGTTTAAAAATATAAGTTTTGAGATCATCTGGTTCAATCCCCTTCCTGGTGTATCAGTTTACTACTATCCCCAACAAGTGGCCTTTCTGGGTTCAGTTAAATAACTCCAGTGAAAGGAGAGTGGACCATCACCTAAGACAGTATGTTCTAGTATTAAATAGTTCTCACTGTTAGTGTTTTTCTCCCACCCTGATGTATGATCAAACCTACTTTCTTGTCATTTATACCTTTGTTTCTTACCTGTCTTCTGCATTAAATCTAAATGGAACTGCCCGTCTTTTCCATGACAGCCCTCCAAATACTTGAACACAGCTGTCATATTCTCTTTCCAGACTAAGCATAGCCGATGCCTCCAACTGTTCCTTTTAATCTTTTCCTTCCAGCCTTTTATCATCTTGGTTGCTCTCCTGTGACATCTCCAGTCTGTCATTAAGCTTCCTAAAATGCAGTGCCAAAATGAAGTAATATTTTTGGCTCAGTCAAATACTATTAATTTCTTGTAGGACATTGAGTCAAATATTTTATTATAGGCAGGATCCACTAAGTCCTTCACACCATTGGTCAAGTAAATAGATCATTTTATCAAAAATGAAGATTTGAGTTTTTGGGCATGATTTATTCTTAACAAATCTTCTTTCCTTTATGCTGGCTGATTAATGTTTGATCCACTATATGCCACAGATTGATCATTTTGTAGTCAAAGTCTTGACCAATATTTCTCCTATCCTCTGGCAATATTTCTGTCTTCTCTGCTTTCCATTGTCCATGCTACCTGAAACCAGTTCTAGTTGAATCTGCATGGGGGGGGGGGAGGAGTGGAATGAAGTGTATGTAATGTAGTATACATATAGGTAATCCTTGTTTAACAACCACAACTGGAACTGGTAACTCTGTTTTTGAAGCAAAGTGAATGCTAAATAAAACTGTAACTGCTTATGAACTTCACCATTCCTTTGCTCTACAGACCTGTGAAGGTTGTAAATGTGAGGAATGGTCATACACTTAGTTTTTCATCGCTGTCATAATTGCAAATGATCGGTAAGCAAGGCAGTCGCTAAATGAAGACTGCACACACACAGATAAACACACACACTTGTTTATTTGCTGTTGTGAAGCATATAACAGACCTTTTTAGTTTGAGACATTGTCCATAAGCATTATCAGACAGAGAAATTAAGTGAACTTTTGGTATTTATGAATGAACGTATTAACATATTAAATTGTCTTTTCAAAATGAATTACTTTAAATTATATGATAACTCTAGTCCTGTGAATAACTAACATGCTGAAGTTTGATTGCTTATGATGATGATGAATGTCCTTTACTGTCATATTCTAAATACCATTCCCAACACTTTCTCTGAATTTGTCTCCATTGACAATATATTGTTTTTGTATTTGTATTAACTACTCAACAGCCCACTGAGATCAGAGAGATAAGTGCACAGGAGCCAGATGTTATTATACCTTACACATATAATTAAAGTTTTAGGCTGCAGCTTATTTAAGACAGTCCTGTGATTTAAGCAGAAGGACAATACCAGATTAATACAGGTGAAAACAAAGTACAGTTAAAATCCGATTCTGCAAGATTCATTGAAATTAATAGCACCTACTTAATTGTAGATGAGCAAATAGTTATAGATCAGACTTTTATGATTAAATATACATTTCAATAACATGCACTTTTTCACAGTAGGAATACTTGCAATTATTCCTTTCCAGGTATACAAATGAGGTTCCTACTAAAACAAAGCCTGTGGTGGAAAATCCTGTTGTGGAGAAGGCTCCTGAAAAGAAAAGGCCAGCACTGGAAAAATCATTTCTGGTTCAAGATTCAGATTATCTCTTACAAGAAAATATGCCCGATAGTGACTTAGATGAACAATTTAAAGAAGAACTGAGAAAGAAAAAGTCTGACTCAAGATATATTGAGATGCAGGTACTGAGATTTTCTGAATGGCAGGATACTATAATTCAATAGAGCATGAGGCATCAATCTTACAAATCTAGAATCAGACTTAATTTCTGATTAACAAATAATAATTCTGATATGTATAGAATTATAATAGACATTTTTCCCTTCAGTCAAGAATGCTCAGCTATTGAAGTTTCATACTTTCTGAAATCCTGTTGGCAATGGAATGCTGAGATGGAAGTGAGGGAGAAAAGTAGTTTATTTATCTCTACTTGGAGTTAATAATTTTCATAGGGTTAAGGTCTAGGAATAATGAAAATAAATTGGCAGTTTAAATCACATTGAATTTAGTTTCAATGGAGCTAGAATAAAACCTTATTTCTTAGTACATGAGGCAACTTAGTTTGTGTCAGCAAACACGGCACCAAAGTAATTGAACAAGATCTTAAACCAAGATTATGGGTAAGTGATTTGGCAGATGAAGTAAATCCAATAAGTGTTAGAACTGTAATAGATCTGGAAATGTTGTTGGTGTCTTGGTAATGTGAAAAAACAAAATTTACTATGCTCAAGAAACTCATACATTAGGCTAACAAGTGAGATAATCTGTAGGATTATGGATTATGCCTTCTGGGCAAATATTCTTATAACCAAAAAGAGACGACTGATTGGAGGAGACACATAAGTAAATTCAATTATGTCTCCTCTGCATACCTTTGGGGTATCATTTTTTGTTTCAAACCAGTGTTGTTCAGTTAACAACTTCATGTGTAAAAGTATGTGGATCTCAGCTTGCTACTAAGTAGGATAAACATTTGTTTCCTCCTTAAATTCAGTGAGTAGCTGATCTGCAGTAGGCAGTTTGTCAGAGCTTTGGTTTACCTTGAAATGTCTTGTTGCAGTCCATGATATTTTCACTGAGGCTAGTACTCCAGTGATGTCACCAGTATGACTTAGAGAAAGGTATGCTAAGGTATCTCTTTAGCAGAGATGCTGTTTCCTAAATATTTGGTACACTTTGTCTTGATTAAAAAATTGATGTATGATGATACTTTTAAAGAATTATTAAATGTGAAAACTGAAATCTATTGAATAGGGGATATCAATTCAAAAGTTCTATTGAACTTTTAAGAAAAATTATTATGAAGTAACCAAGTTTCATGTTTTTTAATTTGCAGAGATTTCGTGAGAAATTGCCTTCCCACAGTATGAGGAAGGTATGGAATGTTTATTGAAATAATTTGTTTGCATCTTTAACAGGGTTTGGATAAAGAGGGTTAATATGAACAAAATGAATGCTAAATAGCATGAGAGAAATCTCAATAAATATGAAAAAGTAGTGCAATAGGGTGATTTCTCTGCAGGAGTTGATAATACACTATAATGGGTGTATCATCGATTTCATTGAGGGCCACATCAGAGTGGTGTTTGACCTCGTGGGGTCTGGGTTGGGTGTGGCCAGTTCAACATCACTTGTGTTGGGGGCGCCTGTGGTGGCCCGAGTGCTCTGCCAGCGAAAACGGGTTCCTGAGCTCCGTTTTCAGCTGCGACAGCCTCCTGCAATCCTCTGCCAGCGAAAACAGAGCTTGGGAGGGCCGCCAGCCACTGGTCCTTCATTATTCCCAGGTTGGCCCTGTGGGCCAGATCTAAGCACCCCGTGGGCCGGATGTGGCCCACGGGCCTTGAGTTTGACACCCCTACATTATAACATCAAATTTAATTACCATTTTTAAAAGAATTATGATCTACTCTTCCTGCTGAGATAGTTATGAACCTAATACTAAAACACTACTTTTAGTTAATGTGGTTGGCTAAAATGTAGACTCTAACTCAAGAAATTAAATAGCTACTTATAAAGTACTTAAAAACTGTGGTTGTATTAATGCTAACATTTATTTATTGCAAAGCTATCTTGACAATCTTAAAAGAGATAACTTTTTTAGCAAAAAAAATGCCCCTTTTTAACATGTAAGGCTTGTACCAGCCATAGTATAAGGTAGAAAACAAGCTGTTTTTGTTTCTATTTAGTTCCATGTATTAATACATTTTTCTGATCAAAGAATTAAGAATAAATACAAACATTTCAGATCTAGTGCAGCTGTTTTCTTTGCTGGAAATCCACTAAACGATAAGCATTTGGTTTCTGCAAATCCAGACTGCTTTTTAATGAATTCCCAACATGTCTGTTTTTTTCTTTTCCCAAAGGGGCTACAATTGATATAATTGTTTCTGGCTATGTTACGTATACTTTTTAATGAATGATGTTTCCTTGTTAATTAATTTAATTTATATCCTACCTTTTATTTAAAGGAGCAGTTCAGACAGATAACAAAATTGAAACCAAGCACTAACTTGATCAGTGTAAATTTTATTTGCTTCATCGATGAATTGGTGCATGAATGCGCAGGTGGTGCATTTATACACACAAAGTGACCACTTTTATTCTTTTCAAAACAGGAGCTGGTCAATCTTATAAATAATAGCCGGGTAACTGTAATAAGTGGTGAGACTGGTTGTGGAAAGACAACCCAAGTAACCCAGTTCATTTTGGATGACCATATTGAAAGAGGAAAAGGATCCTCTTGCAGGATTGTGTGCACTCAGCCTAGGAGAATCAGTGCTATTTCTGTAAGTGGTATTTAACTCCATTCTGTAATTAAAAGTAGTAACTATGTTTTAGAAAAACAGGTTTTAATAAAGTATTTCTTTTTTAAAAAATTAAGGTAGCAGAAAGAGTTGCAGCAGAAAGGGCTGAAAGCTGTGGTAATGGAAAAAGCACTGGATATCAAATTCGCCTTGAAAGGTACGTGATTCTTGTTTACAGCCTGACATTTCACAGAATGCAGATTCTCTTGAACATTTTCCAGCCATTTGGGAGTATACTTAACGTTTGAGTGGCTAGATCAAATTTTGTTTGATTTTATAGCCAAAAATGGCTTATGCATTGTAGTCAATAACTTGAACAAAAATGAAGCTCTGTACTTTGACTGGCCTTTAAAATCGGATACATGATTGCACAACTTTTGGAAATTCCACTGACGTGTTGGAGTTGCAGCTTAACAATAAGTTTTGTAGCCAAGCAATATTTATACTGTGACAAATATTTAGAAAGAGAAATGATTGGTTAGTCACATTCATGCATATATGTAGATACACCTATATAATTACACTATCATTCTAAGCACTGAAAAGAAATAACACATAGACAGTGATTGACATAAAGAAAGATACAGTTCAGAAAATAGTAATGGAGAATTGGATTTATGAAAAAGGGAAATTTATGAATTTATGAAATTGCAGTGTCCGACTGGATGATGTAAGAATAAGAGCGGACATAGCAAGAAAGGGATCAGGAGAACAAATAAAAATAAAATAAAATAAAATAAAATAAAATAAAATAAATTAAATAAAAAGAAAAGAAAAGAAAAGAAAAGAAAAAAAAGAAAAATAAGTAAGGTGGTCTTATTTCAGAATGAAGGAAATGCTTAGGGCCGTGAAGGTGAACCTATGGCACGCGTGCCACAGGTGGCATGTGTAGCCATATTGGTAGGCACACGAGCTCAGCTCTCGCGCACATGTGCGTGCCAGCCAACTGATTTTCGGGCCTTCTGGGCCCACCAGAAGTAGGGAAAGAGGCTGTTTCCTGCTGTTGGAGGACCTCGGGGTGGTGGGGAAGGCCCATTTTTCTCTCTCCCCAGCCTCCAGAGCCTTTCTAGGAGTCTGGGGAGGGTGAAAACGGCCTTCCCCACCCCCCCTTGAGGCTCTCCGCAGGCCGGAAACAGCCTGTTTGCCAACTTCCGTGGGACTGGAAGTCGCATTTTTTGCTGTCCCCAGCCTCCGGAGCCTTTCTAGGAGTCGGGGGAGGGCGAAAATGCCCCCCCCGGAGGCCCTCCGGAGAACAGAAATGGCCCGTTTGCCAACTTCCATTGGGACCGGAAGTTGGCAAACGAGCCATTTTTGACCTCCGGAGGGCCTCTGGCGGAGGGGGGAAGGCCATTTTCGCCCTTCCCAGATTCCTAGAAAGGCTCTGGAGGCTGGCGAGAGCAAAAAATGGGCCTACCATGCCATTGCGTGCCGGGGTCGTGCACTCATGCGCAGGGCGCATAGAATTATGGGTGTGGGCACGTACGCGCATGACCATCACCCTGCTCCTGGCACGCAATGGCCAAAAGGTTAGCCATCACTAGCCTAGGGCCTCACTGGTGGATCATGAATACTGAGGTATACACACATACTGAGGTCTAAGTTAGGCTTTAATGTGCTCCCTTTATAAATGCCTTGAATACCTGTTCTAGAAACATCCAAATGAGTTCAAGGAGAGAACAAAGGGGATAATTTAGTTATATTATTTATTTATTTATTTATTTATTTATTTATTTATTTATTTATTTATTTATTTTTCATATTTGTATACCGCCCTACTCCCGAAGGACTCAGGGCGGTGAACAGCCATAATAAATACAAATACATATAGAAGTTAAAAACTATTAAGAAACAGATTAAGTAATTTAGGCTCAAAGATTAAAAACATCCAAATTTATCTAAAGAGGTTTAAAACCCAATTTAAAAGCCAGTTTAAAAGCCAATTAAAAAGGGAGAGTTAGGCCAGACCAGCTTGTTGGAATAGAAATGTTTTCAGGGCACGGCGGAATATGCGTAAGTCTTGGATGTTTCGTAACTCCGGGGGAAGCCTGTTCCAGATGGTAGGTGCCCCCACAGAAAAGGCTTTCCCCCTGGGGGCCGTCAGTCGACATTGTTTGGCCGACGGCACCCTGAGGAGTCCCTCTCTATGGGAGCGAACTGGTCGGTGAGAGGCTATTGGTGGCAGGAGGCGGTCTCGTAAGTACCCTGGTCCTGAGCCATGGAGCGCTCTTAAGATAGTAACCAAAACCTTGAAGCGCACCCGGAAGACCACTGGGAGCCAGTGCAGCTCGCGCAGGAGGGGGGTTACATGAGAGCGCCACCATGCTCCCATTACCACCTGCGCGGCCGCATTCTGGACCAGTTGGAGCCTTCGGGTGCTTCTCAAGGGGAGCCCCATGTAGAGAGCATTACAGTAATCCAGGCGTGAGGTGACAAGGGCGTGAGTGACCGTGCGTAATGAGTCCCGATCCAGAAAGGGATGTAACTGGCGAATCAGGCGAACCTGATAAAAAGTCCTCCTGGCTACGGCCGTCATATGCTCTTCAAAAGACAGCCGTGAGTCCAGGAGGATGCCCAAGTTGCGAACCCCATCTGTGGGGGCCAACGACTCGCCCCCAATAGTCAGAGATGGCGCCAACTGACTATATCGGGACGACGGAAACCACAGCCACTCGGTCTTGGATGGGTTGAGTCTGAGTTTGTTCCTCCCCATCCAGATCCGTACGGCCTCCAGGCACCGGGACATCACCTCGAGGGCATCATTGGGGTGGTCTGGGGTGGAGATGTACAGCTGGGTGTCATCAGCGTACTGATGGTACTTCACCCCAAAACCACGGATGATCTCACCCAGTGGCTTCACATAAATGTTGAATAGAAGGGGCGAGAGGACCGATCCTTGTGGCACCCCACATATAAGGGGCCTCGGGGTCGACCTCTGCCCCCCTGTCAACACAGACTGCGACCGGTCAGAGAGAAAGGAGGAGAACCACTGTAGAACAGTGCCCCCCACCCCCAACCCTTCCAACCGGTGCAGCATGATATCATGATCGATGGTATCAAAAGGCGCTGAGAGGTCTAGTAGGACCAGGACAGAGGAGCAACCCCTGTCCCGAGCCCTCCAGAGATCATCAACCAATGATGATTGATATTACAGGTTTCTGAAGCAAACTGTGATTGCAAAACTGTTAATTTTGGTTAGTGAGGCTAAAAGAGGGAAACATTAAGAGTGAAGATAAAGTGGATTATCTACCAATTAATTGCTGTTATATAATTATTGTCTGCCATGTTGAAGTGGATAAGATATTGGGATGCTATATTTACCAGTGTTTGAAAGAATTAGGATGATTGCCAGCAAGATTACAAAATGTAAGCTATCATGACTGGTCTTCAGGACCATCATAAGATTGACATTTGATACTGCTAGCTAGGCAAAACACAACATAAATTAGAGTAAGTTAAACAAATGATGACTTCTGGATCAAACATTAATCGAATGACTTGTGCTACTATGACCAAAATGTATGTATGTTGCTATTCCCTTAAATGTTGCTTCATTTGTACTGTGCTTTCTTTGAAATTAAAGTAGTTCATAGCAAAAACGCAATGCAGGTTGTCTTTGTTTAGCGACCACAGTTTGGACTAACAACTCAGTTGTTTAGTGAAGCTGTTCTTAAGTGAAACTACAACTGTGCTTATGATCTTAGTTCAGCTTTCATTTCTTTTATAGACTTGTGAAGTTATTTGCAATGATTAGACATAAAATTACTTTTTCATCAGTGTTGTAACTGAACATGATTGCAAGATGAGGTAGTTGCTAAATGAGACTTATCTATATTATAGTAGTACAGTGCTTATGTGATTACATTGGAAATGGCTCCTTTTTATCTTTTATTCTTACATTATATTATTTATTCAGTTATTTGAATAAGCTATAATTTTCTGAAGTCATGCTTCGGTTCCAATGAAAATTTTTAAAAAGATGAACAACTACTATTTAAACAGTAGGACTTTGGGTATTGTTTTGTTCCAAATAATAAACAGAATAACACAGTTGGAAGGGACTTAGAGGTCTTCTAGTCCAACCTCCTGCTCATGATGCTCATGACTAAAGATGATTCAGAGAAGAACCCCCAAATTAAAGAATAATAGTAATGTTTAAAAATGGATGAGATTTAATAAAATGACCAAATTTTGCAAGATTTTGATATTCTCTTTTATAATCTCCATAAATTTTAGGCATCTATGTCAAAAATCTTTTGAAATTTTGCACCACTATATCAGGTTCTGATGATTTTATGAGAGTTAAAACTATTATTATTTTAATTTTGGCCCCATATTATGGACAGTTCTCTTGTCCACCACCAGTATTTTGCAAATCACCCAAAGGGATTTTTAGTATAGTTAATGTAATACAATTTGTGTAGAACTAATTCCAGATATTCATTTCTGTGAAGAGTTCCTTCCATTCTTTAGTGCAACTAGAATCCAGCAGAGGCATTTTCCTGACATTTTTTCAGCACCACTAAAATCTTTTTGTATTCTATTCAAGCAGCGTATAGATTGTTTCTAATGGCAGTGGAATATGATTGAATGCAAGTTTTGATCCACTCTATTGATTTCAATTGAGATTTTGTCTAAGGAAATGTGTTGCTAGAATTATAGTTGTCATCTTTATTTTGCACAGCCACTCACTTCATTTGAATCTTAATAAATGTATAGAGCTGTTGCTAAAGTCACATTGATTCATTATTGCTTTTAAAATTCTATGTCTCCCCTAGTTCTCTATTGATTTTTTTCAAATGCAAAAAAGGGAAAACTCAAGTATTCTTAATGGATTTCTTTCAGCCGGTTGCCAAGGAGACAAGGTTCAATTTTATACTGCACAACAGGAATTGTCCTGCAGTGGCTCCAGTCAGACAAGTATGTATTTTTTTTTTATCAAAAGAACCAATAATTGAGCTTTTCAAGGATTTATTTAATGGAACATTTGTTGTTGCTAACTATTGTACTTGCTATGGCTAATCATTTCCATTTACTTACAACTTTTTAATTGTATTTTATGGTTTTGAAAACCACTATGTCTTTTTCCTTTGTATTTTTTGTTGTAGAGAATTGTCCAGTGTAAGTCATGTAATCCTTGATGAAGTCCATGAGAGAAATCTTCAATCAGATGTTTTAATGGCAATAATTAAAGACCTCCTGAATGTACGACTAGATTTGAAAATAATTCTGATGAGCGCTACACTGAATGCTGAGAAGTTTTCAGATTACTTTGGTATACAACATACTCAACATTTTAATATGTAAAATGTAATTAGTTTTAACTTGCTAGTTAGTATCTAAAAATAAAACAAGTCTACACTGAGAAATCAAGTGAGCATGAAACTAGTATTGAATACTTCTGAATCAGAATAGCTAAATCAAAATAGCTAATAAATGTGTGGTATGGCGTACATTTTTTAAATCAAACCAAGGTGCATATAAATTTGGCAAATATTGCAAAATACAAAGTGAGGTCAGGACAAAAATTAAACATATTTGAGTTTAATTTCAATTAATGTTTTATAGCATTTTTTCTTTGGCTAAAAAAAGGAGGTCCTTATAGCTTGGTGTGATTTCATAGCTTCACAGTGCAAAATAGATGTTCCAAACTTAACATAATATTTACATGTATATTTATATATTTTGGCAGAAATTAAATGAATTTGTTGGAAAGTGGGGTTTGGGATGTGCGGGTCCCCTTCTTAATCCATTCCTTTGACACTTTGAAGACCACAGCACAATATCTACTTTTGGTATTTCATGTGTAGATAATTTAGAAGCATGCTAAGGCGCTAGCTGGGTTTCTGCCAAGGCACTATTGTGCTTTGCTGCTGCTTGTAGCAACCTTTCTTGAACTTATGCAAATATATCCCATAGATTGGCTGTTAACTCATCCAAACAGCATCTTTGTATGAATACTGACATTCTGCACATTCCCAAGATGTTACAGCCTTACTCTTTTACCTTCTAATGCATAGATAAGTTTGTAGTTGGGTTTTTTGTTTGTATAGCTTTATGTTCCTTATAGTACTCTTGTGCATATGTAAAAAAATGCTTACATTCTTTTAAGAATCTAGATCAGTGCAAAGTTTTTTTGAGAGGTTCTTTTATTCTGTATATGCTTCACATTTTTTTCTTCTGGTACAGTATTTTATGCCTCTGTTTCATTCACATAGCAGTCTTGTTAAAAATGCTAGTGTTGTAATATTTTCTCTTCTTTATGGCAGACAGTTGTCCTATGATCCATATTCCTGGCTTGGCTTATCCTGTCAAGGAATACCTTTTGGAAGATGTAATTGAGAAATTACGGTTAGTCAAAAGACTCCTTTTTTTCCTTTTCAGAATTAATTCTACTCTAGATTGAGTAGCATATAGATTTCAACCTATGGATAAGGTTTCCCTCTAATATTTTCTTCATATTCCCGCACATGATCCTGTAACTAAATCTTTCAGAATAAATTTGAAGGTTAGTGATTAATCTTCCCTAGTTCAACAAACATTCAAAGTGTGATAACGCTGAATGACTGGCCTTGAAGTTCCAGCCATTGCATCACCCCCACAATCATGTGATCACAATCTGGGTGCTCAGCAACTGGCTCACGGAAGGGTTTGCAGCATTCCATGATCACACAATTGCAATTTGTATCCTTTTTGCCAGCGTCCTATAAGCGAGGTCAATGGGAATTGGGCATGGAAGGTTGCAAGTTGCTCCCACTGCTTTTCTCTCTTACAGAGAGAAAATTCCAAGGCTCTCATACCCCATACACACAATGGGGAGGTGCCCCAGCACTCCCCTACCTCACCTTGTAATATTCACCTGCCCCTTGGTCTGCTTGCAAGCTGCCCATTTGCACCTTCCAGCCAGCTTCTGC
The DNA here is from genome assembly GCF_029215685.1 of Pituophis catenifer annectens. Classification (NCBI taxonomy): domain Eukaryota; kingdom Metazoa; phylum Chordata; class Lepidosauria; order Squamata; family Colubridae; genus Pituophis; species Pituophis catenifer. The sequence goes on from NW_027256886.1 coordinate 23,391,240, forward strand.
ATTGACTTTGCTTATGGGAAGCTGGCAGGAAGTTGCAAGTCACAGTCACGTGAGGTCTTATCCAACAAGTCATGATTTTCACATAACTATGGCAACAGTGATTTCTGGGATTGCTGTTGAGTGATACGGTCAATAGCTAAGTGATATGGTCACATGATGTAGTACTTTACAACCACATTGCTTACCGATGGAAATTCTGTTCCCGATTACATTAAGCAAGTGGTGGTTTACTACCGGTTTGCTGGCTGCGCATGCGCACTGCACGCCAAATGCATGCTAACTAGAACAGCGCGTGGAGGTATGTGATCAGCTGTGGCGCGCGATCTTTGGAGCCTTTTTTTTTTTACTTTTAAAAGAATTTTTTTTACAACCTATTCAGAGAACCGGTAGTGAAAAAATGCCTAAAAAGTAAAAAACAAAAGTTCTGATGATCAGGGGAGCAACGCACGAGCTTCAAAACTTTTTTAAAAAACTTTTTAAAGCATTTTTAACTACCAGTTCCGGAGAACCGGTAGTAAAAAAAATGCTTAAAAGGTAAAAAAAAAAAAAAAAAAAGTTCCAATGATCGCGTGTTGCTCACCTGATCATTAGAACTTTTGTTTTTTTACATTTTTTACTATCGGTTTGGCTAACCAGTAGCCTTTTTTACCAGTTCAGGCAAACCGGACCGAACCGGGAGCATTTCACCCCTGCATTAAGTGAGGATTACTTGTAGTGCAGTAAAAAAAAGAAAAGTGAAAATCAGTTTTGCAAGCAAATCTAATCTTGCTACAAGTCTGTAATCCTAACATTGTATCTGTTCGAAGGTACATGCCAGAAAATACAGATCGCAGGCCACATTGGAAAAAGAGATTTATGCAGGGACATATAAGCAGACCAGAAAAGGAAGAAAAAGAAGAAATTTATCATGAACAATGGCCAGATTATGTAAAGCAACTAAAAACACGGTACGTATATTTCTTTTGCTTTTTTAAAGCAACTTTCAAATTTTCTTTTATCTAATAACTCTTAACTTTTTCTAAGTTAGCTATTGACTAACTGATTGTTGACTTCACGGTAGATATGTGAGATTGTGAAACAAGTAGTCAAGTAGCAGTATTTTTTGAATTTTTGATAAGTGTATTGAATTCTCAGTAAGTTAATTTACAAATTTACAAATTAATTTACTGACAAATTTACGGTAGATGTAAGTAGCTCTGTAGGGGAAAACAAAAAAAAAAGTTCTCATTGCCTGAAAGTAAATAGTTTATTTAATGTAATTCCTTTTTAGAACTGTTACCCTGGCCTTAACACACATTATAACTAGTTCTGTTCTTTTTTTTCCCAAGCAATAAGAAGCAGCATAACCTTTTTAAGCATAACAATTTTGTATTGGCTGTACTGATTCTTTATTCTCTGCATGATTTCTAGATATTCAGAAAGTACAATTGATGCACTGGAAATGATAGATGATGATAAAATTGATCTTGATTTGATAGCAGCATTAATAAGATATATTTCTCTTGAAGAAGAGGTGAGTTTGTTATTGGCTAGTAGACTGGTTTGCTTGTTTTATTTACTTGTTTGTGCAGAGAAGTGTTAATATACAGTGAGAAACAGTGAAAAGAGACATGTTGGTGTAGTGGTTAAGATGCTGACCTAGAAACCAGGAGTTCTAATCCTGCCTTAGGCATGAAAGCCGCTGGGTAATTTTGGAGCAGTCTCTCTCTCTCAATCCAGCCCACCTCGTAGACTTGTTGTGGGGAAAATAAGAAGAGGACCAAGTACTAAGTAACTTCATCACATTGAGTTACTTATAAAACAATAAAGGCACAATAAAACATCTAAATAAAATAAATATTTCTTACTCTTATACATTGCCTATACAAGTGTTAATTTATCTAGTATTGAATAATACTAGGCTATCAAGATTTTGGCGATCTAAAGAGAAACCAGATTTTTACCATTATATGATGACTAACTTTTTTTCAATAAATGATGAGCATGATGCAAGATTACTTCACTGCCATTCTAAACATTTGCTCAGATATATGGGCTGGGAAGAAAATTTATAGGCTTGAATGCATTATTTTAAGAACTAGTTCATGTTTATAAACAGAAAATACATGTTCTTATCTTTAGCTACATAGCTTGAGAGAAAAACATATGGAATGTTTATTTTTTTGTTAAGAAGAGATTAATATAACTTAAATTTCTGAACTTCCAATCTGATCCAGCGGAAATGGGATGAAAATGAGAAGGTGGAGATAGGTTTTAATGTATGGTGTGAATAGAATTTTGTTTGCTTTATATAAAAAAAGAATAGGTAAACCTAGAAATGGTCATCATTTCCACTCAAAATCCAGCAGCTAGCCAGAGGGAATTTACAATTTTATTTACAAAAGCAAATAGTACTAAGTAACAAAATAGATTTAAATATTTCTGGAAGGCAATCTACACTCCTGTTTCCTACAGAAACCCCACAAGCATGAAAGGAGAGATCTTGGTGTTGGAAAATTCCATGTTATCCTCTTTCAGTTTCATGGCATAGTATATCCTTTGGTTGTTGGAGGGTGGAAAAAAAGGAAAAAAAATCTAGGCCTTGGCTTCAGATGAGAGTTGGCCTACCTCTGTTTAAACAAGCTCTATTTAAAAAGATCGCCCTAGAATTATGTATGTGACTATATTGTATGCTATATTTATGAATTTAAAAATGCAGATGTCTTGTTTAATATACCTGTTTTATATCCAGGAAGGTGCAATTCTAGTATTTCTTCCTGGATGGGATAACATTAGCACACTGCATGATCTTCTGGTATCCCAAGTTATGTTTAAATCAGGTAAAATTTTAAAACTCAAATCGTTTCTTTAATATCATATGGTAGGCTAGAATAATTCAGTAAATCATTTTGAGACATACAGTATATTGGCTTACATTACCTTACAATTTGGAACTGGAATGAAAAACTAAATCAACACTGTTGAGCAACTACTCTAATTCATAAAGCTATGTATATTTACATTATGTTGAATAATATAATAATGGCACTCTGAACCTCTCCTTCTATTCTGTTTACAATTGCTTTGCATACTAGTGAATATCCAAATCCTGATTTTCATGTTACACAATAGCTAAATTGATTAGCTGGGATTGTTGAACTGCTGTCATATTAAATAAGTTAGTGAAAACTTATGACACGGGAAAACACCCGAGATTTTAATTTTTTGCATATACACACCCGCGAAAACTTAAGAAGACAGATATATACACATATACACACACACACACACACACACACACACACACACACACAACCCCACTGTAATGACTCTGGGGCTTTGGCTGATCAATGCTAGTGTAATAGATTTATATTACAATCCGATGTCTACACAGTTCTGTGAAAAAAATATTTACCCCTTTCATATTTTCATTTTTTTAAAAAAATTTGATTTATATGCCACCCTTCTCCGGAGACTCAGGGCGGCTTACAATGCGTTAAGCAATAGCCTTCATACTTTTGTATATTTTATACAAAGTCAGTTTATTGCCCCCACAAACTGGGTCCTCAATTTACCTACCTTAGAAAGGATGGAAGGCTGAATCAACCTTGAGCCTGGCAAGATTCGAACTTACTTTAATTGCAGACAGCTGGTGTTAAATTACAGTGCGTAGTCTGCAGAGCTATCCAGGCTCCTGAATGATTGTGTGCCTTTGCCGTTGAACTTCATATAGGTTTGGCTAATTATTAAGGAAATCTAACTAAACAGATAATACTAATATTTAGTGCTTTTTTCATTTATTTCGTAAACATTTACTTAACAAGCTGTAAACACCTTGAATTGCACCTGGAAGCAGATTGGCAGCCAGTGCAGCTCACGGAGCAGTGATGTTGCATGGGCCATTCTTTGGATCAGAAGAACTGCCTGTGCCACCACAATCTGCACCAGCTGCAGCTTCTGAATGCTCTTCAAAGGTAGCCCCATGTAGAGTGCAGTACAATAGTCCATCTGTGAGGTTAGAGCCTGAATGGCTATACGCGCAGTATAATTGCAGTGTAAGTTGAAAAAGATCATCTTAATTATTATCCATTTTAGCATAGCTCTATTAAGTTCATACATACAATGTTTACTGGGACAGTGTAGACTATTTTAAATAGGAACTTCAAGAATAATTAGTGTAAGGAAAGCATTCCCCTGTCCCTGAAGCATTAAAGTAGTAGCATCTTCTGTAAAGATTGGTGTGCTTGTTTGAAGATTCCTCTCTCTCTTCCACACACAAATTGTTCACTTTGTCTGATTTTCATGCCCACACGAAAATGCACCTTGAGAGAATCTTTGGAGCAACTGTTCGCCTCCCCCCAGCTGTTAAAATTGTACATTTGGAATGGAGAACAAATATAATCTAGGAAACCCTTCGTAACACAGAGAAAAACTAAAGCATTCTTGAGAAGTGACTATTTAGCTTTTCCTTAAAAATTAGCAGAGATGGAATACTCCAATTTCCATAGATGAAAAGATCCATCCCTTCCAATGTTTTACACATTGCTGACTGCTGGGAAATTTTGATTAAATATTTATCATTATTCTTTCTGTCAAAGAAAGAATAATCCATCCATTCCAATTTATTCAATACCTATCCTAATATTGAAAATGTACAGTATATTTACCTTAGTAACAATAAATGTGGCTGTATTAAAAATAATATTTAGTAAAACTTAAGTTTTTAATTAATTAGAAAGTATCTTTGAGAACTGTTTGTACAGCTTCATTATCTTTTTATACTTAAGTTCTCTACTTTTTCTGTTTCCTGAATTTCACATACAACATCCTGTGTATTTTATTTTTTAGATAGGTTTGTCATCATACCTTTGCATTCATTAATGCCTACTGTTAACCAGACTCAGGTATGTATAACTGGTGCTAACCATAACTTTATTAACTTTATCTGTAGTAGTAGTCTTCCCATACTGACTGTATTATTTGGCAACCCTTTGAAGTTACAACAGTGTAAAAAATAATAGCTTTACAACCAGTCCTTCCTTGCATTTATGACTGTTGCAGCATCTAAGAATCATGTAATTACCATTAGGGTGCTTTGCAACCTGGCATTTATTTATCTATCTCATTTCTACACCACTCTTTAAGTGACTCTGGATGATTTGTAGTAAGAAACATGCCATATTATAAAAGGAGAAATAAAAGCAGAGTTAAAACTAATGTAAAAACAAAGTTCACAATTGAGCTATTAAAGTTACAGAGCTGGAGGGAGCAACTTCGAGACCGCCTTCTACTGCATAGCTCCCAGCGACCGGTAAGATCCCACAGAGTTGGTTTCCTCCGGGTCCCGTCAGCTAAACAATGCCTGCTGGCGGGCCCACGGGGGAGGGCCTTCTCTGTGGCTGCCCCAGCTCTCTGGAACCAGTTACCTCCTGAGATCCGGACTACCCCCACCCTATTGGCCTTCCGGAGAGTGGTGAAGACCTGGCTTTTCCAGCAGGCCTGTGGCCATTGATTTCGCTGTTGCAATCTTGTGAGATCCGGCCATGAATGATGTGCATGGGCTTTTAATGTTTTTAAATGTTTTTATAATGTTTTTAAATAATTTTTCTATGTTCATTGTTCGCATTATTTTTGCTGTAAGCCGCCCAGAGTCCCTTGGGAGTTGGGGAGCATAGAAATGCGATAAATTAAATTAAATTAAATTAATAAATTAAATTAAATTAATTAAATTAATCAAATTAAACTTCACATCAACAACCACCCACAAGTAATGTGAAAAAAAATCAGCATTTTTCCTATTCTGAAAAGATTAAGTACATACTCAAATGTAGCCATCCTAAATCTCACATGTGATAGAACGATCTACCCACCTTTCAGCAACATATACCACCCAAAGTCTTGTGGGATTGGAGTGGATTATAAGTAGTTTGAAAATAAATGATAAATATATCTCTTAAGATAAAGAACATAATGCTTTAATTAGGGGAAGTTATTCTACTTTCAAACACTTATTTTTCAAGAGTTTCAAGATTGTTGGTGATAGTCAGATTTTAAGAATCGATCCATTTGTCCATGGCACTTGAGTATGTTAGGAGTAGTTCAAATCACACTGATTTGAGCAAATCTATTCTATATATAAGAAGTTTATCTTCAGCTTCCATATTGCAAAAGTTTTTTTGTTTCTCTTTGATTTCTAGTACTTGGTATTTAAATGATGTGTTTCAAATGATATATTTATTTTTTGTTTTAACTGAAGTAATTTAATAAATTTAATAAATATATTAAAAATCCTTGTAATAAAAATGGATTTTATAATAACATTTCTTATTTTTGTGTCTTTTCCATGCTTTTCTTTAGGTGTTCAAAAAGACCCCTCCTGGTGTTCGTAAAATTGTAATTGCTACAAACATTGCTGAGACTAGGTAAACATTAGTTTATGCTTCTAGAAATATACAAAATTAACTTATTAGGAAAAATTTGAGTAGCTTAATAAAAATTAAGGTGATTTCTTTGCATCGTAGTAGGAATAAAATGGAGGGAAGTATTTCTAAACATTTTCTCTGTTTTTCCATTATTAGACTATTTTGTTTAGATATTTTAAAGGATATACAAGAGGATCTAGGCATTTTCTGCATTTATAAATTGAATTGCATTGCTGAGTTTGAAGTTAGGGACAGTGCCCATGGCAACTTTGCTGAACCTACTATAATTTTATTGAGTCAAGAATTGCAGAATTCTAAACCAGGATATGGACTGTCTGTCCTGGGAAATTGTGGAGGGCATCAAATTGAGTAAGGCAGTCTAACAGAATAAATGCAAAGATGCTTTATTTCTTTTTCATTTTTTGGTTATGCCTCAGAAGGTACATCTGAAATTAAATGAATAGTACATTGCTATTTTGCTTACACTGCTAAGTTTCCACTGTACCAGTCTTAGTTAAGGCAGATTTATTTGGATTAAGATACCTGTTCTACAATTACTTGATGCTCAGACTGGCAATTCTTATTGATGAAATGTAGCTAATTATATGTAGAATTAACACTATGTCAAGGTTAAGTATTAAACATTAAGCAATTCCATCAAGTTTCTCCCAGTTATATCTGGCAATGTGGTTTAATTCTAATATTGCAGTGTAAATTGTCCTCTGATAATTTCTCCATTTCATACTACAGTATTATCAGGATTGCCTTTTTTATCTTATTTGACTTTTTGGCAAAGGAGGAAACAAGGCATCAGCCAGTAATTGTTGCTGCTCCTTATGGCTTGATTCATCAGCCATGAAAGGGAAGAGGGGGTTACTTCTTACAAGGAGAAAATTACTTTATAAAGGTATTAGCTAAGAATCTGTGTGATGTAGATAAGCAAATTGCTTCTCTCTGTTTCTCATTTCTGCAGTATCACCATAGATGATGTAGTTTATGTTATAGATGGAGGGAAGATAAAAGAAACTCATTTTGACACGCAGAACAATATTAGCACCATGGCTGCAGAATGGGTTAGTAAAGCAAATGCCAAACAAAGAAAAGGGAGAGCAGGCAGGTAAGTGTAATACCTATTGTTATAAAATTTGTTCAGTAGAAAAATGTTGGCTCATTTGGAACATTTTCTGATTAACTTTAAAGACATTTCATTTTTTCTCTTCACTATTAAGATGCTTTCTTAATATTGAAGTCTTATTGCTTCCGTATGAAATTTTATTTGCTGACTGGATCTTCTAATTTTAATACTTTTTTAATGAGTGGAAAAATCAAGGTAGTATAGCAGAGCCCCACTATATTTTATGGTAAATATATCAGGGCATTAGGTAGAAATTGCTTTATCAAGTGCAATCCCTGCTATCTTCATAGTTCACTCAGTCAGGTGCTTAAACTATGGAATTTGATACCTGAATTGTATGTATTAGTGGTTTCTAAAAAATGCTTTACCAGTTATGATGATTATTTTCTCTGATATTTAAACTTAATTTAAATATTGTGTAAATTCAGTTGTTTGATTTTACTTTTCCTGTGATTTCTTGATACTGGCATTAAAAAATTGTATGTAATATGAGTTACAATAAAGAACATGAATTCTAAATCTGAATGTATTTTAACCATTGTACCATCAAAAGTTGTTGGAAGCCTCAAAAGAATTCTGCTTCTTCTTTTCCCTACAAATGTGTACAGATAACATGAGAAGTTGAATTCAGAGGGCCAGATCCTTTCTTCTTGATTTGATGTTGCATGTAAACTAATCACTCAGTGTGGATTTATCAGTAGTATTTTTTATTCTAGGTGTTATCCATTTACTAACCTTCATTTCAAACATACAATTCAACATCAGTTGCATATAAATATTTGTAAATCCCCAATTCCAAGCATCTGAACAAAATCTATTAATACCCTCTGTGAAGGGTTTTTCTGTGTGTCTCGTTCTGTGTGTACCCATATTTATAATTGTCCCTATAGTTTTCCTGGCAAGATTTTCAGAAGTGGTTTGCCATTGCCTTCTTTTTAGGGCTGAGAGAAAGTGATTGGCCCTAAGTCACCCAGATGCCTTTGGGCCTAAGGAAGGATTGGAACTTCCAGTTTCTAGGCTAGTGCTTAACCATTATATCAAAATGGCTGTTTCTGTAAGGCAGTGGTGTCAATATGTATTAATACTATGTATCAGCATTCCTAAAACTGTAAAGGAGTGGTCTTTGGCCTCAAGATGTTTGCTCAGCGCTTATAGGAAAGATAGGCTGCAAAAAAATTTTATAAATAAAATAAAAATGATAAAATATAGGCCATTGAGCATCTTTGTAACTGCTTCTGAATGATATATTACCGTCTCTGCACCCTCTCTGATGGCACATGAGCTGTCGCCCCAGTTCAGTTCCGCTGCGCATGCGCATACACCTCCCATTGGCTGGCTAGTTTTTGGGTCTCTGCTGGTGCATGCATGGGGGAGGTGGGGCACGTGCGGGAGGCGTGTGTGCATGCGCAGGAGGCGCATGGGCAGGGCCTGTACGCACATTGCATTTTGGGGGTTCACTTCCGCACTCAGTCCGGAAAAGTTTAGCCATCACTGATATATTAGATAGGCATTGATATTAAGTTTGGTGTTTTCCCATTGTAATTAGTTTAGATTATTCAGTTTGAATTTGTATGTAATGTACAGCTACTAAATAGCTGTAATTATACAACGTATTCTTATTACTTTGGTAAAAATACTTAATAGAATATATTTATACTTTTACAGAGTCCAACCCGGCCACTGCTACCACTTGTATAATGGTCTTCGTGCCAGTCTGCTAGATGATTATCAGTTGCCTGAAATCCTGAGGACACCTTTGGAGGAACTATGTTTGCAAATCAAGGTAATTTACACAATTGGGACAGTGATAATATATCCTAGTGAAGCCTTGGTCTTGCTCTTTAGGAAACTGATTTTGATAAAAATGTTGAATTGGTCATTTAGTAACTTTTACAATAATTCTGAATCTCTGGGTGACCTAGTTCAAAGCTAGGATCCTAAAAGATGTTGGGGTACAGAAGTCAGAAATAAAAATAAGGAATAAAAAATAGCAAGTTGACAGCAAACACATTTTAAAAATAATCATTAATGATAAAAATAGATTAGCTGAAAGGTTTAAATGGACTTTTTTTTTGCTTTGAGGTAAAAAAATTAAATCTTGTGAGAATAATGTAGAATAAAATGATTGTATATTGGTTAATGTTGACTTTTTACTTTGATTAATATTAACTTAATATAATTGTGTTGTTATTTAGACTATTGATTCATAGTGGCTGTCAACATTTTTAAAATAAATCTTGATTTCATATTTATTGTTATACTTCTATCCCATGTTTTAATTTAATTTAATCCAAGGTGACATATACAGGTAGTTCTCAACGTAAGACCACAATTGAACCCAAAATTTCTGTTGCTAACCAAGACAATTGCTAAGTGAGTTTTGCCCCATTTTATGACAGTTGTTAAGTGAACCATTGCAATTGTTAATTGAATAATGCAGTCATTAAATGAATGTGACTTCCCCCATTGACTTTGCTTGTTGGAAGCTGACAGGGAAGGTTACAAATGATGATCACAGTGAGTTCGGGACAGTGGGACTATCATGAATACATGCAAATTGCCAAGCACCCAAATTTTGATCATGTGATCATGGGGATGCTGCACACTTTCATAAGTGTGAAAAACTCACTTTTTTCAGTGCCGTTGTAACTTCGAACAGTCACTAAACAAATGGTTGTAAATCAAGGACTACCTGTATACATAATGTTCCTATTTTTCTTACAACAACCTCCCTGTGAGGAGGGTAGGTCTGAAAGAGAATAGCTGGTTGCCCAACTGGCTTTCATGCCTAAGAGGAAATTACAGAAGTCAATTTCATGATTTCTAACTTCCCTCCAGAAGTCAGATTGGCCTCCTTGGAAATACTTTTCGGTAGATTAGCAATAGATGAATTCTTGAGAATTTCAGGGATGTGATTTTTCTCCCATCATCTTTTCATGTTCTATGTCGTATTGTTGATTTTGAGTTCCATGAGCACATTTGGAGTTTTGGAGTCATTAGGGTTGTGAATTAGCTATGTTTGTTTAGTTTTCTTACAGGTGATATTTGATTGTATTTGTTTTACTTTATCATGGACAGATATAATCAAGTAGAATCATGGTTTTCTTTCAGATTTTGAAACTTGGAGGTATTGCAAACTTTTTGATGAAGCTCATGGATCCACCATCACGTGATGCTGTGATGCTGTCCATAAAGCATCTAAAGGAGTTGGTGAGTTTCTTTTTCTCTTGCTTGTATACAGGTAGTCCTTGACTTATAACAGTTTAGTGCCCATTCAAAGTAATAACGGCACTGAAAAATATGACTTTTGACTGTTTTTTACAGTTACAACCTTTGCAGCATTTCTATGGTCATGTGATCAAAATTCAGATACTTGGCAATTGGTTCATACTGATCACCTTTTGCAACCTTCTGACAAGCAAAGTCAAAGGGGAAGCCAAATTCATTTAACAACCAGGTTACTAATTTGTTATTAAGTGCAGTAATTCACTTAACTGTGACAAGAAAAGTCATAAAATGGGGCAAAACTCACTTAAATGTCTCACTTAACAACAGAAATGTTGGGCTCAATTGTGGTCATAAATCAAGGACTACCTATACTAACAAATTTATTCATACTTAATTTTAGAGTGATCATTGAAAAGTTAAAGAATTGCTATATTTAGCCTAAAATAATGCATCGTTTACTGTAACGATTATGATATTTTTATAATAAAAAATATTGGTATAACTACAAATACAAATGTAACATTGCAGCTTTCCAGATTCAAAATATGTTCCCTTTGAATTGCAAAAGAAATGGTCACTTATAAATAAAATAAAATGTTATAAATTTTGTGTTTATAAATAAAATAAAATGTGAATAAGTAAACTACCATAAGCAGTGGATATATATTTTACTAATTTTAGTTGCACATTTTATATTTTTTTTAAATGAAAGCTTTATTTTTTGCTTACAAAACATCAACTATTAAACTTATTTTTTTAAAAAAAATCATGCCTAGAATCGTATGTATATTTTTTATGTTCTGTTGTTCTTGTATATTGGTTAATTTGTAGTCTGAATCCATTTTTGAATTTTCTTGTCTTTATTTTTGTCAATGGATAAAAAATGCAAGGAATGGCTTTGATATGTGACATACAACATATGATATGTCAGCATTGTGGCCATTTTCTATTTTCATATGATGAAAGGATAAGTTTGGAATAAACAGAGATATTCTTACAGTAAATATGTCATGCTAGTTATTAAAACAGTAATATGGTTGCAAGAAACCTAATAATTGTCCTAATAAACCTAATTTAGTAGCTTATTGACTTTATAAGCCTAATTTAGCAGTTCATTCTTCTTCATTAAAGCCATTATCCATGCTCTCCTCTTTCGTGTTGCATGTTTTTTCATTGATTCTGTCTCTTTCCTCTTCCCACTGATAGAATGCATTGGACAGACAAGAACAGTTGACGCCCCTTGGTGTCCACTTGGCACGATTACCTGTGGAGCCACACATTGGAAAAATGATTCTGTTTGGAGCCTTATTCTGTTGCTTAGATCCTGTTCTCACTATTGCAGCTGGCCTCAGCTTCAAGGACCCCTTTATCATTCCCTTGGTAACGTATCTGAAAATAAAATTAAAAACATGTAAAATGCCTTTTTAAAATATGTTAGTAAGAAGTAGCTGGCAGAAATTCAATGTTTTACTTGATTCTATTCTAATTGTAACAAATTCAGTGACACTTTGTTGCATGCTCAGAATGATTTTTTTTAAAACTGTAAACAGATGAAAAAAAGTTTTGTTTATTTCAAGTATTTTTCTCTTCTAAAGGGTAAAGAAAAATTAGCAGATGCAAGAAGAAAGGAACTCTCAAGAAATTCTAAAAGTGATCACCTGACTGTTGTGAATGCTTTCAAGGTAATTCTGTTACAATTGGCAATCTGTAGTAATTTGAGACGGTAGCTGCCTCTTTGAAAGAAAAGCATGCAGAACTCATGGATATAACAAACCTTCATTGCTGGGCAATGAATGAAAGCCATAGGAGTTTTCTTACTGTGGTATATATTTAATTTACTGGCAGAGTGAAGCTAAATCCACGTTATAAATACTTTAATATAGAAAAAAAAATCTTATATCAGTAGCTGCCCGGGTGGATAAAAACCAATTTTTAAAAAAATCGGATTTTTTTTTTATTTTTATCAAATTTATTGTAATAAAATGCTTTTGGAGTAAAAATCTATCTAAAGATAGTTTTCTATTTAAGATACATTCATAATTTAGTTTATTCAGCATGAAATGGAGGCTTAGTTATGTAGCTAATGCTGTATATTCTGCAATATTGGGACTGTTGCAGGGGTAAAATCTACCTCGCTGGTTCAGAAGTGCACCGACCGTGCGCGAGGGAAGCGAGCGTCACATGTACATGCAGACCCTCTGCGCATGCATAGAGGGTAAAAAACACATTACTTCCTGGTTAAAACCTGGAAAACCTGGGTGGGCGGAGCCTCGTGCCACTATCACTACCGGTTCTTCGAACCACCTGCCACAATCGCTACCGGATCCCCCGATCCAGTCCGAACCGGGAGCATTTCACCCCTGGACTGTTGGTGAGTCAACAGCGGGTCAGAGATAATATTTGCTCTTTAAAAATTATTATTTAAATCGAGTTGATTTAAATCAAGCCTTTTTACTAGTGATTTAAATCGTGATTTAGATCAAGTTGATTTAAATCAAATCCACCCTGGTAGCTGCTGTGATTCATTCTAAATAATCTTTAAAACTTCAATGTTTCATCCAGTTTGTATATCACGAAGTCCCTTTATCTTTGTTTTAAAGCCTAAGATTAATTACTTCAAATGTGTTTGTGAACAATAAAAAATCTTGTGATAGTTTAGGTAAAGTTAAGCTTTTGGATCATAGTCCATTAGTTGCCTTATTAAAAATAGTGCTTTGGAATTAATTTTATGTATTTATTACATTTTTATGCCGCCCATCTCCCCTACAAGATGACTATGGGTGACGGGATTATTCTTTTTTTTTTAATTTGATTTATATGCCACCCTTCTCCAGAGACTCAGGGCGGCTTACAATGCGCTAAGCAATAGCCTTCATTCTTTTGTATATTTATACAAAGTCAGCTTATTGCCCCCACAACTGGGTCCTCAATTTACCTACCTTAGAAAGGATGGAAGGCTGAGTCAACCTTGAGCCTTGGCGAGATTCGAACCTGCAGTAATTGCAGGCAGCTGTTCTTAATATTAGGGTGCTTTAGACCACTGTACTACCAAGGCTCTATCATATTCCTTTCCTATTCTTATTAGATCACATAATGGTCTAAGGAAATACTATTTATTATGTTTGGAGCTTTTTCCTGTTTTGGATAAATACATAACAGAGACTATCAGTATATGCACTTTTTCAAAAATAATGTATTTTAATTATAAAATTTCCTATTTCTTGTGAAAATTCCTAAATCTACTTGGTATCTGGCATCTCATTGTATTTTAACAATCACATTTATTCCGTGGTTTTTCTTTTGAGTTAATCTAGTAAGGCCTGTATTAAAACATAAATCTTGTTTTCAGGGTTGGGAAGAAGCTCAGCGGCGTGGTTTCAGATACGAGAAGGATTATTGCTGGGAATACTTTCTTTCTTCCAATACCCTGCAGGTAATAACTGTTTGCCTCTTTTGTAATGTAGGGAATCAGACTACATTCCACCATATTGTCTGTGGCAGGAAACTGCATTTTACAAACTCTAAGAGATTACTTGGTGCTTATATGTTACTCTCTAGATGCTACGAAACATGAAAGGGCAATTTGCGGAACATCTCCTTGCAGCTGGGTTTGTGAATAGTAGGAACCCTAGGGACCCCAAATCCAACATTAACTCAGGTAAATGTTGAGGGGGAAGCAAAATAACAGGGAGGCTTTCAGTTCTTCCATTGAGAGTTCCACTTCCCCTGACTGTCTTTTCTTCCAGAAAATGAGAAGTTACTCAAAGCTGTTATCTGTGCTGGACTATATCCAAAGGTGGCAAAAATCCGAGCAAACTTCAGCAAAAAGAGAAAAATGTAAGGCTTCTGAAAATTTACTCTGAGACTATTTATATAGATTATATATATGCATATACACTGCTCAAAAAAATAAAGGGAACACAAGCAGAAGACATCCGAGATCTGAATGAATGAAACAGCCTTATTAAATACTTTGTTCGTTACATACAGTAGTTTTGTGTTCCCTTTAGTTGTTTGAGCAGTGTATAAACTACTGTATGTAAAGAACAAAGTATTTAATAAAGCTATTTCATTCATTCAGATCTCGGATGTCTTCTGCTTGTGTTCCCTTTATTTTTTTGAGCAGTATAGATTAATTTATTAAGCAGAGCTCCGTAATGTTGCAGCAAATTTACTTGGTATATTGGTTATCTTTTTAGCACTTCTGCCTGCTTGAGATTTGGTGTGTAATCATTGAAGAGAATCCTTTTCAATGAGTACTCTTAGGTGTCTGACTTTTTTTAAACAACAGGATAAGACCTTCAATCCCAGCTTCCAACAATGTAGCCAACATGATATAAGATCTTTTTTTAGGACTCTGTACAGTACAAGGTTTATGGGGCTGCCCCATGGTTTTTTTGTAGTATTATGCAAGGAAGGAAGTGTGAGAATTGGAAGACTAGGTCTATCCATGTTTTTGCTGCTTTACCTATGTTCAAGACAAATACCTGCAGCATCTTAAAAGTGTTCCAACATGTTTTTTAAAAAACAAAAACTGGCATACAGGTAGTTCTAACTTAATGAACTTAATTGGATCCAGGAACTCTGCTGCTAAGCATAGCTGTCACTAAGTGAGAAATGGCATGACTGCTGTCTGGCTAGAAAGAGATAAAACAATTCAGTTTCATAACATTGACTATTGCTTGCCTCCTAACAATTCCCCTCCACTTTGGAATGCTTGAGTGCCTGCTTAATGTTTGTATACACCAAAAGCAATATGAACACACTCCCGGGCTGGGAGCCATGGGGTCCTATGCAGACTTACTCTCTTGAAATCCCTTTATCTCTAATCTCTCCACATTCATTTATTTGTTATAAAGAAAAATAAAACACCTCACTAACTAAGAAAAGTTAATTATTACATTTTGGCAAGCGAGGTCTCCTGCCGGTCCAAGCTGGACCTTGCTGGCAGGAGAACAAAGGAAAGAGTGTGAGAAGCACATTCTAAGGTGAGGGAAAAGGAAAAAAACTCAAGCTACTCCTCTAGGCAATCTTTTTGCTTCCTGCCTTTCAGAGGCGGGAGAGTTTGGAGAGGAAATGATTTCAAGAGAGTAAACTGTTGCATTATTCCCATGGCTCCTAACTATATTCTAATCATCACCATAATCTAACTCACTCCCTCCCCCAGAAACTGAATTTGAGGATTATTTAGATTTGATGTTTACTTTGGTTATTTTAGGCTTTCTAAAGTCTTATCCAAAAACTTTGTATATTTTTTTTTCTTTAAGAAATCGACTAATCTGATGTTATTGAAGGATGATAATTTTGATTGTATCAACATCTGAAAGCTAAAACAAGTTGCAGTAATATTGTTTTGTCACTAGATGGTGTTGCTAATGAACATTTTAACATCTTAGCTCTTAATTGCTCTCCTTTACATATTCTAAAAGTATATTTGTTTATCAAAAATATGTTAATTACATATTTCTGGGATATTTTGAATTAAGAAATGGTAGAAGATTACTTTTTATTAATACCAACATATTCTATATGTAAAAAGTAAACAACAAAGAGGCAGTGGATCATTGATTTGGAACTATCGTTGTGGAAAAACACATAGAGGAAAAATAAAGTAATTTATACATACAAGAGAACTAAATATTCTTGTAGGAAACTAACTGGATTCTTTTAATTTTAATGAGGAATTTTAAAAGATTATTCTTAATCTCTTTTGCATGTACTTTCTGGTTCTCGTCAAAGTTTTAATGTAATGTTTCTTAACTGTGGCAGACATCAACAAAATTCCCCAGCCAGCCATGGAGTCCATACATCTTAAAGTTGCCAAGGTTGAGAAACATTGGTTCAGTGTATAAGCTACTTTCTAATGTATTTACTGAGAGAAGACATATATGATGTTCCACATCTACATTTGCTGATCCTTACATGGAACAATTGTTTTATTTCATTGAGGGAACTACAATCCAGATTTTCTCCAATTTTCCCCATTCCTAGTCACCTCCCTCCATGGTACTTTTTTCAGAGGCTCCCCCAACTCTTAGGGCTAGTCAGAAGTCAGTGTCTCACTGTAGAATGGAGAGTGAATCAGCAAATGGTCATTAACTTTTCCAGGCCTTTTAATATTTTTTTTTAATTTTTTTTGTTCCTGTACGTCTCTCTCCTGTAAGTTGTAACTGCTTTGTATCTTTCAGGGTTAAAGTTTCCACCAAAACAGATGGAACAGTGAATATTCATCCCAAATCTGTGAATGTTGAAGAGACAGAATTCCATTACAACTGGCTAGTTTATCACTTGAAAATGAGGACAAGTAGCGTAAGTTTAACATTTTTTTTACTAATTTTAAATATGAATGTGTATATAAATGGACTTTGGCTGAAACAATTGTGGTCTTTCCATGCTTGTTTCATCTCAAACAATTCTTATTAGCTACAGATATCAGTTAGAAATAATTAAGCTTTTCTTGAGAAATTAATAGCTAATAGCTAGATAATCCTAGACTGGAAGATACCAGTATTAAGATGAGCATTAAGTATTAAATACTTAGTATTATGTATTAAGAAGTATTAAGTACTTAATACTTAAGTATTAAGATGTTACCAGTATGAATAAATCTCTATGAATAAATCTTATATTCACTTTTGTATCATGCTTTTGCTTAATACAAAGCAAAAAGGTACAAAGGTATTATCACTTTGCTTACCATTTGGCCCTATGTAATACTGTTAGTAGTATAAAAGAGAAAATTTTTATTTTATTACAAAATAATTACAAAAATATCTGAGTTGATTTGCATTCAGTCAAGTGCCATCAAGGGCTGCTTTCAGACTGAATGATAAAACAAACCTTAAATTAATTAATTAATTAAATTAAACTCAGTGAATTAGATAAATATGACATGCCTGATGGGTTAGAAATAAAAACAAACACTGCTTATTTTTTCTTTGTGGTTACAGTAGAAAACAAATGTACCTTGCAAAGCTGCAGGAATGGGGTTTATTTCTTTCATTGTAAATCATGATATACTGTGCTATATGGACATTGTAAAGGCAATTAAAATCAAATAATGTTCCAAGGCCATATATTACTATGTTTATTGTGTGCTAAATGTTTTTGTTACTATAGATATACCTTTATGATTGTACGGAAGTTTCGCCATTTTGTCTCTTGTTTTTTGGAGGAGATATTTCAATTCAAAAGGACAAAGATCAGGATACAATTGCTGTAGATGAATGGATTGTTTTTCAGTCTCCAGCAAGAATAGCACAGCTGGTAAAGGTGAGTAAGTTTCCGCTAACCCTGGTGGAATTGGCTACTTAAAATAGTTGATACAATTTAATAATTATATTATAAAGACTATTTCTAAAAACAAGTTTCATGTAGATTATTTCCTTAAAATGTGGTAAATATGAAAAATATTACGTGTAATTCTATTTAAGTGTTTCATTAAGTGCTGATGCTTAAAACAGCTGCATCATTTTTTTTCACAGTCTGTGAAAAATATAGGCGGTTTTAATTAATAGAGTGATGCCCTACTCAGAATCCAAAATGCTTCTTCCAAATGATTTTCAAAGCATACACAGAGCTAAAAAACTGTTTAAAAACTTCCAAATATTTCTATTTGGCCTGCTAATATTAATTATAAAATAATATTCATACTAAACTACTGTATTTGCTATTCAGCTGAATCACTCATTTAGTTTAACCTTAATGTATTATGTTCTCTGCATGAATTAGCGATTACCTTTTAAAGATACACGTGCATTAAACCTGACTATGAGAAATATCATTTATTTTGAAAACAATCTTTTGACTGTATTGATCCCTTGAATATGTTTCCTTTTGATACTTGTAATTAAAAAAATATTCAGAGTCCAAAACTGCATTATATACTATATCTTTATATAGCTTGAACAGATAAAGTTGTTCCCAAAACAAAACAGTTGACTTTCTAAAAACTCTTCCCTCCTGTTATAAACCCGTGCAACTGTTAAGAACTATGGGACAGTCCTTTTGAAAGATTCTCTAGTGCTCAAAGGCTGCCTTTTAGATATGTGGGAGATGGGTTTGATCTCTTTTCCAGCTGCAGAAAATCTGAAGATGCAAATTTAAGTTAAATGTAAATTTTAAATTTAACATATATTTTCAACTTTTTAATTTTATTAGGCATATTGAGTGTGTTGAATAGAAATTTAACAGTGATAAATTTAATTGCATTTGATAAAATATTGAGGGGAAAAATGAATAAAATGACTGCATGAAAAGAAAAAATGAAGCCCTAGATGGAAAAAAAAAGTTACTTCCCAAAATAATGTGTGAAAAGAAGATGTGGAAGTTGCTTGGTATAGAATGAAAATAATTATGTTATAGAGTGCTGCATAAATATTTGTATAGTAATCAGAAGAATTAGTACCAGTAACAGAGTTGGAAGGGACCTTGGAGGTCATCTAGTCCAACCCCCTGCTCACGCAGGAAACCTATACTAGGAATTTGAACTGCCGACCTTTCTGATCAACAAGCTCAGCATCTTAGCCACTGAGACACCTAGCCAGGCATAGGAAAGTATGCTTGGTAAAATGATGAAGTTAAAGAGACTGAGAATGAGAAAATGCTTCTAAGAAATGATGAAAATCAATAAAAAATCTTGTGCCTGGTGTATCTAGAGAAAAATAATAGTTGCAGAAAAAGCAACAAATAAGACTAAAAAGACAAAGCAAATGCAGAGTAACTGAGCTAAGGGAATTCTGGAAAGAATGTTTTAAGAGATTTGTAGGGAAATGATAGTGATATATCAAAGAGAGAAATTGAAACAAGTATTTTAAACAATACTATCAAGAGAAGAAAAATTTAAAAGGTCATAAATGCTGTGAAAATCTTAAATATGCAAGTATACATAGTATACCTGGAAAAACATGAGTATGGTTTGTTGGCTGTGTAACTTGTTTAACATGTCTTTGAAGGTTGCTTCTATGCCTGAAGATTGAAAGAATGCTGTTATTTTTCCCTGTATACAACGGAAAACATATCAAGGATAAATTCAATAGACAGAGATATAAATACTGTGTTTCCCCAAAAATAAGACCCTGTCTTACATTTTTTTGAACCCCGAAATAAGGGCTTGGCCTTATTATCGGGGAGGTCTTATTATTTTGGGAGTGCAGGAGACAGCAAGCGTGGCCACCTCATGGCTTCTGCTGTGTTGCGCTGCTGTGGCAGCACAACACAGCTGCTCGTCAGCTGTTCGCTGGGCACTTGCCCACTTCCCATCCATCCATCCCCCGCCTGCAAACTCCCGCCCCGCTCCCACCTCTCTGCCGGGCAACCCCTGGCAGCCCCATATGCCCAAAGCCTGCACCCACCCGCCTCCCTTTTCCACAGTACCTGGCTCTTTATTGGGGGGGGGAGTGGCATGTGGGGTGGAGGAGAAGCAAGACACATCTTGCCATCTCTTCTCCCTCCCTTCACCAGAGGCCAGAGAGACGCGTGACGCGCCTCTTACCTATCTTGCAGGTCTGTCGCGTGTCTCGCTGTTGTCAGCAGACAAACACGTAGGGTAAAACCAAACTACTAGTGAGCGTGAAAAGTTTGATTGAACTTGTGAGGTTTTTTTTACCCTACGTGTTTGCCTGCAGACAACGGCAAGACATGCGACAGAGCTGCAAGGCAGGTAAGATGGCTCCACGCACCCCAATGGTAACAGCAGCCTGGCTTCTGTTCTTTCCCGCCATCTCTTTGTCGCGGGGGATGGCAGGTAGGGCGGGGGAGAAACGAGAGGCATGGAGCGAGACAGGGCTCGCTCTTCTTGCCATCTCTTCTCCCCCTCTTGCCGGGCATGGCAGGGCTTCCTGTCCCTGTTCCAGTTGGATGCAATTTGGGGAGGGGTGGGGCCACGGAGACACGAGACGCGTGTCTTATTTGCCTTGTAGCTCTGTCGTGTGTCTCACCGTTGTCTGCAGGAAAACACGTAGGATAAAACTAAACTTCTCACGAGTTCGAGAAGTTTGATCGAACTCGCAAGGTTTCTTTTACCCTACAACGTGTTTGCCTGCAGACAATGGCAAGACAAGCGACGGAGCTACAAGGCAGGTAAGATACATTTCACGTCTCCCCAGCGCCACCCCTCCCCACTTGCCATCCCCAAATTGCATCCAATTGGGGCAGGGACAGGAAGCCCTGCCATGCCCGGCGAGAGGGGGAGAAGAGACGGCAAGAAGAGCGAGCCCTGTTTTGCTCCGTGCTTCTCGCTTCTCTCCCACCCCCCTCAATAAAGAGCCGGGCAATGTAGAAAAGGGAGCCAGTCGGGCACAAGCTTTGGGCGTCTGGGCCTGCTGGGAGTCGCCCGGCGGAGTGGCGGGAGTTTGCAAGGGATCGCTTCCCCTTTGCCTTCTCTCCCAAAAGCGTTCCTCGGGCACATCCACTTCTGCAGCAGGAGACTCATGCCTCGCGCCGGCCTTCCAAAGGGTACATAGCAGCAGCTATCCACACTTTCTTAACCCTTATTTTGTCCTGACCCATGTGGCCCAGTACGGTCGGGACCAAATAAGGGTAAAAAATTGTGGATAGCTGCTGTTACAGTACCCTTTGGAAGGCCGCTGTGAGGCACATGGGGCGCATCGCTTGGTCTCCTGCTGCAGAAGTGGCCGCAATCTGTGGCAAAAATGACCGCGCTTGCTGGAGGGCTTATTTTCCGGGAAGGGCATATTATTTACCCCCACACCAAAAATCAGGCTTGGCCTTATTTTCAGGATATGTCCTATTTTTGGGGAAACACAGTATATATGTATTAATATTTGAAATTGTAAAAGGAAGAGCATAGATTAAATAATATAGAAAATATATTGTTTAGATAGTCTAATATAGTTATATAAAAACAAAATACAGGTAATCCTCGACATACCACTGTTTATTTAATAATGGTTCAAAATTACAATGGCCTTGGACTTAAAACCTATCCTTGAAGTTACAGTAATTGCATCACCATGCAGTCACATGATTATAATTTGTTCACTTGGCAACTGGCTCACATTTACAATGGTTACAGCATCTTGCAGTCGCATGACTGATTTGTGATCTTCCCTGCTAGTTTCTGAGAAGCAAAGTCAGTTGGGGAAGCCAGAATCACTTTAACAATTGTGTAATTTGCTAAATGGTTCTATGATTTGCTTAATGGCCATGATAAAAATGGTCTTGAAATCAGGTCCAGTGGGTACTCACTTAATGACCATATCCCTTAGCGACTGAAATTCCTGTCCTTATTGTGGTTATAAGCCGAGGATGGCCTATAATGATAAAAACTTGATGTTACTCTCATCAACAACCCTTTTTTATCCTTAGGATTTGAAAAAAGAACTGGATGACCTTCTGCAAGAGAAAATAGAAAATCCACAACCTGTGGACTGGAACAATACTAAATCAAGGGACACTGCAGTGTTGACAGCTATTATAGACTTAATCACTACACAAGAGAATGAAACTGCCAGAAACTTTGCGCCTCATTTCCAAAATGAACAATACAATTAATAGTGTTCCCTTGCTGTTGAAAACCAATTTTTTTCCATCCCTCCTTTTACTTTTTTTTATATCTGGGCATCTTGATATTTCATCTTTAGCGTTAATATTTCATAATGGCTTTGTGTAAATGGCATGCCGTGTATAAAGTACCTGTTTACATAGCTCTTAAATGCATTATCATCTGTAATATTGTGTATGTACATCAAGTTATTTGCTGCTGCTTGTATAATTTTTATTTCCCTCTGGCAAAAGTTGGATAAAATAAAAGAATGAACTGATTTTTATATTCTTTGGCTTACCCAATTTGTGAAATTGTTAGTTTGAAAAATGATCAGAATAACTAAAATTTCACTTTTTAAATATTAGTCGTATGTTTATTGTCTGTTTAGAATTAGTAAGGAATTCAGTTAGAACTGGTATATATCCCACTGGTCTGTAAAGTTGAACCAAGTCACTAGATAAAGAGTATGATGGGAAAGGCATTCATGAAATGGGAATATGTTTGCATCATTTTAGTATAGTAATAAATACCTGCTTCATTCCAGCTGCTTTGCATACAATGTAAGAAATAACATGTTGACTTTCAGCAACCAAGGCTTTATTCACAGCATAAACCCTTCTCTGATAGCTTGCAAAAAACTGTCAGCTGTTTGGATGAGAACAGGTTTTAATGTCCTCCCTTTGCAAAGTGTATTTGAATATGCGACTGTGGGACAGAAATAAGGTCCTTCAAATTCTAATGGAATCAAGTACACATTAACTGTACACTAAGGAACAACCAGACTTCTATTTCAATAGTGTATTCTTTATTTTTAAAAATGTTCCTGCAATTATAATTGAACCCATGTACTACTTTTTAAAAATCAGTCTGTCCATGTTGGACACCCTCTTAATGTGTGCAACTCCTTGAATTCAGTCTTCAAGCTGAGATTTGTGGGAGTTAAAGTTCACACATTTGGAGAGTGTGCAGGCTTGGAAACATTATTTGTCCCAGTGTTCATAATGCAGAAAATTATAGCATAAGATTATAGTATATTCAGGAAGTTATTTCAAGAGTAGGAGAAATACGTTATTATTATATAAGTTATGAGCAGAGCTATTGTGTTGGCAGTGTCTGAATGTCATTGCTGAACTCTTTAGGACTGTACAAATATTTCTTGCAGAATCTGGATTTAAGCAGTATCTACTTAAACAGTTCAAATTATATAGATATCTTGAAACTGATGTGTCAATCCACATCCAGCTAATTTAAAGACTTTTCTTAAACCATAAAAATGGTACAAGACCTTCCTCTTCCAGGGACATGCAACTCTAAATCTTAGAAAACTTTTTTAAGATACTAATTGTAATTTTATAGATGTTGCTTGTGTGACCCAAGGTTTTGTTTGCTGGAATATGTGTTTTGTATTTGATTTCTTGTAATCCCTGGTAAACTACTTATATTTGCCATAAATTATGTCTAAAATTCCTATGTTTGCTTTTCTAGTTAGTTTCCTAATACATTTTTTGCAGTTTGCTCCAACATATTTTTTTCTATATATGCTCATTTTCTTTAATACACAGTTTTGGGAAAAAAATTCCAGTTCACTTGTAAAATTTAGAAGAGTTGCTAGAAAAGATTGTATTAATATTCAAGTTGAACATTATTTCTCTCCATCCCTATAAACAAAAAGGGCATTATTAGGTGCAGTAGTCCAAATAAAATTTAGTACTCCTGCTAAAATCCTTGCTAATGAAAGTAGATGCATAGATTCCTAGAAACAACTACGTAGAAGGTTTTTTTTATAAGATCTTGCTATCTTGTGAATTCATATGGAAAGTACTGTATATTGTGTAGGAATCATACCTGTCAGTACATCTAGGTTGTTTAGATTCCTTGCTGTAGCTGTTCTTTTTTAAGTTAAGATTAAGGTTTTTTCTATCCAGTGGAATCCAACTCTAGGGTGGGGGTGGGTGCTGATCTCTATTTCTTAGCCGAGGGAGCCATCATTGTCGAAAGTCATGTGGTCAGCATGACTATATACCAAGGCAAACAGAATGTTGTTACCTTCCCACCAAAGTGGTACCTATTTATCTACTCATATTTGCATGCTTTCAAACTGCTAGGTGGGAATCTTTTTACTGAACTCATTTGCAAACACTTGTCCTTAAGGAATAGAAATGATTTTAGCATGTATCTTATAATTTTCTGATGTAGATATGAATCTGTTGGGAAACAAACTGTTACTGTAATGAAATTTTTTGGTTGCATACTGAACATCCAACACATTGTGTAAACGTTCCTAATGGGTTAAATTTCAAATTTTGTGTAACCAAGCAGTGAATTATGTTACATATATAGGTATCTAATGTAAAATATAAAATGGTACAGTTTGAATACTAGAAATTCCCCAAGTGACAATATATTAACTGAGTTCATTGGCTAATTTGATTCAACATTTCACATTTTGTTTCATAGCTTATTTATTTTTCATGGTCCAGTTATATTACTTAGCATGAGGTATGGTCAAATACAAATCTTTCTGCTCCTTATAACTTGTTCCTTTAAAAAAAAACACTTGATTATATTTTCTCTTTGCAGATTGCAACAATATTTATTTTAGATTGCAAATAACCAAAACAAGAGATGTATCCTACCAATACATAATGCATGTTATTTTAAGATCTGAAAAAAAGTTTTAAGTTTTTTTTATTAATATGTTAGTACATGCTTGTTTTTCAACCAGATGAACTTCAGAATCTTGACTTTTAACTTGTTTCAATTTCTAACTCCTTGTGACTTGAATAGCATTTCATCAAGACTGACAGCAACCATTTTGTCATCTGACATGTAACCCTAATTCTTAGAAAACTTTTAAAATATTAATTGTATTAATTGTAATTTTATAGAAGTTGTATCTGGCCACCTAAATGTTCTCTCATCCTCTTCCTTCAATTGCTTTTGATTTTTTTCACTAGGATTGTTGGCATATATGGAGGCAAGGGCTGCTAGGGCCAAAGTTGATGGGTTCACTTCTTGAGACTCCCTGAAAACTGAGTGGTGTACTTAATCGTCTAAAAGCTCGTCGATTATAGTTGACTAAACTTTGCAGTTCCATCAAAACTGAAGCCAAATTCTTGTAGAGAGTTGGAGTTTGATTTTTTGCTGAAGGAAATCAGGGCCATGCCTGCCATTAGTTCAACATCTATCTTTCCTCTGTGCCTGCCAAAATTTTAGTTGTACAAGACTGTGTTTTTCAAACTTAGCAACTTTAAGATGTGTGGACTTCAATTCCAAAAATTTCCTGGCAGCATGCAAATTTTTCATACAAAAGCAAAAAATTCTGCAAGATTTTATGATCAGATGCTTTCTGACCCAGGAACAGGAATTCTTCATTGTTGTATAGATATGCTACTTCCAGATATGTCTATTGGCTTGGGAGACATAGATGTTCTACATCATCCTAAAGACAATCTCCCTTGGTTCAACTTTTGAGAATCCAGCCCCTTCAGCAATATTGGGAAGCAGCAGACATTCCTTTTCAGACTGAATTAATATGTTAGTCAGACATTTGGATCTATTACTTCTATTCTACACAGAATGGAACCCAGGATGGAATCGAGCGACTGATTAACCAATGGAAGATATGGCTCAATGACTTTGGACTGCAACTTAATTTGGCAAGAACTGAGTACCTGGAATACAACATCCAGACATATAGTGCAATCAGTCAACAGTAGCCTAGTTGTAAAGGCTTCTGATTTTCGTTACCTTGTATCCTGCATAACTGATGGTGACACATTTCTGCACGCCTGGGCACAAGTGAGTGTTCCTGGTTGAAGTGTGCCAGGTCACTGGCGTTCTCTACATCTGGAAGATCCTGCTGTGCCTTAAATAGAAGATCTACCACATGGTTGTCCATCCTGTGGCACTCCATGGGGCGGAATGCTGGCCAACAAAGAGACACGAACAGGCATTGCACAGAATGAAAATACAAATGATCAGTTGGCCATGGGGCGACAGTCACCTGGCTGGATCATATTGCAAACAAAGACACCTGGAAGGCCTTCAAAGTCGCCCCAATTCAAGATAAAATGAGAGAAGTGAGACTGATAGTATAGGCATGTGGTAACAGCTGATCTGGAATCCATTGTGAGGTGGACCCTTGCACTCAGCCCAGATGGCCAGCACCTTCAAAACCAACCAATGAACGAATGGACTGTGCCTGCATGAAGATATGCAAACTGTAAACTTATGCTCCATTGATGCAGACTGGACAATTGGTGAATTGCAAAACTGGACCACACGATATAATGGTAGTAATGCAAACAAGACTTTCCATTCTACACAGATCAGATGCAGACTTACATGAATAAAGGGTCATCACTAAAAATAGAGCAGCTAATGCTGCTTTACTAGATAAAGAGCAATTTTTATCTTAGCAGTGGTATTTATTGAAGAAATGCTACCACTACTCCTTTATTCTGTTGATCCCACTTATAACACTGGATCAGAGAATAAATTTCATTTGATAACAGATGGTACCTTCCAATAGCGCAAGTTAGGTTTATTTTGGTGCTAGCAAACCAAAATAAACAGCAATAGCAAACCTAGACAGGGTCAATGCTACAACCCTCTTATGCAAGCCGAAGTATAGGTAATAGATTAGAGATAATGAAGTAATGAAAGTGAGATTAAAAAGAAAATGGTTTTAAGAGTACAGAAACTGAATACTAGAATAATGGTTATTTTCTGATTCTCTCCTATCCTAAATCTGATTTAGATTTCCTCACTTCCAATTATCACTTTTCATGTTATCCACGTTCCTTCTTGCCTTTTAAGCTTTTTATGGCTATAGTGGCATATTTGTTGCTTTTCTAAGGGGGCAAAGAAACGTGATAGTGCTATGTGAGATCTGCCTGGTCTACCTAATGCATTTTCTCTGCAGAACCATTTTTTCAGCTAGTTTCCTTGTAAACAAGATGTAACTAAATATTCTGTTTGGAAACAATGATTTATTTACATACAAAGAGATACATACATAGAAAATAGCCATCTACATCCTTGAACTGCCACCCCTGTGGGAAGCCCCCCACCCCCCACCCCAGAAGAATGAAATTTTTGGGAAACATTAAAAATGGCAGAATATTATATTTTCCTAAATGAGAAATGGAGAAACATATTTTTAGAGGAAGGAAGTTGCCTCCAAGTCTTTAATAGCCCACAGCAGCTGCCAGCACTTAAGAGATAAAGAACGTATTGAAAGAGGAAGACTATCTAGATAGCTCTATTCAAAGCAAAGCAAATACTGCAGGCAGAAATCCATTCAAGACAGGATATTTCAAAACTCCTTGCAGACAGCTAACAAAGGCAGAATGATAGGATTAGAAGCAGCACCCTCAACCAAGATCCAACACAGGACAAAAGCCATCAGCCACAATAGGAATTGCCTAACACCCTTTCAGAGCACAGCCCCTTCATTGCACCACCCCCAGAACAGCACAAACGTTAGTCACAGAAACCTATAAAGATCTACCCACTCATTCAACCATTTGTTCAGCTGACCCAGAATTGTCTTTGTGGTTTTGTTCAATAAACCATCTTTCCAATCAGCCTCCATGTTGTTTCCAGTGTTTTTCTCCCAGTTCGGAACTGAACCAGATGGATTTTCCTTCCAATACCCCCAATACAGTTGTCTGTCATTTTGATGGAAACCTAAATATGACAGTTACTTTATGCTTTATTCTGGACCATGTATTAACTTCATGGAATTTTTTTAGCTGTTTCTTATTAAATGCTTAAAAAGTTCAGAATTGCTAAAATATGTCAGTAAAATGCCATGCCTATTTACATAAGCAAATGCATTACAAATTTAAATGGATAAATTATGACTATAAATGCAAATTAATTCCTCTGTACATCATGTGATAAAAGTATTTCCAAAATCTTAACAGAAATACAGGAGTCATTTTAAGAAGGGGAAAAGGAAGCTTTCACAATCCAATAGGCTGTTTGATAAAAAGCTAAAACAACTTGAAATCAATGAGGTAAAATTAACACAGCTAGCATATATGAAGTCAAGTCATGCTTTTAGTGCTTTAAAGTAGAAAAAGTTTAGAGTACATTATAGTCTATCTCAAGCATTCTTAACCCATTTAAAATAATGTATGGGATTATTTCCCCTTTAACTGGAAAATTTCCACATGAATGTTTTTGAATAAATGATTTTTAAAATTAATTACTCCTGTATTTTTTTTTAAAAAAGCGATAAGGGGTGGATGGAAAAGACTAATTAAAAACATTTTTAAAAAAATACGAAATGTCAATAAACTTACCATGTCATATTTACACTCCAATGATAAATGCTTGCTTTGTATATACATTGAAAGTATACAGTATTAAATGTTTCAACCTACTCCCATCCATTCTTCCTCTCCCCCACCATCAAATGTTAATTGCAATGTTGCTTTTATTGTGATAAAACGTCACAATATTTTCTATTCCACTTAATATGCATAATGTAGGCACCAGGGGTGTCTCTTGCAATACTACTTGTACCACCACAACTAAGATAACTTCTCAATGCAGTTTTCATTTCATGCCACAGCCGAAGAATTTGGGGTGCCTCTTAAGTAAAGCACCAGTTTTCAGGGTATTGGTGGTTGGCACAAAATCAGTTGTCTAAATAACTTGGGAGTAAATTTAGCAACCATGTTTACATATTTTTTGGAGTCCTCGTAGATGTGCATTGTACTCTTATAGGCCACAAACTTCCTGCCTTTTTTGTATGAATTATGTATTCATTCCATCACAAAGCAGCAAAGGAAACTTCTGCAGAAGGATGCTTAATGCAGCTTTAAGCAGAATGATGTCTGATGAACTTCGTATTAAACATATTTTGTAAATAGCATTTGCCAGGACCAGAATAATACAGTGTTTCTTTTGCTTGTAGCTTTTTCAGAGGACTTTTGGGTGGTCTAATACCTCACTCCAAGCTTACAACTGTTCAGTCTGAATACCATGGGCAAGAGTTTTTTTTTAGCAAACAGTTGTTTTTTCCGCTACTACCAAGTTACTGATGGAATGGCTTCTTCATCCCTTGGTGGTAGGTCAACAGGGGAGAATTGCTAAATCTTTGACAAAATAACAAAGGCAAGCAGAAGGAAATTAATGAAGTTTCAAAAATAAGGCCATTTTTTGTCCAATTCAAGGGACTGGTCCTGATTCAACATTGTTAACATAAATTGTTTCAACTCCTACCCTCAAAACGACGCTATAGAGCTCTGCACACCAAGACAATTAGATACAAGAATGCCATCACCCTGCTAAACAAATAATTCCCTCAACACTGTCAAACTATTCACATTAGGCTGCATTACCATTGCTATTGGTCTTCTCATCGTTCCTATTGCCCATCTTCTCCCACTTGTGACTGCACTGTAGCATTTTTTTCTGGTATATGGACCAGAAATCAAAATGCCAGTTGATTGCATTTTTTTTAAAAAAAAAGTTTTATCTTAACCTTGATCAAATAAACCCACTTCATATTCCTTCCTTTTAATTCTACCAGTCTATCTTTCATTCAATCGATTGATTATGGTTGTAGGATTTGATTTCTTTTTCCATGTCAGGATTTCTTCAAGATGTTAACAACCTTCTTTTGTAGCTCGAATTAAAAAACATTGTCCAATCATTCTTTTGGTTTATCATTTGTATTAACTTTTTTCATTTTTAAAACTTCAGCAGGTTCCTTTTGTATCTCCAAATCATTCTCTTAACCTGTCATATAGATTCACATATCTATCATTCCTTCATGAACATCTTTTAGACATTTGCCTGTCCATAGAAACAGATGTCAATATTGACACTATTGATATTGTAGTTAATAACATCTGATTCCATTCTTCAAAGATCTTTAATATTTCCAATGTTATGTTTTGTATCATTTTGTAAGTCTTGGTACTGACATCAGGCTTGTATTTTTTTATTTTTGCTTAAAATCTTTAGTTCTCTGTACTGTCCAATTTCTAAAATTTGCTATCACATGAAATTTCTATGATAGGCAAGTTCATTTCCCATAAGTTTTTTTAAAAAATAATTATTTCCAAATTTCATAGTAAAAATACTCCAAACTGATCTGTCCTTATTCCATTTATAACTTTCTTAGACTAAAATCTTAGCTTTTTGCTATTTATTTAAAATTCTTTTAAGTCCTTAAACTTGTAATTAAGAATTGTAATTTGTTCAGAGTTGAGTTTAAATTGGCCCAGGGTAGACTTTTCAGTCTTGTTGTTCCAAAGGTCTCTAATAGATTTAAAATGGCTAATAGGTAATCTGCAAAAGTAATTAGAAAGTGAGGTTTGTGAACTTAAGTGTCCTTTAAAAGGTTCCATCATAGTTCTGAACAAGATGGGTGATCACATTGTCTCCTGGCACAGACACCCGCAAAGAATGCTGTCTTGAAGTCTCGTGAGGAGCAACCACCCCGAGGACGTGTGGGCAATTTTCCATCTTCTCCTTATCTGAAGTCTGGATAAGTGGAACCAGTCTACACACTGTTCCTTGGTTTTTGCCATGGTTGTAGTCTCTGTGTCTTTATTCACCATATGTCTCCACTTAGTCCATGTATCACAGTATATGCTATGAAATCAATTGTGTTTCAGTTCAACTGAAATCAGTTGGAAGAGTGATAGTCAATGTTCATGGGTCTCAACAGCCTTTCTCTACCTCAAAATATACAAACAGCTAGCTCAGTCATGTGCACCACAGCAACTGCACACGTAACAGAAGCCTGATCCAATTCAAAATGTTGGTTGTGGGAGTGAAAGGAATGAAAACTGTTTATTTAATTAAAATATAAGGTAAAATGAATGGACTACAGAACTAGTTTTTAGAACAAAGGTATATTAGATATAAAATACAGGAATATTTTGTAAATACTGTAAATAGGAATGCTATCAACATACGCTATCAATAAATCAACATTTATTTTTAGAAAATTTTAAAAACAAAGTTTATTGTGCAGAAATTGATTCAGAAGAACTCTTATTTACCTTGAATTGGGTTAATTTCTTCCATTTTTAAAAACCTATCTTCATATATCTGATCTGCTACCAACGTAACATGGAGGGGACGGGACCAAAATGCCATTGACTTTAGTGCAAATTCTAGAGTACGTGTATTAGAGACAACTTTATACATTAGTTTCTAGGCCTAGCAAACGTCCCATTCTTTCCATGTTTTTGTCAATTGTGGCTTGACATGTGATCTCCTTGGCACATTCCATTGGAAACCAGCCTCTTTCTCCATCACGCAATCGTTCTCCTTCATACCAGCCTGCGATGAAGTGCAAAAGGGATTAAACACATTAAAAGTCACCATAATGATAAAGAAACCTGTCAGATCCAATGGAGCTCTACTGAGTTTAATATTGTATTTAATATATGCAGCTGGGTTTTCAAAGACCATTAATTTAATAAATCTTTGTGTATTACTACACCCTCGGTAATTAGTGATACTCAAATGATTTACTAAAATAGGATAGGGAGTAGTTTGGAGAACTGGTAAACACCACCTCTGACTGGCCCTGCCCCCATCTATTCTCTGCCTTCTGAGTCCCAGCTGATCGGGAAGAAATGGGGATTTTGCAGTAACCTTCCCCTGGAGTGGGATGAGAATGGAGATTTTACAGTATCCTTCCTGTCACATCCACCAAGCCATGCCACGCCCACCAAGCCACGCCCACAGAACCGGTAGTAAAAAATTTTTGAATCCCACCACTGGGTGAACCCCAGGGGCATTCATTTTGATCATGTGAGCACAGAAATATTGCAATGGTCAGAACTTTGAGGACTAATTGTAAATCTCTTTGGTCAGCTCTATCATAACTTGGAATGCTCACTGAACAAACAGACATTAAGCAAGGACCATCTGTATTATTTTGGCTGCTTTCTAAGGGATAACCATTAACTAACACAGTTGTGAAATACAGAAAAGTGCTATGTAATTAACTTTCTGAACAGCAATACATATAACGTTACCAAAAGCACACATTCCAAATACTCTGGGTCCCAAAGGAATTGGTGAGGAAAGAACATTTATTTTCTTTCATGTACCATCAATTAAAGTAAGCATTAATTTGAATTTGCAAAGCTTAACCTTCCTTAAGATTAATCATTAAGCCTTCAGTATACTTTGCATTCCTTTTTTGTGGTTACTTAGAAACATCCAATATATTTCTGCCGCTTTCAGTCTAGTGACTTTTCTGAACATCCCACCAAACCTGGTTAGGTAAAATTACAGGGTCAGGTACTTTCATGACATTTTTATAGAAAGTACTGCAGATTTTATTGAGAACATAAGTATAAGATAAAATGCGGTATTTTGTTAATACCTATTTTGCTTACAAAAATGACTTTCAGAAAGCCCTTTAGAAAGATATTTTCAAATTAAATGTTTCTATTTGAGCAAATTGGGGCCTGGGGAACCCAGAGTGGGATGGATCCCATTAAATGGCTCGTGTGATCTGCTGTCGCTGGGGTGGGGGGTGATTTTATTATATTATACTGTATTAATTAATTTGATTCTTTTTATTAGTTTTATTGTTTTAAATGTTGTTTTATATTCTGTAAGCCGCTTTGAGTCGCCATGGATGAATAGGCAGCTATATAAATTCAATAAATAAGTAAATAAAATAAAATAAATAATTTTATATGAACTTTTATTCCATCTATGGTTTTCCCACATACTTGGAAAAAATGCCCAAAGAAGGTAGGGATAATCCGCATTTTACTTATATAGACAAAAACAGAATGAAACATGAACCTCAATCATCATAGCATAATATCTTAAACAAGTAAAACTGGTTCTTACATATTAAATCTCAAAGAAGGTATCCTAACTCTGTAAGAATAAATGATAGATAGTAATGTATAGCACAGATGCTTTGCATTTAAAAAGGTTTTACAACCACTAAACAACTGGAAAAGCCCTTTACTTACCATCTTGGACTTTTTGATCAACAAGAACAACATCAGCAGCCTGGAGGGATAATTCATCAGGTTGCTTGGCAGTGTATGACCTGATAACTTCTACCTGAGTCAACGCTGAGGGGAAAAAATAGTATTTATTGAGTCAATTTCAAAAGCTCAGGAATTCACTTTAAAGATGAAGCAATTATAAACATATTCAGTATGACTTAAGTTTCTCTGCATGCAGAGTTTCCAAACTCTCTTCAAATGGAAAATTCTTGAGTTTTTTTTCTGCAAATCCAGGAATCAGACAGCATACAGAAAAAAGCAAGATCAAAAACGTTCAGGTAAATCATTTTTAACTATCAATTACATCCAAAGCTATAGACCAGTAGGGGGCATCCTTGAAATGTTCTTAAATCATATTCAATCTCACATGAAAACTAAAAGGAAAAATTATCAAAGGAAATTAGATACTTATAATAGAGTCTCTACTGTCTATTTATTATTCAAAGTAGACAGATAAATATGGGCTGGGGGGGGGGGACACCAGAAACCTAGTTAGATTTAATTTTTTATCAATGGTCACTGAAGCTCACATTACAACTCCAAATAATTTTCTCATTCCTTCCTTACTTGTCCTGTCCTTGGTTCTTCTATCATTGCTTTGTCCAAGTGCAGTAATCCA
Organism: Pituophis catenifer annectens; assembly: GCF_029215685.1. Classification (NCBI taxonomy): domain Eukaryota; kingdom Metazoa; phylum Chordata; class Lepidosauria; order Squamata; family Colubridae; genus Pituophis; species Pituophis catenifer. Next base: position 23,425,147 of record NW_027256886.1, read on the forward strand.
GCGAGCTCTCTCATTCCTAAATAAAGAAAGGGGAAAACATTATGAGTATCTCCCTCTTTTTCATGGCATGTATATATTTATATTACACATATGTTAAAAGATTCTCAAGTGTCCAAGCTTCCCTTTTAAAAATGACATGGGAGAAAGCAGTATATAGAAACTCCTGGAGAAAACAGATCATTTAGACCTGTATTAATTGGAATTTAAAAAGGTTGCACTGATAAGACTAGAACAGAAGAGAATGATCCTCCTAATCTTTATGGATCTCTCTCTTTGACTTTCGATACCATAAATATCTTTATGAACTGTACAGAAGATGACTTTGGAGTGGGCTGCACCACATTGTGCTACTTCTTCTGTTCCTTAAGTGGCCAATATTAGTTGGCAGGGGTGGGGCAGGTTAAACTCTCAGAGGCTCTGGGAGGTAATTCATTAGCATGGAATAAAGTTACTATATCTATGTTGATGTTACCTGATTCAACTCTGCCCCAGGCCAAAGAAGTGACTCAATAGAAATAATTAAGATCTGCATTGGGACAAAGGTGTAGGCTGCTCCCTAGCAAGACAGAATGGCTGCAGATGTGAAAGTCTTTTAAAATCTGGAGAGAATGATTAACTAAATTTGATTTAGTTGATTTAATGATTAACAGTTCACCCCTCCGAATGCCATCACTCCCGAATGCCATCACTCTGCTAAACAACTAATCAACATCCTATCCTATCCTATCCTATCCTATCCTATCCTATCCTATCCTATCCTATCCTATCCTATCCTATCCTATCCTATTCCTATGCCACCTGACTCTTGATGCAGCACACAACAATCAACAAAGGAATTCCAATAAAATCAATAAAAGATAATGCTAGGGTTCCAAGTAACACCCCCAACAATGTCAAAGTCAATCAAGTGGAAGTCTCATTTTTCATCACCAAAGGCCTTTATGGGGGCCAACTGTTCACAGCTCATCTAAATAACAGCACATTTCAGGAACCATGTCTTCTTCCCTGTTACAATGTCTGATCTCAAGAATAACATCTCTTCAGAGATACAGATAATTCCCACCCTGATGATGTTCCAGGAGCTATTGAAGATCTAAGTTCCTCTTCCTCAAATATCTTCACTGCAACATTTTTTAAAATTATGCTTTGGTATTAAAACAAAGCAAATTTTTCTGCGTAAAAGACATTGTTATTTATTCACAACACTGCTAATGCAGTAATAAAATATATCCCAGGGAGATATAGTTGCTTGCTAACAACAACAACAACAAAAAGATAATTATATCTTGAAGGTGGTTGGTTTGTAATACATGTAGGACATTTCCTGAAACAGAAGGGCCTCCATGGATCAGCTCAAAAAAATAAAATCACTTGAGTTTCAGTATATGAAGAAAAATCTATGGTATATTAAACAATGATTTTAATAAAGGAAACTGAATTAATCCTGTTTGAAAAAAAATACACTGAAGATATATGTATGCATCACTATTTATTAAGTTTTAAGATGTAAGAAAATAGGTAATTATACTTATGCTAATGGTTGTCATGTCATTTGAAATACAGCACAGACATCTAAGCAATATTAGAAGAAACTTCATTTCTTCCAATGAAGAAGTCATGATAATTAGACTTTAAAAGACTGAAAAGGTTTAGTTATGCCAATTTTCAAATTGGCTGAATTCACCAGAGGCATTCTGGCATTTTAATCTAATATTGACATTGCAATATTTAATCAGTAGCTCTATAGCCATCCTATAGGAATCTGCATCTCTCTGTGTATCTCACAATGCGATACTTCATGGTTCGTTTTAATTTTTGAGATGTCCTAATGCTATTGGGCAAAAATGTACAGACTTTTATGCACATACACGCTCTTTTGCATTCCGGATTCGAGAAACAGATTTAGACTTTTAGTTTTCAGCAAGCTACTCAGATGCCAAGGCCATTCCACAAAATGGAACTTTTTTTTTTTTAATGGAATCTGAACCATTGAAAACAAGATGCTTCTTGTTGTTGCTGTCTCAGGATGAATAGCCTTTCAATGTAGCCTAGCCAAACAAGGCAGGGCAGCTTCTTTTATCATCTCCTTTTTCCAGACTACACAGAATTCAACAAGATAGTTTCCATGGCTTCACTGCAGTCTGGAGTTAATATCTGAATTATAATGTTTATTTCCTAGGAAATGAATGTGCATGAAATGAATGTGATGTTTAAACTGAACCTTTTAAGAGACACAACGAAATTTGAAAAAATAAATTTAGAGAGATTTTACACTTTTTTAAATAAATAATGTTTGTAATAAACAGAGTAAAGGAACAAATAGTACTTTGTAAAGATGCCTTTACAATATATATACAATATATACTCTTTCTGTGCTGGTTAAAGTAAGGAGTTAGTTTAGGAATTAAGAACCATCCCCTTAAGGGATTGCTTTTAGGAAATGTAGTTTTATGTCACATGGTCATATCTGTGTTTCTGATTGGCCACTGAGTCAGACTTCTGATTGGTTGCGGGGCTAACTTGCTATGTTTAGATTAGTGGGAGTTTTAAATTTTAGCCCTACCGGGAGCTGTTTGCTCCCTCAACACGGGGACAAACTACCTCGTTTCACCTATGTGAATTGGGAACAGATTATGTGTACCTCAGAAGAATCTCTTCAGTGACTGTGAGTTATTGTTTAGATAATGCCTGATGAATAAAAGTAATCTACATGATATCCTTTCCGTGGAGTTTATCTGCCTGTGCCAAGCAGTCTGCTGCTTGAAATAGAACACTTCCCTTAGACAAATTTAGCAAAGACTCTCTTGGCATCCCAAAGTCTCAAATCAAAGAAGGTATGAAGCTGCTATTCAAACAAAATATGTTTTAATCACGACGATATAAAAAAAGACATGGGGACTCTAGAGTGCAGACAAGAGCAACAGAGATAATTATGGTACTGGACACAATATATGTGTTTACATCAATCACCATGATATAAAAAAGATATGGTGATTCTAGAAAGTGCAGAGAAAAGCAACAAAGATGATCAGGGGGCTGGAGGCTAAAGCATATGAAGAATGGTTGCAGGAACTGGCAATGTATAGTTTAATGAAAAGAAGGACTAGGCGTGACATGATAGAAGAGTTCCAATATCTAAGGGGCTGCCACAAAGAAGAGGGAGGGTCAATCTTATTCTCCAAAGCACCTGAAGGCAGAAGAAGCAGCAATGAATGAAAACTAAGCAAGGAGAGAACCAATCTAGAACTAAGGAGAAATTTCCTGACAGTTAGAACAATTAATCAGTGGAACAACCTCCAGAAATTGTAGGATGCTCCAACATCGGAAACTTTTAAGAAGAGATTTGACAACCATTTGTCTGATTTGTTATACGGTTTCCTGCCTGAGCAGGGGGTTACACTAGAATACCTCCATGTTCCTTCCAATTCTGTTATTCTGTTAATTCTAATTAACTTGATGATTATATGTTGTCTCAAAAATCTGCAATCCTATGATAGTTACTAACAAGAAAATAAGCAAATTGATAATAATTTAAGAGTATGTGATTATTATGTATTTGCAGAACAAAGGTGAACAGAAACAGAAAACATATTTCAATACAATGGATGGAAAAATCTTGTTCCAGAATCCCAGATTTAAAAAACAAATAGAAGAAATTTACTTACTGAGTGACATTTACTTACTGAGTTTCGGTTCCCAAAAGCAGTTCAATCTTCTCTCCTGCATGGTTACTCAGGACAGTTAATCTGAAGAGGTGATTGGCAGAATTCTGCCGAGAGTAAAGCATTGGTGTGCTGCTTTTTACTGGAGAGGAATTCTGTTCTTCGTTGTCACACTGCTCAACTAGTAACTGATCCCTTAAGGAGTAATCTGTAACATTGTAGCTCTCATCACTGTCAATAAAAGGAACCAAAAGAGACACGAGTCAAAGGGAGCTTAGATTCAAATCAATGCTAAACATGTCAGGTATGCAACAAACGTCTAGAGAACAGTCCACAATACTTAATTTTCAGACAGGTTTAGCTGTTCAGCAAAGGAGAAAAAACAAGAAACAAAACATTCACGAAGGATCCAATTATCAAGATAGAGCCATGGTGGCACAGTGGTCAGAATGCAGTACTGCAAGCTACTTCTGATGACTGCCGGCTGCCAGCACTTCAATTCTCACCAGGCTCACCAGTTGACTCAGCCTTCCATCCTTCTGAGATTGGTAAAATGAAACCCAGATTGTTGGGGGCATTATGCTGACTCTGTAAACTGTTTAGAGAGGGCTGTAAAGCACTGTGAAGTGGTATATAAGTCTAAGTACTAGTGCTATAACAAAATAATATTGGGTCCTTTAGAAGAAGTCTATTCCATATTTAAACGTATGCATCCTTGTATTTAATTTAAACATTCCCAACTTTGTGTTGTGTGCCAATTGCGGCCTTTCCTGGACTAGGATTCCCTGTGCTCAGTCATTCAGTCAATAGTCATCTCATGGCTGGACTACTGTAATGTGCTCTACATGGGGCTACCCTTGAAGAGCATTGGGAAGCTACAACTGGTGCAGAGTGGCCCCTGTAACACTACTGCTCTGTGAGTTGCAGTGGTTGCCAGTCCACTTCCAGGTGCAATTCAAGGTGTGAGTGATCATCTTTAAAGCCCTTCATGGCATGGGTGCAGGTTACTTGAAGGACTGTCTCTCCTCACTGGGATTGGCCTGTACCACTCGTACCGGCAGAGGAGGCATGCTGCAAGTCCCTTCAGCCCGATTGTTCCAGCTGAAATGGACCTCTTCAAGGCAGAGACCATATGCACATAATTCATTTTTCAACAAATGATTATCTGATGTCAGAATCTCAGAGAAAAGTCATCCATACAAATGCTTCAATTGAGTTCTTGCTAAAAAAAAAAAAAAGGTTAAGATGCTCTCTACCAGCAGGTTAGCTATGGCATTATCAAGCCTTCCAATTGGTTACATACCATATTTTTCAGAGTATAAGACTTACCTTCCCCCCCCTTCTAAAAGGGGTAAAAATTTACGTGCGTCTTATACACTGAATGTAGCCCCGCCCACCCCCTGGCCCCCACCCTTTGGCTTCTGCCTCGCAGCAGTTACTTCCTTGCAAGCAAACAGGAAGAAAAAAACAGCTCGTTTCAGCTTCAGCACAGCCTAATTAGCATAAATTGATTGGATCGGCCTCTCGACTCTCAGCTGATTTGCTCTCAGCTGTTTTGCACAGGGCTCTGCTGCTTGCTGCAAAGAGGTAAATTGTTGGAGCAAATTTTTTTTTCCTTGTGCTAATCAAGCTATGCTGAAAATGAAAATGAAAGTAAAGCAAGCTGTTTGCTGAAACGAGGCAAAATTGCTCAGAGGCAGAGGGAGATTTCTTTTTCTTCACCAAAAAAGGTAGGTGTGTCTTATACTCCGAAAAATACGGTAGGTTTTCCACCTTAGTACATTCAGCATTAGGATGTGCAATGTGCATACAACTATGGAAACTCATGATGCAGAATGTATATATTTTAACCAGATAGTTAAGACTCAGCATTCTTAGTTGGATTTATATAGAACTCGTATCACTCACTACCAATCTTTAAAAATTAACATGCAATAACCAGAGAAAAACTTGCTCCTTTTCAAATATAAAACAGATAAAATACATTCAAGTTGGGATTTGAAAAAACTTTGAGACAGATTATGGGGCAGATAATTAATGCAAACAAATATTTCTGCTGGCTGCATTTTATCTGTGCTTCTTCTAGAACTGTCTATGCCATGTGAAATTTGCAAGTTTAACGATTGTCCTTTAATCATATAATGACTACATATAGTTTAAATTCATTTTTGCTTATAATAAATTCATTTAAAAAAAATAGATCAGTCAAAGTCACATTTCTTGTTTCTTTGAATATGAAAATTTACACTGGATAAAATCACTTGGATTTATTCTTAGTTGGATAATGGCATTTATACAGGCCCTGAGGAGATGCCTGGGGTGCAGCCTTGCACAGTTGTCTTAGAATGGTTTAAACCTGATGGACCCAAGGAAATGATGGGGTCATTATGACTGTGATCTTCCCCTTCTGCCCTTTAGATCCATCCCCTTCCTGGCTGGCCAAGCCCATCTTGGGGGTGATGTGTGGATGGATTCTGACAGTGGTGAATTCATCCTTGAGGGAGGGGTTTGTTCTTCTACCTCTTAAAGAGGTATTGGTCTGACCCCTGAAGAAGCCATATTTGTTTGGTGGAACCCAGAAAGAGAACCTTTTCTATTCAGCAAATAAACAAATAAATAGGCTTTTTACTGCAGAAAATATTATTAATGATAAATTACCAATCACATGGGAATAAAAAATGATGAGGAATATGCATAATCTTCCACAATGCTTGTTCCTGACTGAATGAATGCACTTGGGTAAATAAAATAATTTAAAAGGTAAAGGTTCCCCTTGCACATATGTGCTAGTCGTTCCTGAATCTAAGGGGCAGTGCTCATTTCGATTTCAAAGCCGAAGAGCCAGTCTGAAGACATCTCCGTGGTCATGTGGCTAGCATGACTAAATGCCAAAAGTGCACGGAACGCTGTTACCTTCCCATCAATGGTGATCCCTATTTTTCAACTTGTATTTTTTATATGCTTTTGAACTGCTAGGTTGGCAGAAGCTGGGACAAGTAATGGGAGCTCACCCCGTTACGCGGCACTAGGGATTCGAACCGCTGAACTGCCAACCTTTTGATCAACAAGCTCACCATCTTAGCCACTGAGTCCCTAAAATGATTTAGTGGGACCTAAAACTCAAATCACTCAATTTGGATTCAATCTCAATCCTCACTGAAAAAAAAGAAGGGTATAAAAGAGTATGTGTAATGTTTAGCTGATTTTGAATCGTTAAACATATAATTCTCCCCAACCTTCATTATTGCATTAGTTTCATCACTGTCTATGGGATCCAACTGAAAATTCATACAGATAATTTTTTTATAAATAAACAATTGATATTCTGAAGTTTGTAAAGCAATTATTTTTCTATTCCACTAGAATGAGAGAGCTTAATTTATTTACAGTGCATAATGAGTCCTTATGAAAAATGCCAAATCCTCCCCATCTCAATAAACAATGTATTGCTGGAGAAGATGGTTAGCAGATGTATAAAAATGGATATACAATCAGGCTGGCTTTATACAGAAAAGTGTAAAAGTAGAAAAATTAAGGATCTGCTTGCTAGTAATTATTGCTGTAGTTTCCACATAAAATTTGCCTGCATGCCAAGAAATACAGCCTGTGTCACTTCTCATACATACAAAAAAAAAATTTTTTTCTTTCCTTTTCTGTTAGAAAGTTTTTTTCTCAATTAAATTACAAACAATTGCAAAGGTTTCAATACATTTTAGCTTCACTGTTGTTGTTAGTTTTAATTCTCTGTAAAACTCTGCAAAATATTTAAGAAACTCAAACAGTAATTTAATTACAAACCAGTATTATTGCTTTGAATATATTTTTTTTGCTATGTGAAGCCCAAGTTCCATTTTATCCAGAAAGTGTGCACAGGTAACATTCCAAAGAGTTTGTGACCTTTGGCTGGCTTCATATTTAAGAAGTCCAGCTGCATTCCACTACCAGGATTATCTCAAGAGCTGACAAACCATTAGATGGAGAAAGAATTTCAGTGATGTCCTAAGGGGACTGTATACCATGTAAGAATATCTAATAACCACAGAATTAAACTACTCTGACAGTTATCTGTGTTTCTGTTAATGAAGCTTCACAGTAATCTGAATTGTTCTAAAAATAATTAATTCAACAGTTCAAAAAGAGAAACATTTAATTGTGTATAAGAGAGGAAAATACATCGGAATTAATCGAATGACACATGCTACATTTTAAAACAGTACAGATTAACAACAGTGCAGTATTCGCTGAAGAACAAGACAAAATACCCTTTCAAAGCTATTTTGTAAAGCACTGAAGGTCTTAATACAGAAGATGGTGGGGGGGGGGGGAGCAACATATTCCATCTAGTTTTAGAAAGACACAGGGATCCAACTTGGCCTCCATGTGTTTCAAAACTGGTAGAGATGTACAAAACTTGGTAATTTGGCCAAAGAACATTTTAGAAAATTTCTCTTTGGATCATGCTATCCCAGCATGGTTTTCTGGAATATATTTTTTCAGAACTAAAAGCAGGTTAAGGTGTCCAAGATACGGAGTTCTGGACAACATAGACCTGTTTCAGGGCTGGACCATGATGAAATAATTCAAACCAATTTCAGCTCAGAGAATTTAAAGCTGAAATCTGTCAAAACTGTCCCTGGAATAACATGCATCAGAGGGAACAAACTATTCCAAAATTCTCTGGAATAATGTGTTCCAGAAAGCATGAATTTTGGACTATCCTAGAAGTCTGGGGGAAGCCATATTTAAGTGATTATTACCATGAAGTAATGAGTTTTTATAAAATTACAAATTACTCAATCCTCTGAACTATTTTACAATTCTACTTCTCAACCAAACAGGATCCACCTTTGGGTCACGACTTATTCTGAGGAAGCACTCAACTAAAGCATAACAACCCATCAGATTTTGTCTAATACGAAGAAAACTTAAGTATATAAAATTAGCTAGTTATAGGTGTTTGGACTTGGAAAAAGTCTCATTACTTGGATGCCTTTCAACATGCTTGATGATTAGCAAAGTTCCAGGTAATTCGTTTCATGACTTAGCTGGTATGTAAAGCATTTGGAAAGTCGTCTTCTAAAATACGGTACAAGCAATTTTAAGCCAATGTACAATGTCGTCCTTAACTACAAGATCATTTTGCAACATATTTTTCTTTTTCTAAATTCTGAATGTCATCACCAATCCATAAGATTCCAGGTTCAGTATCTCATATCGATCCTTAATAGAATCTCAAATGAAGAGGAAGAACTCTGAGAAAAAATGACCAGCCTAATAAACATGAATATCAGCATATGCTATACTCAGATGAAAATTCTTTTCCCTCTATTAGTTTTCTTTTTCAAAAAACTAGTTACCATGGTTTTTAAAAAATGGCAGAAAAGATAATATTCCTTGAACAGAACTGATTTTTAAAGTGTGAATTAGAGTAATCTAAGCAGATTTTTTAAAGAAAAAAACCCTATTAACATGACAAATAAAGATTTGTTCATCATACCTACAGAAAAAGGCAATGGACAACAGAGCTGTCAAAAATTTAAATAAGAGAACTAAAAAGTAATAATTGCTTTTTTTATAAAAGAAATACAGGAATAATTCTATCATTTCATTGTAAAAAATGTGTTCAGCATAGTTCCTACCTTTTCTTTTTTGTGATAATGAGGACATCATTAAAGAGGAAGAAGTATACTTGTTGCTTAGAAGTCCTTTTAGAAAAAAGTCCAGTGTCTTCAACAAATGCTGCCAATTCACCCCGTTTCACTAACCATCGTGAAGAAGAAACCAGTGGAAAGGGCTACAAAGTAAGAAAACTGCAATTTATTCTTTTCTCCAGATTTTCTAAGCAGACATTTTTACAATAATGTTGTAAAAATGTTCCTTCTACAGTTCTGAATGCAAAGAAAAAGAAAAGAAAAAGAAAAAAAAACTTGGCATTTACTAACCAAAAATATGAACTGTGCTTTAATCTTTACTGCTTTCAGGAAGCACTTGTTAATTTCCAAAACATAAACTGAATAATCCCTATTTCATCATAAGAAAAATAAACACAGCTTATTCTCACTCAAAAAAATTCAGCACTAAAACAAAGCAGAAGTTAAAAGTCTATATAAAAATGCATGGAAGGAAGTATCCTACCTTGATTTTAAATTCCAATTGGGAGTTGATGGTATACATCATTTCTGTCCTTTCCATTTTTCGAGCACCTTCATTGCACAGACGAACCAACTGGAAAAAAAGACATCTATGTCACCTAACACATTTGCATTCAGTATTAAAGATTTACTTTTTACAAAGTCCCATTTTTTAGAGGTTTGTAACAATAAGGGAATCAGAAAAAGATTTTTAATGTGCAGCTATCTTTGAATGAACTAGCTTTTTCTACAAACAATATAAGAATGCTACTTCCGTTTTTTTAAAAAGGGCACTGCTTACAATTTCCTTAGTAAAGGAACTCATAAAAACAAGATTCCTGGGTTTTTTGGTTTGTTTGTTTTTTTGTTTTGTTTTTTTCTTGATAGGCCCCTTCTAACATACAGGCACATATCCGAGGACACTGGCTGTCTATACCTTCTTAAGGCCACTCATATCTTATTTTCCCCTTTGAACAACTGTGATGCATTTAGACATCCAGAAACTACAGTTGGTACAAACTGCAATTGCCCAGGCAGTTATGGATGTAACTGGTGTACCAGAGTGACTTCTCTGGTCTGGGATCTGCACTGGTTGCCTGTCAGTTTCCAGGTATGAATCAAGGATCATTGCTGGTTATCACTTTCACAGCCCTATGTTGCTCTACATCTGCCTCCTCCTACATTCACCTACCCATTCAATCAAACTGAATACAATCAACTCCTTATAGTTCCTGTCCCTTCATGATTGCCATCCAATCCAATTCCACTCTCACAGAGGGTTTTCTAGCCCTGATCTCCTGGGCCTTAGCTGTTAAAGACCATTTTTTCCATCTAGCATAAGAGGAGGGAGTGCTTTGAATGGTAGTGAGTTGTAAGCACAAGATGGTTATTTTGCTGATTTCATTTTCATTTTTATTGTTTCTTTGATGTATGTTTGCACTGTACTTTCTTTTCTCTATTATTAGACTGCTAATTTATGGTTAGCTGTCCCCCAAATGAATATTTATTTACAAGACATATATGATAGCCCATATGTTTCTGAGTGATTCATAAAAACAACAATAAAAACATAAACAGACAACAACACCAGCATTGAAACAGCGAGGGCCCCAAATCAAACATCTCGACATTTGTCCATACATCAATATTTAATCTGAACAGATTGCATCCTCACCCTTTAAGTCCTTCTGATCTCCTCTTGACTAAGTGACTGAACCCTGAGACACTCTAGTCCAGTGTTGGTGAACCTTTTCAGCACCAAGTGTTGAAACGGGAACGTGCGTGCATGTGGGGGAGCACCGCAAACCAGAAGAGCAGCTCCCCAGTGTGCATACGTGGGAGCACCACAAAATGGAAGAGCAGTTCCCTGGCGTGCATGTGCATGCCAGGAAGCTGAGCTTCCGGTTTCCGGCATGCGCATACGCGTGTGAAGACCAGCATGCACGCCAGGGAGCTGCTCTTCCGTTTTCTGGCGCTCCCGCATGCGCGCCAGAACCCAGAGGAGCAACGGGCAACAGTTGGTGTGCCTGGAGAGATGGCTTTGCATGCCATTTTCAGCATGTGTGCCATAGATTCACCATCACGGCTCTAGTCTATAGACTCTCAACTGTAAAATGCCAATGACATTTTTATATTACTACTGACTTACTTTTAAAAATTAATGTAAGGCTTGTTATTTTCCTTACCCAACTTTCTGGAGGATACCTTTGGGAAAGTCTGTTCTCTTTCCCAAAAACTTTGGACTCTCCCCACCCCCCAAAAAAAAGAGAGAAAAGAAAGAAAAACAGGGGGTGGGGGGGAGAACCATATCCTTTCTGAGAAAAAATTCATCTGAAGTTACTTAGATACAAAGCAGTTACATTTCAATTTCTATTTCTAGCTATTTTATGTGTAGGAGGCATATTAAAGTATTTTCTTTTTTCAGTACCAATGAATTTCAGTGAAAATAATGAGTAATTTGGAAAAATGAAGATAAAGGCATTTTTAAAAGACCCATGAGGCATATATTTTCTGGAAAGTATTTGTTAGCAAGCCATTGGAAGCAATTTTTATGAGCCAAAGATAAAATCAGATTTATCAATTGATAATTTAGTGACTTCCATATAGAGTAACAGTATCAAGAGAATGCTATTTTGTCTTCTTTTTTTATCTGAACAGTATGTAAAATGCACCACTTTTTTTTAGAACTCTTACAATACTGATTACATTATATAACATGCAGTATCAGCATGGGCATATAAATCATCAATAATCATTCTTGAATGAAGCAGTTTTTATATTGCTCCCCTTTCTATTTCTATATATTTTATGAAAAAAGTTAACACCAATAATAATTTGCAACAAAAATTACTGGGTCTTAAGGAGACGATAATTTTTACTTCTAATAAATAGTGTTCTATTAAGAATTCTTAATGCAACTAGGGTCCTGTGATCTATATGTATATATTCTCTCTGCCCAGCATGGAAAAAAGTTAGCACTACATTCCTATATAATTTTACACCACTGATCATCTATAATATTTTGCAAGTTTTCATTGAAAGATCAGTATCACTAAATTCTAATTAATTTTCTTGCCAGTGATAAACATGTCCCTGGCAAATTGCCAGGTTTGAAAAGCTCATCTCATTGTCTTGAAGATTTGGGGTGAGACAACCAGATTAATTTTCCATTTTTAGCCAGAAATCATTCCCCCCTTTTTTTTCAGATTCTCAATGATCGCTGATTGCAATGGAAAAGAATTACTTGTGCTTCTTACAGAAGTCCAAGCTATGACATTTCAATTGTCCTTTGACAAAAAAGGGGGATTCTTTCTTTTCCATATTAGGCTGCAAAAATTAGCAGCCAAAAATATAAAGCCCACCATCCACAATGGCAATGAACTTATCAACACTGCCATTTTTCTCTTCCTTCTTTCAACATTCTATGTACGTCTAGAAATACAGAAGGCTCAGAGAATGCTAAGCTAAACGAAGAATTGGCCCCATATTTAGCTTGCAACAAAATTCTGCTGCAAATGTTAATGTGGTAGATAGTTAATCCTAAATTCTAATTTATATGATCAGTACATAATTTTAGGATATTCCTTAAAGGAAATGAATTCAGAAGATATGTATGTGAGATTAATGGTTGAATGTGTTCTAAATGTGAATTTAGTGTAGTAAACATTAATACATTCTGACACTACTATATCTGTATCAGATTACTCTGTTGATATACATCAGCCAACATCTATGTATAAAGATTTGACAAACATAAAACCGAATGCTAAATAAATGATGGAAAATGGTATACTGTATTCAACAGTTTGCAGCTGACCAATCTTGGATGACTCATGGGCTATTGAGCCAAATTCAGACACCAAGCAGCTGCATATATTTTAGCTCACCCTAAAGAGAAAATTAAATTCAAGGTGCAGAAAATTTTAAAAAATGTTTAAAGCTGCTGTAACTGCAAAAGAGACAACATATTTGATGCTGGTATAAGTGTACAGAAAGTACTATGCCATTGCATTAAGTAGAATCAGTATCTCTGATAATGAGAATCAATGTAGTTACAATAGAAGCATGTTGAATAAGGACAAGGAGATCCATGTTTAGATGATATTCAATAATGAAGGTCCCATGATAACTTCTCTTGGTCTCTATGTCTCAAGCCCAATTTAACATAGAAGGTCATAAGGTAATAGAACACTAGGATGGGAACCACCTATACCACTTATAACTTAGGGAAATAAATCTGACTGTACTGTAACTGAACAACGTAATTCATTTTGCTAAGCCAGTAGGTCTTGGGACTGCCTGGGGAGCTCTTCAGTCTTCTTGCTATCATCATTTTCCTAGAGGCAATGAATAATTTTTCTGAATCAAACTTTACCCCCCAAAAAAGTAGATTTGGCCAGTGAAATTCTGATATAGGTGGTCCTCAACTTACAACCTTTCATTTAGAGACTGTTTGAAATTACTGCGGCACTAAAAAAAAAATGACTTATGACTGGTTATAACACTTACAAGGGTTGCAGCATCCCCACAGTAACATGATCAACATTTGGACACTTGGCAACTGGCATATATTTTGGAGGGTTGCAGTGCCCCAGAGTCATCTGATCACCTTTTGTGACCTTCCGACAAGCAACTCAATGGGGAAGCCAAGATTCACTTATTAACAACCATATAACTAACTTGACAACTGCAACTGTGGCAAGAAAGGTCATAAATTGGGGCAAAACTTACTTAGCAACGGTCTTGCTCAGCAATGGAAATTTTGGGCTCAACTGTGGTTGTAAGACTACTTAGAAGATTTTGAGGAAATTATATACAGAATTCTGACTTCTAAACATGCACAAAAGAAGTTCAGCAATAAACACATTGTATTCTGTACAGAGAATCTAAACATACCTTGCTTACTGCTTTTAAAGCCCTTTTGCAAACTTCATGTTTTGGCAAATCTTTCTGTGTTTTCTGGCAAATTGTCTGAAATAAAAAATTCATCAATTTAGAGATGTGTTATTGTTGTTTTAATTAGTGAGAGGGAAATGTACATGATACTTGTATCTGCAAATCTGTATTATGAATTTTATCCAAATGTTTACCTTCTGATTAATCAAAATATACTATCTTCTAGCTCACCAAGACATCTTGCTCTGAAATATTTTCTCCCAGGAAATACTTAAATTTCACTTTTAATATTTAATGTAATGAGTTGGTAACACCATCTTTCATTCTTCCTTTTTTTTTAGTTTCAAGTACAAATGAAGACATTTGCCTACCTCTCCAGTTCAATTTTAACAAGGTATTAAAGATCTGCCTACTGAAGTCTTTGAGAACATTTAGATGGTTAGCTCTAGAACAAGATGCAAATTAACATTTTCTCTTTTAAAGTAACATAATAAAAACAGTCTAACCATTAAATCAACATTTTATTAACTTGCTTTTATAAGCAAGCTATGAAAACAAAAGAGCACCAAAGCAAACATCTCACACTGATATATATCTAATGACAAGGGAGTTAAGAGTTTTTTTGTGAGAAGCCAAAATGCTATAAAACTGTTCCTGGTAATATGTTGTTTTTAGAGCCTTAATGGAATAAAAAGAACCATTGGTTTTGCAGGCCAAATGATAGCAATTATGAATTAATACATAATTTAGCATACTAAGTTATGTTGGGGGAAGATTCAAAACTATTGCTGACAAAATTCATTGGGTGGTCCTGACCACTCATTCTCACCACTGAAATTCTGTCTTGTGTTTTACTTATGAATATAGCTTTTTATTAATAGATTTTTAATTGTTAAATGAAACTATAAGAACTTATCTGTACAGTACAAGATCCAAACATAACTTTCATTTATTTAATTTATATCCCACTTTTGTTTTTACAAGTAGCTCAAGATGGCAAACATATCCAAGGTATCTTCTTCCTATTTTCCCCACGACAACTGGTTGGGCTGAAAGAGAATGACCCATCTGGCTTTCGTAGCTAAGGCTGGATTAGAACTCATGGTATCCTGGTTTGTAGTCTGGTGCCTTAACCACTATACAAACTGGCTAATTTAGACAACACTCTCTCTTGTCTTTATCTAATTGTAGTTTCTAACTGTTTCAATTGGTTTTAATGATTGGATTTTATTATAGTTAGTTTGTGCTTTAATTGTGCATGCCACCATTGCAAGTGAGAAGGTCAAGCATATAAACTAAATAAATATTATAAGGTACTATGGCATTGTGACAATAGGTTTAAGCATGACTACTTTGTGTTTTAGCCCATAACGCTTCAAGAAATAATTTTCCACATTCTTAAGCCTAAAATTCTTCTAAAACTTTTATAAGAATTGTTGCAGCACTTCTTGTGCAAAATATAATCTTCTGAAAAGAAAATAGCACTATATAGTCCTATTAAAGTCAACCAGCAGGACCAAAAAAAAAAAAAAAGAGGATTATAAGGCTTTATACTTTATGTAGAAATTTATAATCCCACAGAAGCCACTGAAAATTAAATACATTAGCAGAATGTTTACTTGCCCCAGCAAAAGTATTTCCCAGTATTTCTGGGAAAGTATTTCTGGGCCAATTCTAAATTACTGAAATTATGACAATTCAGCAGTTTATATGATGGATAAGCAAATCAGTGATTACATAATTATAAATTATGACAGCAGAATTACATATAAACACAATCATAAATAGAACAGACAATTAAAAATAAGCTGCTCTTACATCCATCAGCAGTGGAAGCCGGGTAACCCTTTGCATTGGGAGAATGAGGAAGGATATCATTGGTAAATTCCTACACTCTTCTTGAGTTTCAATCCGCGATAATACTTCCTTGAAGGATGGATTGGTAGCTCTGTCCAAAATAGCAACAACTTTATAAACAACATTAAATAGAAAGGTGATGCATTTAAAACTAAGTTTTTGTCTGAAAAAAATTGTTTGCCAATAGCTTTCTTGAAAACATAAAAACTAATACCAACAAACACACCTCATAAATTAGGGTTTTGCCCAAAATTCATAAGACTGCCCACAAAGTTTCTATTAAGAGGCTTTCACCTGTATTTTAAGTCAAGAGACATTGCAAAAACACAATTATTGTGAAGCTACAGCTATACGTTATCTATAGTAGGTTACCTCATAACCTACTATTCTGAATCTATTTTTTTTTTCAAGAATAAGTCCAATGCTAATATGACAAACTTTTCAGTAAGATTTTTTTATAGAAAATTAACCAAAACATTTTAATAACAATGATGACTGAAACATTTTTTTAGTTTTACCTACAATTATATTCACAGCTTACCTATGATGCCTGTAGGTAAAGGACAATTTAGAAATATATTGAAATAAGTTAACCCTGGGGGGAATCACTTGAGCAAAATTAAAAACTCAGTTTATTGTCTCCTTCAATTAGTATGGCTGAAATATTTATTTTTCCAAAACCAAATTTATACATGATTCGGAACATTATTTTCCCCAAGCAATTCCATTGATAGTAGTTTCCACTACTTACAACAGTTTCTGAAGCGTCCGCTGTTGATAGACTTCATTTGTGCAATATTTTATATAAGGGTCAAAAGTTGATGTAGTATGCTTTTCTACAATATCACTGATATCATCTATGAAGATGTTACTCCGATGCCTTTCTTTAAGCTCTGTGAAGAACCTGAAATGAACAGAAGATTTTTGAAGAATACATTTAATCACAATTTGTTATCTAAAAGTAAAGAGATCCTTAACTGTCTTTCCATCCAAACAACTGGAAGTTGCTAGACAGCCTGTCCTTACATGGTCTAGGTTGAATCTTGACCTAATTGTCTAAAAACCATTAACACCCTTTTTTTTCTTACTGGCAGGAAAAAAATTACTCTGAGATTTGCCTCTCTGGATGGAAGGTGAACAGTAAATTGACCACAGTGGAGAGTGCATTCAAAAGATAAATGAACATATTTTACAGGCTACTCAACAAACAACTGGAAGAAACTGAATGGAAACACATTTGTTTCAGAAAAATGAATGTTTGAATTAAATTAGGTTCCCTTTATTCCTCATTTAAAACATATGAGGCTGAAATGGGAGTTTACTTACTTCTGGTGATCAGAAATGTTACATAAAGTAGCAGCTCCTAAATGTTCATTCTCAATAATGCCAGATGGATGGCAATTACTTTCGCTGACCAGCAAGACAAATGCCTTTTCTTTGTGCATACAGTGGATATAAAAAGTCTACACACACTGCCAGGTTTTAGAAATGTGACTGCTATCCAGATCTACAGGGGTTATATTCAAGACAGACACACCTCTGAGTACCGTGTTTCCAGAAAATAAGACCCTGTCTTATATTTTTTGAACCCTGAAATAAGCGCTTGGCCTTATTGCCATGTGCTCAAAAGCCCGATTGGGCTTATTATCAGGGGATGTCTTATTTTTGGGAAAACAGGGTACCTCATTGAATTTTTAAGAATTTTTCCAGAGAAGGCAGTATATCAGAAGCTCTGTCATTGTTAAACGCATTGAGGAAACTGATAAGTATCTCTGAAACGATGCCCCAACTGACACAACTACATTAACTTAATAAATTATTTCTAGTTAAGAGTTGTTTCATGTAAGCAAGGAAAATGTTCTATCTATTAATATAATAGCTGTTGTAAATTTACGCTTATTGTTAACCTGAAGAACTATGCATGCCATAGTAAGCAGATCTGTACAGTTCTCTGCAGGAGACAATCTGGTTTTGGTTTCTCATAGTGCTTGATGTATTTGGAATTGGGAAACAAGTTATGAATGACAAGAAACTGAATGCATTTCAGAAATAGAGCACCAGAAATACAAAATTGTGAAGCCCATACTATTTTACTGTGAAAATCTGTTTCACGGAAAAATACATCATTAAAGTACTAAATAGCTATAAATACATAAATGGTCTTCCTGTGTGTGTGAAAATATGTCGATGGACACAGCACTGTACATCCCTATTCAATGGCCTAAAAGTTTTGTGATTACATTCCTGGGACATCCCACAATATGTATCTTATACAGAGATAAAGTGCAATATCCTCACCAGATATATGAAAAAATGTATATGGGCTGGTTGCAATACCTACTGATTTGTTTATTAACAAATCAGCTATTTATGAAAGTTTTATGGATATTAAAGACTTGAACATTTCCCTGTTATAGCAAAAAAGAAAGTAACTTCTATATTTATATACTAGTTTAATATAAAAACAACAGGTTAATAAATCACAATGATGCAACTGTTCAAGGTGACAAAGACATCAAATGTATGAGTTTTCAGCCAAGATAAAGCAAGTGACTCAGAGTTCTTGGATTAGGCAATGCCCAAGGTTATACTGTTACTCTAGGATCATTTTCTTATATAAGAGCATTTCTTTCTTAACTTCTGATTTCTTTACCTTGGCTCTGGCATAGTACAGCCAATCTAACAATAACAGATAAATAGTAACTTTGACTCTATTTCAGAAGATTATGTTCTAGTATAAACTAGTCCAAACATGATTAGAAATCTGTAGGAATTTACAAACATAATTTAGATCACAAATTAAAGAATCATCAAAATATCGGGCAACATTAAAATCAATAGTTTTTATCAAATTCACCACCTTACAATAGTATCTACTAATGAGTTAATCTTTTATGCATATGATTCTCACACATCTCTTAAGGGTTTGGCAAAAGCTGTTTGGTGTAAGACCAGAAAAGATGTGATCTGAAACCAGAAATGCCTTAATTGAAAAAACATGTCAAAGCTTTCAACAGTATTTGTATAATGCACTACATTGTCTGCCAAAAGATTAACACAGCACATATATAAATTTATTATAATGGATCTGCGTAACAAATATCAGCATGCTCCATGAATGTCATTGTATATCTTATAGCAAAGATAGACAACCTTTCAAGCAGTAAAACTTTTAAGAATTAAAAAAAAAAAAATCATTCCCATGAACATTCTTGTATCTAGCAGGCATGCTTGGTTAAGCTCCATTGATTTTGATACATCTTAATAACAAATGGAAAATAGCTAAAAGTTCCTTTGATTTAGTTCTTGACTTCTTTACAAGTTGACACTGCAAAATTTGACCCACTTGATCACACTTTTTATAAATTTGTCCTTCGACTGAATTGTCTAAAGAAATACAGCAACAATGTCCTTGCCAACAATATAAACATGAGAGAATTTAAAAATTCCTGGAAGCAACCAACAACCAGATGCATATTGCTAACTCCGGTGATAAAAGACTGATTAAAACTTACTTCTTGCTTGCTTCACAGACATCTGCAATATTGGAGAAAAGATGGTGGCTTTCTGTCTTCGTCATTGTAGAACTCAGTTCTTTGGAATTCTTAAACATCCGAATCAGAATTTCTAGACTGAGCAGATATGAATGTTCTGAAGAGATGACTTCAAATATAGCCTGCATGATCGGGGGGCGGGAGGAGTAAAAGAGAAAACTAAAGTTATTTCTTTTGATTTTATACAACAAATCATTTCACAGTAATCCTTTTTCACAAGGGTATTTTTGAATATCCAGGACAATTATCTTGAAAGAATTATTCTGAACTATAAATTAAAATTTAGTATTTGAGTATATGTTTCAACAGTAAGCAAAAATACAAATACAAATTTTAGGACCATTTTAGGACTAGTTTAGCATGTACTTTGTTTAAAATAAAAAACCCTGTAAATAAAACCTGCAAACTAAGTGAAAAAGGGTGAATAAAAATATCTCCCCCCACTTGACTAATGAAGACACACTAAATAACATAAAAAAAAGAAAGTATGCAAAAGAGTTAGTTAGGGTAGATTGAGTATCAAAATGTGGCATACTTCAACCATTTTTCAGATTTTAGGGATATTTTAAGGAGGAAATGTCAGCAATTTGACTCTTGTGGTCTGGATCTCAATCTCATCCTTTAAAAGAAGGGAAAATTCAAAAACAAAATCAATCAATCAATCTACACCATTCTAGTGGCAACACTATAGCATGAGAGCCAGAAGGCTCGATGGCTGAGCTGTTGCTTTCAGATCTTAAAATATTACTTCCAACCCCGCTTCAGATAAGTATGTGAATTATATCATATTTTCAGACCAGTATTCTTTATTTTCAGATTTTCTTTTCTCATATATTTTAATATATCAATTTCATAACAGATTTGTACCCATGCAGTAGCATGGATGTAATTTTTTTTAGAAGTAAAAACTAACAAAAAGGAAAGGAAAAAGAAAGAAAAAGAACCTCATTAAAAAAAATAAAAATGTCAAATTTCTTGAAAAATCCTAAAACATAAAAAAAAAAAATCAAGCATTGACAAATCACAAATATCAGCAATCCACTGTTGGCTATATTTTTTATTTAGCTAACAAGACATCATAAATTCTTGATACTATAATATATTCTAATAATCCAGGATACAGTTTTAACAAATCTATATTATTGTAACACATTGTTAAAAAGTCCTGTTAATTCACCTCAAAAATAACAAAAATAAGACAAGCCCAGGCCTTACGTGTTCCTTATTGAATATTGAATTGTCCAACATACATAAAACAAAAATAAGCTTAATTTATTACAAAATTAAAATAGTTCATAGTAGAATCAGCAGCAACATTGCACAGAATCATCTGCTATCATCTGTTTTTTATTGAAGGTTGGCTGAATATGAATAGGATGGGATCCAGAATATATATATTGTCTCTCAAACTTTTTTGCAACTTCTTATTATTCATGATTCAAGTCAACGTACATCCAGTTTGACACAAGGAAAATGATAAAGGAGAAAACAGCAGAGACAGAAGAATATGAGATTGATTTAATTATTCTTAAATTTGGTTACAACAGCAGTGTCCAAATTTCAGTGAAGGTGAGAGTGAGGGTGCAAAGGACTTACAAGAATTGGGTTGGTTTAATAGTTAAGGCACTAGGCCTGTGATGGCCAACCTATGGCACGCATGCCACAGGTGACACGCAGAGCTGTATCTGTGGGCAAATGAACCATTGCCCTAGCTAAGCTCCAGCGCGCATGTGCTCGCTGGCCAACTGATTTTCAACTGGTCCTGCTCACGCCGCCCCTCCCCTCCCCTCCCCGGAGTCTCCACGTGACCCATTTTGGATGCCAGGTAAGTACAGGGCTTGCGCGGAGGCTATGGGAGGGTGTTTTCGGACTCCGGAGGGCCCCCTGGGGGATGGGGAAGGCTGTTTTCGCCCTCCCCAGGCTCCAAGAAAGCCTCTGGAGCCTGGGGAGGGTGAAAAACAGACCTTCCAGGTCCACCCAAAGTCAGGAAACAGGTAGTTTCCGGCCTCCGGAGGGCCTCTGGGGGCTGGGGGAGGCTGTTTTCGCCCTCCCCAGGCTCCAAATAAGCCTCTAGAGCCTGGGCAGGACAAAAAATAGGCTTACCGGGCCCACTGGTAACCTTTTTGCTGCTGCATGCCAAAAGCGGGGGGAGCACAGGGGGGGTTGCGCGCACATGCATGGGGGCATTGAATTATAGGTGAGGGCACGTGTGTGTGCAACACTCTGCGCTCCCCCCGCTTTTGGCACGTGACAGCAAAAAGGTTAGCCATCATTGCACGAGGCTAAAAAATAGAAGACCGGAGTTCTAATTCTACCATAGGCATGAAGCAACTGGGTGATTTATTCTCTTTCAGTCATATGAAGCAGTCAATGGTAAGCCATTTCCAAAAATCTTTCCAAGAAACTGCATGGACTAGTCCAGACAGTCGCCAGAAATCAACACTGACCCAAAAGGGTACACAGACACACACAAAAAGCAGACCTACATGCAAGTCCAGAGTAGTTAATCAAAAATTCCCATTTATGAATGAATATGAATGTTAAGAAACAGCTCTTCTATCTACCAGAACATTTTTATTACCTCAGTGGGCTTTAGTCATTTTTTTACATGATGGCTGTACCACTTTCAGTATGAGTCTTTGGTTTCCCAAAAAATATATCTTTTAATGTAGTTTTTATACAGCCCATTATTTTGTTGTTTGCTGTTTCTACAATGAATATTTAGCATACTGATTGAGATCTTGGTGTTCCCTACTGTCACTGTTTTTCAACGGAGAGTTGAAAGTCCACAGTGAGCTGCACTGTAGCTATAAAGTCCATAAGCATTTCAAGCACGCATGTATGTATTTCCGTTCTTCTCAATCTGTGCATTCTTCAGCTGGGTGGGCTTTGACTCCCAAAGTTCTTGCAGTGATAATTCTGGCTTGGAAACCCTGAGAATTAAAATCCAAATATCTGGAAAATGTCCAACCTTCTGGGGCAGGCTGGTTAATTGTTTTCAAGTCCTTAATCAACAACTGAGTGAACATAAAGAAGGTCTGTATAGTATGACTAGAGGCAACAGAAGCACTATGACTTACATTCCTGCTATCATCTTGTTCTGAAAACTATGTTTCTACTGCATCTTGTTGCCTTAACTGCAGTCATAAAGGAAGGATTTGCCTAGAGAGAGCAGCAGTGTTCCATGACTAATTTGTTCTGATCTGATTTTTTTTTTTTAAAGAAAGGACATCACAGAACTCATCTTCAAGACTATTTAAAGATTCTTTGTTCTCCGTCCTGATGACAGCCCTAATTGATTCCTTCAAAGATGAGAAATACAAGACTAGGCATCCCAGTTTTGAAAGTGAAAATGAGATAGTTATATCTGCTTGTGAGCCAAGCAGATAAACAGCTTTTCAAAGGATTTCAGAAAACTTCTAAAACAATTAGTTAAAAAAAAAAAAAAAACAGAACAGGCAGTGTTTGAGCTCATGTATAACCTAGTGATGCTAATTGGAGATGAAGAATGATAACATATTTTCCAATTCTTATTTCTTACTCAAAACAAATGACAATCTTCATGACTGACACTCCAAAATGTAGTTTCAGTTCATCTGCATAACAGCAATGCACACAGATGTTTAAAGCCTGATAGCTGATGAGCAGTTGTCAGAACTATTTAGAGATGAAATGTGCACTGAAGCTTTGTATATGGCACTGAAGAAGTACTTACATTTAAAATTAAAAGGGCTTTAAAACAGAAGGCACGTTTTTAAAAGATGGTGCTTAGGTCCACTGTAGTAATTACATTTAAGATTAAAAAGGCTTGTATATAGCACATACATTTTTAAGAGCTATTTTAGGCCAGATTATTTCTCCTTGGCTTGCATTATCACACAGGTTAAATTTATAAATTGCAACAATAACATCCAAGATAAATCATTATAAACAAAATGTATGAACCTTAAACTAATCAGTAAAACAAGTGAAACGGCATCAAAGTGTATACTGTATTTACGTGTGTGTGTGTGTGTGTGTGTGTGTGTGTATGTGTATACTTCATTTATTAAAGCAGTCTAGGTACAGTTTATATTAGAGTGAGAGACTCTACAATATTCTTGTCCACAATTGTGCATTTGGGGAACCTTTCTTACCAACATGTATATCCGCTTTACCATTTAATATTAAGCCTAAGATTTGTTTTAATCAGCTTATTAAAAAAGGCAAGTGATCTAACACCTAAGCCACAGACCTCACAAACTGTGATGGGGCTCATACCAGGTTAAACCACAAAATGTGTTGTAACCACAATCACCTAGTAAAAAGTCTTTCAAGGTTATCTCCCTTATCATTTTAACCCTACTTTACCATCTATAAAATTGTACTCAAGCCAATCCAAGAGACTTTCCCCTTTTTTCCTCTTTAGTTTGAGTCATTACCCAGCCTTGAGCTCCTCTGATTTGGACCGCAGCTAAAGAGAACTGCACCAACTACAACTTTTTCCCTGACAGCTGGCAAGTTTCTATCATTTTAAGAATAAGTTGCTTCTTTCTCACTTCATTCACAGCAGAGTTTAATTTAAAAGGTTGATGTTCCCTCTCCTTTGGACATTTCCTATCCTGACTTTATGCAGCTTAAAAATCTGACTTGACTTACACTCAGAATGTTCTTTAGGTCCTTCCTTATGATCTCTCATTGAATTGTCAGGACTATTCTGAGGAACAGTTCTCTTGAGTGCAGTCCAGACCAAAAGGAGCTGGAGGAGAGTTTTCCAAACTCATCAAGAGGGCAGCAGAAGCCTCTAGAGGGCTGAGGAGGAGAAAACAACAAATTTTAGGATCACTCCTCATACTAATACGATAGAAAGATTAGAGATCCAATGCAAGCTCACGAGCAAAGTCACAAATCAGGGAGGAAATTATTTCCACATTTCCATGAACCTCTAGTCCAACTGGCCAATCTGAGCCTGGTGGATCAGCAGACTGATAGCATTGTGATTAACACCATCTGTCTACAATTACTGTAAGTTCGAATCTCACCAGGCTTAAGATTGACTCAGCCTTCCATCCTTTCTAAGGTAGGTAAATTGAGGATCCAGTTTGTGGGGGCAATAAGCTGACTTTGTATAAATATACAAAAGTATGAAGGCTATTGCTTAACACATTGAAAGCCGCCCTGAGTCTCCGGAGAAGGGCATCATATAAATTAAATAATTAAATTAAATTAAATTAAATTAAATTAAATTAAATTAAATTAAATTAAATTAAATTAAATTAAATTAAATTAAATTAAATTAAATTAAATTAAATTAAATTAAATAAAAATCTATAACAAATGGCAAACATCACAGAGCTTTCTCTTGACGTACTACCTTCTGCTATTACTGATGAAACATGTTTTAAATACATTTTACTGAATATTAGATAAATATTACTAAGATGTTCAACACACATAGATATGATAAAGGGGGTATAAAGAGATATCTTAGCACATTTTTGGACCACAACTAGCTAAACTGTCATTTTTATATAGATGTATCTGATTGGATCTCTCATGAAAGATTTACCAGACAGAGAAGATTATTCCTCCTGTCAGATCTATGTTATAGTTTTGCATTGCAGCCACAAGAATATTCCAGCAGAATATTCACCAAATATTTAATGCTATCCAGGTTACTAAACTCTACTGCTGCTGGAGGTCTATATTAATAATAATTGACTAGATTTGAGGTCTAGAGCTGAAAGGTGAAAAGTTGTACAGCCCAAATTAATCACTTTATATCATATTAGCAAAATATTTTTTCTCTCCCCTTTAAATGATTCGGCATTTTTTAAATTTTGATTTTGCTCTCATCTTTAGCTTTTCTACTTCTGTTGTTGTTTGAGTCAATGACATAAATAAACTTTACTATTAACTCCTTTTATCTCTGCAATCCCCAAATTATGAAAAATACATCAAAACTTGCAGAAACAGAGTTGGTTGTGAGAAAAGTCACCAATATACACTGGTTATTTCTACATACTTTAGTACTTTGCAAGGGCTAAGGATTTTTTTTTTCCATTATTAATATACCTCCAAAACCCCATATTATTTATACTATATATGAATTTATATTTTATATAATCCTTTTCTACCAGCAAATATGCCCCCACTCAATAGGGGGCAATACAATTTCAGAAAGCCTGGTTAAAAAGAATGTTCTTGCAATTTAGTTCAAAGAAAACGAGAACCAGAACTTACTGTCTTTATAAAACAAAAGTACTAGAAAAGTATTTATTAATAATTGAATTATTATAACACTTACCTCTTGTCTTTTTCTTTCTTCTTGGCTGATGGTCTGAGATAAGCCATTCCTCTTCACCTGAAATGAATGCTTAATTAATATATTTGTTAAAAAATATATAGAGATTGTCCATTTGCTTACCCTAACTCATAGTTTCTATAATGTAAAGCTACTTCATTATACAAACAGCAACTGACAATATATGATACCTAAATGATCTGTCAAAATCTCAGCCATAGGTAACTTCTATGCTGTCAGTTCCTTTTACAGATGTTACAGACTACTGGCGCTCTGGCCAAACAAAAGTATTCTTGAAAGATTTTATTATGGCTCCCGGATTTATAAAATTGTCCTGGGAATTACTGCCAAAAGTATGTTGTTGATTCCCTCGTACATTAAGGTGTTGATTTAATTCTACTAGAGCAGGGGTGTAAAACTCGCAGCCTGCAGGCTGGATGGATCACATGCCAACCCCGCCCGGTTTAGCAAAGGGAGTAAAAAAGCCCCAATACGTCACATGACAACACAAGTTTGACACCCCTGTACTAGAGCAAGAGTTCTCAAATTATATGACACCCCAGGAATTTTAAGGATGGACTACGAATGGGAAATTTGAGGGGTGGGGCAAAATCCATGCTTAAATCCATGCTTATATTAAAATTCTAAAAGTTTGGGATTACTGAGGGAGGTATGTAGACTGATGGATCAGTGTGTGAAGACTGGCAGATCGGTAGTGGGCATGTGATAAGAAGAGAGAGAAAAAGCCTTGCAAATATTCACGAATGTGTGGTAAGATTAGGGCCTGGGCAGGCTGTAAGGAGGAGGAACAGAAGACAAGCATATGTTATCTCTGTCACTTTATATAGTTTTCATTAGCTTTTTGTTACATGAAAAATCATGTGTGCTTATTTTTACTCACAAATTTTAAAATGTATAGCATGTGTTTGCATTTTATTTAATTAGTTTTAATTTATTTATGTATTGAATTGTTTGTAAAGGCAGAGGTCAAATTCAAATAAAACTTACATATATGTATTGTATGTGTGTCTCTAGAACTTTTTAAATAAAACCGTTAAAAATTAAAATTCAAGAAAAAAATAGTTGCAGATCGCAAGGAAAGGTGGAAGACACACACACACACACACACACCCTGGAAGGACATATTTGCATACTGGCTGGAGAGAAAAAGTAGCACACATTCTACCAATGAATTTGCTGAGGAGATGAGATAGTCAAGTCAACTGGAATTCAGTGGAGAGAGACCAGAAAAGGAACATATGGCTCAGGGACATATATACTGATGGTGTAAATGTGTCTTTTTAAGCACCTTAGCAAAATGGCAAAAGAACAATGGATCCAACCTGGCCAAATAATTTTAGAACAGTGATAGATGAAAGGTATAAAGCTAATAGGAAATGGACAAATTTAAGCTTTAAATTTACTAACTTTGTTTCATATACACTTAGGAAGCCTATTTTATTTAAAACCTACTTTATTTATATGAGGGTAGAACAAGAAGCAATGGGTGGAAACTAATCAAGGAGAGAAGCAATTTAGAACTAAGGAGAAATTTCCTGACAGTTAGAACAATTAATCAGTGGAACAACTTGCCTGCAGAAGTTGTGAATGCCCCAACACTGGAAATTTTTAAGAAGATGTTGGATAACCATTTGTCTGAAGTGTTGTAGGGTTTCCTGCCTAAGCAGGGGGTTGGACTAGAAGACCTCCACGGTCCCTTCCAACTCTGTTATTCTATTCTATTCTATTCTATTCTATTCTATTCTATTCTATTCTATTCTATTCTATTCTATTCTATTCTATTCTATTCTATTCTATTCGGCCTAATGCTTAACATGGAAAGAGGCATTAATTTAAGTTTATGTTATCTTTATAGAGATTAACTAAGGCATGCCTCTACTAGTTTTAATACTATTACTTCTTTAAAAGATTAGAATTAAAATTAATCATTTTGTCCGTTAGACAGATTCAATCAGGCTGATCAAGCTCTTCACATTCCTATAACCCATGTAAAAAATTCCTATAGCATGTAAAAAAAGCAGTTCAGGTTCCCATCCCCCGATACATATTTTTTCTTTCCTAAGAGCCAAATTTGGGACTGATCCGGCAAATTGGTACTATAGGTACTTAGCTACTGAGAAAGGCCATTCTTCTGATGATTTATGAGAGAAAAGTTTAATTGTTCCCTATAACACTTCTTTAGCCGCAATTCTCACTGTTCATGAAAGCCAAAGAGCTGTCACTGAGAAAAGAATATTGATATGGTATCTCTAAACACCTTTCTTGGTCTCTCTATGCTTCTATCATCAGCTGCCTAAATCTCAATGAATCAAAATTACCTGAAAGGCAAGAATTCATTGAAACTACCACACGTCTCTGTGTAGCTTCAAAGGGTATACTTGATACTCCCTGCTAATACTCTACTTTTATAATGACTTGGCTGTTTTTATGTAATCTGACAAAAGATGCAGCTATTTTACGATAACTTGAGTTGCAGATAACTTGAAAAACTTACTTACATAACTTAAGATATACTATTGCCAAATGCATTTTCACTTTACTTCCTGGTATGCTCACAATTCAAGCTACTTTCACATGCATATTATTGCCCTGTTGTTGCATATTGTGAATGAGACAGCGTAGCTTTTACTTCTTTAGACAAAGGCAGCTTTAAAAAGAGCTGAATATATCTGATTTCTAATAGCTTAGGAACTATTTTCAAAAGACTTTCTGTTCTATCCAGCTTTTTTCATGCAGTCAATTAAGAAGAGATAAGCTAAAAAAAAAAAAGACCTTACCTAATACCAGAGCATTGGAAAGAACAACAACAACAAAAAAAAATAACCTACACACACATAGGACCAACATCACTAATAAATACATATATTTCCTATGTAAGTTGGGTGTGTTACATGCACTTGCTTAAATGGAAGACATTTCTGGTCCACAAGAAAGAGATTCTCAGAACACAACTTCAGAACACAAAAAATATATAATTTTGATGTCTTACAGATTTAAGATTTTTTAAAATTATTTCCTTATCTATGAAACTGTAGGAAGATAGTTATATCACAGAGGTGATTTTCATTATGCATTATCCATTCATGTTGCTCTGATAATTCTGAAGCTGCTGATCTCAAGTGGGCAAGGGACTAGTGACATGATTATTTTTTTGCAACAGCTCTACATCACCCCCTGTAGAATGGTTATGGGAAGCAACCACATGGAAGCAATAATCGGACTGCTAAGATAATGGCCAAATTTGGATGTTCATACTATAATTTAAGTTCCCTGCAATGAACCATTTCAGCTGATTCAGTCCATCTTCTCTTCTAATCCAGCAGAGAACACAGTGGGAAATTAACAGCACAGCACAGTTGGTTGTTCTGACTGCAATAGGTCAAACTTTGAGTAGTTAATGAAAACAACCTTTTAGAGCAGTTGATAAAATAATAAAGGGAGGGTTTTTTGCTTGCTTTTAAACTATGCAAATTATGTTCTATACCTGATTTAGTTGAAATCCAATTCAATCATACTGTTTCAGAAAGATTTAAGAAATATTCATTCACAGTGAATCTTTTGGTTAAGGTTATATTTGAACTCTCTGAAAATTTTTAATAGTCTAGAATTTGGAAGAACACAACATCTGTTCAGGTGTCAGCTGAATGTATAAAAAGCTGGGCATATAGAAATACACAGAAAAATATGCCCTGCCCTTGGGCTTTTCCTGCTCTTCGTGCACTTCTCTACATCTCTTGAAAAAATTGTTACTTACATTGGTTTGATCCGAAACAAATATATGTAGTTCTCACTTAACAATCACAATTGTGACCAAAATCAGTCACCAAGCAAAGATGTCACATGACCTCTTTGCTCAATGACTACAATCCTGGCTCTGCTAGTTGTTGTTGCTAAGCAATTGTGCAGGTAATTAAGTGGAAGGAGTGTCAGGAAAGAAGACACCACGGGAGGCACAGGAAGCTTGGCACAGGCTATGCGTGAGTTGGCAGGGTGCTGAAGTGCAACACAAGGTTGCCACTTCCTGGGAAGTCCAGGCCTGCTCCCCACCAGCCCACCATTCAAACAATTGTGATAATTATGGCTGCTCTCACAGTACTTTAGAACGACTACTTGTGAGAAGGAGATTGGCAGGTGGCAGAAGTTGCAGCACACCTATGGTTGTAAGGGTAGACAGACTGCCAAGTATCCAAATTCTCATCACATGGCCACAGAGGTGCTGCAATAGTTGTAATTTCTGGTAACAGTCATTAAGTCCACATTCTGGATAGAGGCGACTATCAAGAGGGGGAGGAATATGACACCACCTCTGTCTATAGCAACGCAGTCCTTTCAGCAGTTCAAAGAGTTCCACAACCATTTGCACTATGATTCAGGTGACCAGTAGGGCATAAATAAACTTCCAAGTGGCCTCAACAGCTCTGAGAGAGTGCTAAATTAACAACCAGATGACTGCAAGAAAATATAATCCTTCCATTTCCCACCTCCACCCCCACCATTCAAACACAATTGATGAGGCTTCTCAGATGAGAAGTGAAACGTCTTCTTCCTCAAAGAAAAGAACGTAATCCAGTTGCCTTTTGAAAAAAGCACCTTTGAGTTATTAAGCCCATTCATTCAGCGCCGTTAAAATTTCAAATAGTTACTGAACAAATAGTCATTAAACAGTAACCACCTGTACATCTCTCCATAGAATGAAGGACAATAAGGAAAGAGTCCTCAGAGAAAGCAATATCCAAATCTCTACCAAAAAAGTTAGGATTGTAGTTTGACCAGTTTGAAAGAAGTCCCAATGGTTCTTTGATAATACAACAGTGAAATGGAACTGAGGGGACAGGGAAAGAGGACAGCTTTAAAAGAGACTACTCTTTAAAGATATATTACAAGCAAAGCTTTGTAGGGAGCCAGTCCAGTGGTGGGATTCAAATTTTTTTTACTACTGATTCTGTGGGCGTGGCATGGCTTGGTGTGTGGGACAGGGGAAAGATACTGTAAAATCTCCATTCCTTCTCCACTCCAGGGGAAAGTTACTGCAAAATCCCTATTTCCTCCTGATCAGCTGGGACTTGGGAGGCAGAGAATAGATGGGGGCGGGGCCAGTCAGAGCTGGTATTTACCAGTTCTCCGAACTATTCAAAATTTCCACTACTGGTTCTCCAGAACTGGTCAGAACCTGCTGAAACCCACCTCTGAGCCAGTCCTTGCTTGCCTCATCATTTATAGTAGAAGAACATTGCTCAGTTGCTCTTTCTTCATGTTTTGTACTTTTATTTTTTATGTATTGGTGTACTGTTCGTTCCATAAATTCTGTGGAGCTTGTAGACAATACAAATAAAACCTATCCAATTAATCATTGGACAATTAAATAGCTAACCCATATTGTTTTATCAACCACATGTGAAGATCTTCCAAAAGCTCTGTGGAAAGACCCAGATTTTACTAATTTCCTAAGTGGTAAGAAGGAACAAATCATCCTGCCATGCTCCATATGCTTATTTTATTAAGAATGAATCAAAGGCTCTCCTTTCCATGAAATAATAGTTTGTTTCTAATTGTTTCCTGAGGTCTTCACCCAATTAGTTTGCTTTAAAAATCTGAATGAATCAAAGAGAGGAATGCAGATGTAGCAGCCTCTAGATCTCTTTGCCAATTACAACTATTGAATAGTATCTGCATGTTCATAAACATTTTGCTTTGGGAGGTAATTGAGCGTAAAGGCAGGCTGTAAATATTCACATTGGCTGGTAAAAAAACTTGCTTATAAA
This sequence comes from Pituophis catenifer annectens, assembly GCF_029215685.1. NCBI lineage: Eukaryota > Metazoa > Chordata > Lepidosauria > Squamata > Colubridae > Pituophis > Pituophis catenifer. Next base: position 23,456,812 of record NW_027256886.1, read on the forward strand.
CACCATTGGTTTCCAATTTGAACTTTGAGGTACTTATTAATATTATGACACTTACTGCAGACAGTTGACTCCATGTTGATCTTAGAGGTTTGTATTGAATAACTATTTTTTCATCTGACTTGTGTTCTTTTGATTCTACGTCTTCATCGGAATCTATATCCAAAGCTTTTTCTTTATAATTCTGATACAACACTGCATTTTCTGCAATAACAAAAAAGGAAAATGATTTGAGATGCTTTTAGACTATTTAATTATAATAATTTTCTCTTAGACAGCTAGTTTTGTTCAGAACAGACACTGGGCAAGCATATTATAAATTACAGGAACATCAAGTCAGCCAAATTCAGAAAGGAAAAACAAGACAGAACCTATTTTATTCTTCACCATCCTGTGGATGATTGAATACAAAGGGTTCTTATGAAAGTTGGATGATTTATCTTCTTAGCAAAGTATGCAAGCAAGGTATAAAATCATTTGAAACTTTAATCAAAATCAATTAGCTTGTAATTACCCTGTTTCCCTGAAAATAAGACATCCCCTGATAAGAAGCCCAATCGGGCTTTTGAGCACATGCACTAAAACAAGCCTCCCCCTGAAAATAAGCCCTCCCCAAAAATATTTAAATGCAGAGCTGGAAATCAGGTAAGACAGCAAGAGGAACCCATCTTGCTCCACACGCCCCAAAATAATAAGACTACCTCAAAAATAAGGCCAAGCGCTTATTTTGGGGTTCAAAAAAATATAAGACAGGGTCTTATTTTCGGGGAAACACGTATAATTGCAAATGCCAAGTTAAAGTCTATTTAGCAACATCTTAAGAGTTTAGTACTAAATATTGGTTTTTTTTTCTCATGCCTATTAAAATGTCAATCAAATCACTCCAAATCATGTTGCATAAATTATACCTGATCTGATGTTTAGATTTCTTTTACCTTTTAAATACTAAATATAAATTACCCTAATAAGATTCAGGAAATTGATAATATATGAGCAACATGTTATAAAGCCACAGTAGTACCGTACATTATTATAAATAAAACAGACTTGACCTAAGTATCTGAAGTTTCAATCAGAAACCCCAGATAGCCCTATTTCAGTCTTTACATTCCAGATAAATGACAAATAATTAATGCAGTTTTAAAATAGACACATAATCAGTTAAGAGACCTAAGAAGTCAACAATAAGATGACTTTGTGAAAGTAGGCTGAACTATGTTTCAATTCTTCCTAGATGTGAATCTTATGATTATTTATTGAATTCTACAGAGTTAGTTCTATATATATATGCATTGGATCAAACCTATCAAGTCTGCTTTCCTGTTGTTAATACTCTTGGAGTACGGGAAGAATAACTGGACTTGACCCCTGCTTTCAATTTATCATGTTACTTTTCAACTGTTCTTCAAATTACAACTTGGACTGAAAGCCTAAGATTTTTAAAATATAGGATATATAAATAAGTTACACTGGTAATAACAAAATGTGAGGATGCCACCGAAAGTATGAAAAATATTAAAAATTGCAATATGTTAAACCAGCAGCATATGTAGATCAATCAAGTCTTTATTATGGTCATAGACCAGCATAAAGCAGTATATGTAGATTGTGGCTAAAAAATGAAGCAGTCTCAAATTAAGAAATATGAGGCATTGAATGAACAAAGGCAACACTTGAACAATGTAAAAAAGAGAAAATTATGAATTAAAAAATTCGCAGACATCTGAAATGCAAATAACCAACAAACAAACCAAAGTGTTGCCTACAAGTGATAAAAATTTGTACTGGTAAACGGGTGGGCTTCAAAAATTTTAGCAAGGGGTTCTCTGCCCAGTTGCTGGGTGGGCGTGGGCATGGCGGGCATGGCCTAGTCAGCCTCCTGCACCATGGCGGGGCACGTTTTTGCCTTCCCCGGGCTCCGGAGGCTTTTCTTGAGCCTCCGGGAGGGCGAAAACAGCCTCCCCAGGCTCTGGAGGCCCTCTGGAGAACGGACGGAGCCTGTTTCCAGCCTTCCTGAACTTCCAGTAGGCAGTGCTGTGGAGTCGGAGTCGGAGTCGGAGTCGAGGAGTCGGAGTCGGAGGAAATTTTGGGTACCTGGAGTCGGAGTCGGAGTCGGCAAACAATGCACCGACTCCGACTCCGACTCCGGAGGCATCCTAAACAATGGCAAAAAGACTGCTAACATAAAGTTATGAAAGGACGTTTTGTCTTCCTTAAAATGGATGCATGCACACGTCACAGAGTCAATTATTTCGCTATTAATGTTAGATTTGTGGATGAAAATAACAAAACAATAACACGGACCCTCGGAGTAAAGGACACTCAGGCACATCACACCAGTGATTACCTTCAGAAGTTAGTGGAGGGTGTTCTAGAAGATTTTGAAATTAAAAAGGAACAGATTTTATGTGTTGTGACAGATAACGCTTCTAACATGTTGAGCACAATTGAGAAGATGAAGGCAGATGAAGAAGGTATCAAACAGATATTAGACTTAGAGGAAGACAGCTCTGCAAGTATTAGAGAAAGTTTAGAAACTGAAGAGAATGCTGACATTTTTTTAGACAACTTTGTTGAAGAAGCATTGAAGCTTGCTACTATTCATCATATGCGATGTGCTGTTCATACACTGCAACTTGCCATAAGAGATGGATTAAAAGATCGCCATGCAGCTACATTAATTGGCAAATTACGGCAAGTAACTGTTGCAGCCAGGGCCCCAAAAACAGATGCAATTTTGAAAAGACGTGCAGGAAAAGGAGCCATTTTGGATCAAACAACTCGCTGGGGAAGCACTTATTTAATGGTGAAGCGTTTGCTTGAACTTAAAGACTTCATAGAAGAAATGGACAATGAAAATCTTGCATTAACTGCAAGCCAGTGGACACAAACAAAAGAGCTGGAGAACCTTCTTTCTCACCCCTTCACTGTCACCAAGAGGTTGCAATGTGATGATCTAACCCCGGGTAAATTCCTCTTGGAATGGAAGAGCCTGTTATATCGCCTGAACAAAAATGGAGGGTTAATAGCTGAGGGCATTGCATCTTCAATGATGAAAAGAGAGAGTCTTTTGCTGGAAAATGAAATCTTGTTAGCGGCTATTTATGTCGACCCAATGAGCCGACTTTTATTGAACAGTAAACAGATTGCTACTGGGAAAAAGGCCCTCTATGATGTAGCAGTTCGCATGAAGGGATTACGACCTGAAATACCTCCACAGGAGGATGGAGTTCTTTTAAGCAATAGTGGTAACTCAGAATCATCTTCTTCAAACGAAGAATTAGACTTTGATTCCTTCTTAGACAAAATGGAAGTTGCTAAAGGAAAGCGACGTCGCATAAGCGTTACAGAACCAGTAAATGTCCAAATAAAAAAATTCCAACAGGAGTTTTATAAAGCACTAAAAGAAGTTGAAAAGTATGATCGCTCATCAAAACTTACTGTTGAAGAAGCCATCCTTGTTTATCCAGAGATCGTTAGTGATGTGGCCAGAATAGTTACTGCAATGCCACCCACCCAAGTCAGTGTCGAAAGATTATTTTCAGCCCTAAAAATAATAAAGTCTGACTTAAGAGCCTCTATGAAAGAGGATCTGGCAGAGGCAATTCTCTTCCTTAGAACTCTACATTGAATTGATTTGCATTTGCTAAGCCTATAACTACATTTCAAGATTAATATAAACCATTTCTAGGTTTTACAGATTTTGTTTTTGGTTCATATAGATAAGCTTTGTTTTTGTTCTAAAACAACCAAATAATGTGGTTTGTATTTTTGAACTGGTAAAGTTCCTGTTCCTGATGTTTATGCCTGCTGCTACTATCCAGCAACTTGATTAATTAAATTAATAAAAAAAAATTAATAAAACTTTGTTGTTTTCATTGTGTTTGTCTTTTGCTTAAACTGTTCAATACAGTAGACTGTTGGCTTCCCAGCCAGTAGTCCTGTGGTAATGACATGTATGTTGCCTTTCTTTCCTTCAAGGAATGTATAAAATACATTCGCATATTAATACAGAGGAGTCGGAGTCGGGGAGTCGGAGTCGGAGTCGGAAGTACAAAAAACTGAGGAGTCGGAGTCGGAGTCGGAACATTTATCTCCCGACTCCACAGCTCTGCCAGTAGGCCCGTTTTTCGCCTCCCCGGGCCTCTGCGCATGCCCTGCACTTACCTGCTTCCAAAACATGCCGTGTGGGGACTTCTGGGAGGGGTGGGGGTGGGTGGGGCCAGCCAGGAGTGGGATTTGGGGGTTTTCCGAACTGCACAGAATCTTAGCTAGAGGTTCTCCTGAACCCCTGCGAACCCCCAGCAGCCCACCCCTGCCGATAAATTATAGCCAAGAAGTAACTATGATAACAACAACAAAAAAAAAAATCACAATACCCATGAGGCCAGATGGTAAACCTCTGTAAACAAGACATAATTGAAGCTTTTATAGCCATCATAACAAGATTAATACCTTCCATTTCCTCATTATCATTAACTGCACAAAATGACAAATTGTAACTATTCTTTGCAATAGGAAGTTTCCTTCTCCTGTTTTACACTACTTGAATACATTATAAAGTTGGTCCTGACATTCTCCTATCCATGATATCAGCAGAAGATCCCTACTGGATATTGCAATAATAATGCTACTTTATATTTGCTGCAATGACTTTGGTTTTGTTTTCTCTCACCCTGTTAATATAAACAGAATAATTTATACCTTTGACCCAAACTTTGCTTTGCAGTGTAAAACTTAACCTGGTTCCACTTCTTTCCACAATATATCATTAAAAACAAGTACAGTATACTCAAGCAGCTCTTACCTTGTCCATCAAATGTCCCTTGTCCTTTTAGCATTTTCTTCTATAATATTTCAAAAAAAATAGAGAAGGGAAAGGAGAAAATGGTGAAAATAGGAATGCCCGGTGCATTGCATAAGAATGAATGAATTCCGAATGTTTTCCATAATATATTTAATCATTAGTAAATTAGGATAGTAGCCATCTTCCAGGAGATCTACAACTTTGGTATAGTTCTGATTCTGAACCAGAACTTTCCAAACCCATTCACAAAATAAAACCACTCTTAGAATCACTGTCTGTCCTGAAATTAGAGGAATGTTTAAAAATAACAGACTTTTAACATGTATAATATCAATGATGTTTACGCTGAAGAAAAGTTTTAAATTCTTTGTTAATATTTTCTATTAACGTATGAAATGATTCACTGGTGGACCATCACGAAGTGGTTAAGCGTAAAAAATGCATAATAGCATTTGGCTAAAAAAAGAAAAGCCAGACTTTTTTTCCCTATTTATCCTAAAAAAAACCCTCTAGTTCTATAGAAAATTACTAAGAATTCCACATCAGATTTTATCTAAATTTCTATTTTTTTCAAGATTTTTAAAGCATTTTCTTTTAGACTTTGTATATATTCCATCACAGATAATGTCTTCAGATTTGGTAATAAGTCTAGGGAGTTGGATTGAAATTTGTATACATGTAACAGGACTGACATAAACAGACTTTCTTATTCCACCTCCATCTAGCAGATGCTCCCAGAGTTACATAAAAGATCAAAAATAACAGGTCAGATGAAGGCTGGATTGACAGAAACACCTCTTGCATCACAATTTACCTCATTCAGCTTCAACATGATAGAAGAATTGAAATGAAAAGAACAGGATATAATAGCCATGATCTGTTAGTTAAATGACTAGCTAAGTTTATGCATCTTGCTAAGAGATAATCATAACTTGCAAAACACAATGGCTGGGCTGCACAACACATTAAGCTAAAACTAAACAAACCACACAGTGGCTCAGAGATACTAAAAGAAAATCCTAACATTCCTCAGATGATATCTACATTCCAAAATGGAATTTTAAAAAAGAAATCTTCAAATTCTTTGGTTTTTTAATAGTTTAATGCATACATTCCGGCATAAAATCTCTTAAGTCCCAGGTGGTGGTTACATTATGACATTTTAAAAAAATATACCTTGGGGCCTAGAAAAAGACTGGACTGTAAATAAAAAAAACATGTTGCTTTTAGTAAAGTCAAGATTAGCAAATTTATACACAACAAATCCAGTAAAAAAACCCTGTGCCAAACAACAATAGCACTTAAACTTATATACCGCTTTACAGTGCTTTACAGCTTTCTCTAAGTGGTTTATAGTTAGTATATTGCCTCGAACAATCTGGGTCCTCCTTTTACCGACCTCAGAAGGATGGACGGCTAAGTCAACCTTATACATTGTATATGTGTTGAACTCTGTAATTGATTTATACAAATGTTTCCTTTGCACAAATTATTTGACTTTGAATTTCTGGGAAATTTAACTTTTCTTTATGCAAAAGGTTCTACATGAAGCAAGAAACCCTGTCAGTTTCTTTTGACTAATATGAATTAAGATTCCAAAAAAACTGATTTGTAAGATATCTATCCCCTTAATACAATTATCTGAAAGGAAAACCCAACTCCAAATAATGCTTTCAAATACACACGCTGGAATATAGATGGAACATGTAATCTGCACAAAAAGTTTGTGAAGAATGAATTCATTAGCTTGCATCTTTGCATCCTGCTCTTCCAGTTTGTCAGTTCCATGATTGTCCTAAATAAAATTAATATAATCTCTATAAAGTGGGTTAATCTTGAAGTATAACTGAAGCGCATTGTTGCATAAGCAATATTTCCATCAAAGCTATAGAGATATTTACAACTAGGGAATAATTAGCACCATAAATATAATAACCAAAAAAATATAGCAATAGCACTTAGACTTATATACCGCTTCACAGTGCTTTTACAGCCCTCTTTAAGCGGTTTACAGAGTCAGCATATTGCCCCTATAATCTGAGTCCTCAGCCTCAAAAGGATGGAAGGCTGAGTCAACCTTGAGCCTGGTGAGATTTGAACTGCCAAATTTCAGGCAGCCGGCAGGCAGCAGAAATAGCCTGCAGTACTGCACTCTAACCACTGCGCCACTGTGGCTCATAATCCCAAATCTTTTATCAAGACATATTGACATAATCTGGAACAATCGTGTTTACCATCTCAATATCATAAATCTGAGCATCTGAATAGAAATTTATCAACAGTAATCTCATTCTCATACATATAAACATTTTAGGTTGCCAGTCTGGAGCAAATAAATGTATGAGTCTGCTTTTTTCTGAGATAAGAGTGAGGCACATGGCTTACCTCTGATCCTAATAAGAGCTAGAATACCTAAAGGGTCACAGAAAGTCACTGCTCTCAACAAGTCAGTTTATTTCTGCACTGAACAATTCTCCACACTAATCAAGTTCTGAACACAAAGAGGAAAAAACCTCTCAGACAAAATACCTCATCCTATATGAATGTCATAGGGATAAATTTTTGGATAGCAATAAGAGCACTTGATGAATAAAGAACTCACGGTGATGTTCCAGCCATGCAGTTTGAATTAATTTCCCACTTAACAGAGTAAATAAAGGATTATCACAGATAATGAAAAGTGGGGGATGAATTGTATAAAGACTTAAAAATATGTACATTTTAAGAAAAGTAACACACTGAACTATTAAGTTTTTTTTCCTAAATGGATAAGATTACATATAATAACAAAGGGTCTGTTCAGGAAGATTTCAAAGATTCATTTGGTGATAGGACCAGGGGAGAAATCCAGCAGGTTCTGGAGAACTGGTAGCGTAACTGGTAGGTTCTGGAGAACTTTGAGTAGTTCGGGGAACCGCCAAATACCACCTCTGGCTGGTCCCAGAGTGGGGTGCGAATGGAGATTTTGCAATATGCTTCCCCCAGGAGTGGGGAGGGAATGGGGATTTTGCAGTATCCTTCCCCTGGAGTGGGGTGGGAATGGAGATGTTGCAGTCCTTCCCCTGCCATGCCCAAGCCATACCCACCAAGCAGGGTGGATAAAAATCAATGATATTTTTTTAAAAAATAAAAAAAATCAGATTTTTTTTTTATTTAAATTGGATTTTTTTAATTTAAATTGGATTTTTTTGATTTTTATCGAATTTATTTTAATAAAAAACTTTTGGGTAAAAATCTATTGTAAGATAGTTTTCTATTTAAGATACATAAATAATTTATTTTATTCAGCATGAAATGGAGCTTAGTTATGTAGCATGAGGCTGTATATTCTGCAACACTGGGACTATTGGTGAGTCAACAGTGGGTCAAAGGAGTAGCAGAGATGACAGTTGCTCTTTAAAAATTATGATTTAAATCGAGTTGATTTAAATCAAGCCTTTTTACTAGTGATTTAAATCATGATTTAAATTGTGATTTAAATCAACTCGATTTAAATCAAATCCACCCTGCCACCAAGCCATGCCCACAGAACTGCTATTAAAAAAAATTGAATTTCACCACTGGATAAGACTGTTATCACTCAATTGCAACGAATATATCCTTTCTTATCCTTAAACCTGTAAGATTTCCCACATTTTCCCCTATTAATCTATGGTTAAAATACTATCCTGATCTTTCAGCATAAAAACTAAAACAGCAAATATTCAAAATAAGCCAATCTGTGCTACCAATGACTGTAAACTATTAACAATTTCACTTATTTACTTACCTTTATTCTTCCTAAACTAGAGAATTTCTCTTTATCTTCTATGACTGCCTTCAGCCCTAGCTGAGACAGTTTGCTTTTCATTTTAATATTGGCAATACCATCAAAGTCAATACCACTCACAACAGCTCGTCGGTATGAAGTAGACCTCAAGCTACGCTTTAGCATCCCTGGGCTTTCCACATCCCCTTCTGCTTCATCATCTTCACTGGCTACCAAAGGTACATCAAGAGTCTCCACCATGCTGCGTACCTTAAGTACCCTGCTGTTTGGCTCTGAATTCTGACCATTAGCTTTGCCAATTACTCTCGTTTCAGAAGCTAAGCTCTTAGGGATGATCTGCTGTTTCCCCACTTTTAATGCGGCAAGACTATTTGTGCTCAGAGTCACAGATGACCTTTCTGACTGGTCGTTCCGATTTGATGGTATTCTTTGCAGAGGCAAATGTGGAATGTCTGAGGGAGCATGCAGACAAACAGGTTCATTTTCTAAGCTTTTAGGAAATTGACTGGGTTGTAATGCTAAGGCAATGGTTGTGTTATTGTTTGGCAAATGCACAATTTCTGGTGGCGACACTCCAAGGCTTGATGTGAAAACAAGATGTTCCTTCTCAGGACTAAGTGATGCTTGATTAGAAGCCTTCCTCGTGCAAGTTGATTTATTGCTTGCTGAATCTATAGAACCGCTAGAGGTAAAGTTTATAGAATTATTTGAAACCATTTTCAAGATCTGTAGGGGCTGATCAGAAAGTGAAGAAGATAAGATTCTGTGTTCTGGAAACTGAACCTTTCCATTTGGTGCACTTTTACAGGTCAAAAGCAAGGGACCTCTTTGAATAGAGTTGCTGTCCAGAGAAGTAATTGTTTCATCAGGTTGCATTAAAGTGAATGTATCTTTGTCTTCCACAGGAAAATCTGTGAAGAGGATCCCAGTGGAACTCTGATAGGACTGTGGTCTAGATTTGTTCTTGGTGTGCAAATGCCCACGATGCACTGATCTTCTCTTCCACAATGGTGTAATGTTGTTATTGGAAAAGTCTACTTCATTTTGTCCATCCATAACCCAGAACTGAGGTCAATTCAACATCAACACAGGAATGCAATATATCCTATTGCACAACAAAAAAGGAAAAACAAAAACTTAAAATCATTCGGTAGCTACAATCTAATAAATCACCCTTGATGGGGAGAAAAGGTAGAGGAGAAAGTGCCTATCATTTCTTAATTAAAAAAAAAAAGAAACTGTCTATCATTTCCAAAGCATATCTACTACTGTTGGAAGACAATTTGAGCAGTAGCAGCTGACATAGCTAATGGATACCATTCAAATGTTTCTCAAAAGTACAGAGAAGGAATGGATTAAGTTCTAGATCCTTCTTTTAAATAGTAATTTCCCAGGCCCCATTTATGGAGGATAACTATTTCTCATTCAAATTAAAATATCAAAAAATTGTTTCAGTGTTTTCCATCTTCCCAAAGATTCCGATAAAGAATAAAGGAGAAAAATTGTGTTCCATAAAATGAAATAAATGCTTAATGAACACTCTAAGATTTTAGGCCTACAGCTGGTGAGTACACTATACTAATAGTGGACCTATGGAAGCAGAATTTAACATTTAAATAAGTGGGCAGTCTCAACTGTATTCTTACAGTTATTCCAAGCATAACATGAAAAGGTTGACTGGTTATATTGTGCCAGAAAAACAATAGAAACTTTTAATTGAAGTTTTTCTGAGACATTTAAAGTAGGCAGTTTCTTATTCTACATGCAGTTAAACAGCGAGGCTAGTTTTTAAATAAAGGGTCTACTGAATTACAGCACAAGAAAACTAGCCAAGAATAATTTAACATAAACCATGGTGGTTCCAGAAGGCAAAGCGAACAAAAAGTAATCATTTGTATTGGATCAACGTCTGTTGATCTACAAGTAAATCACATTCTGCCCTCCAGCTGATAGGCAAATTAAGAACTCTTTATATTTCCTATCACACATAAATTCTGTAGAAAAATATTTTTTTTTAAGTTTGAAACCTTGTAGGGTATGTAATAGTTATGCAGACTGGAGCAATTTTTTTCATCAAACCTAATTCCGCTCAACAGCACCAACTAATCCAGATTTCAAATACAATTATGTAAATATTTCAGGGTTATTAAGAAAATAGGTACAATTTGTACAAAGCCTAACAGTGTCTTTGAGAATGGGTGGAGATACCTTAAAATATACCCCAAAATGTACACAAGGAATCCTAAGGATGTAGCTACTGTATGACAAACCTGTTCCCAAACTGTTTCAACAAAGAATAATGGCATTACATGCTGCAGAGCAGCACAAATTCCACCTCCTTTCCCAGAAAATAAATCCTTCATAAATTTACATTGAAGAAAGCATCAATGAACTCCAGGGTATTCACTTTTGAGCTGACATGTGTAAGACTGCAGTTCAGCAACCAAGTTTATTAAATTGTGCCTCCCGCCAGCACAATCCCAATCTGATAAGCAGAACTGTACAAAGTCTAGGAATATTTTACAAACTTGTATATTTATTACACAACATTTTAAAAGCAAAAGATAGCGGCAACTAAGATTTTGCTTTTAGACATTTGTTCTACAATACTTAAAAAACAGGGTTTTAGAACTGCATTTTGCTCCAACAGCTCCATGCTCAAGTATGCCTGTTTACTCAATTGCTTAGCCTAAGGCTGAGAAAACCCAGGCCTGTTTTGAGGATAAGACCCCTTCAGCGCCATAGGGACTTGCGGAAAAACATGTATAACATTACAGAGTTAGCACTAAGGAGGTCAATAAACAAGAATTCCAGCATCCCCATTAATCCAACTGTAGGCCATAATACAGTTGCAACCGTGCCAGTACTCCCAGCACTCTTTGATAAGTGTTTCTGGCACATAATGAAGCACAAGAGGAGGAGGGCGAGAAGCCTTCTGTGCAGGATCCCTCGAATTGAACAGTATCTGAAAAGGAGGATTATGGGTTTTTTTCCCCCCTTTTGTCCTTCCAGGACAGCGGCGTAATCCTTCTGAAGCCTTTGAATTAAGCAGACTGCACCTTTAAGAAGAAAATTCTGAACTCGCACTCCTGGCATGAGCACTAGAGTAATTCCTATATTATGCATTCCTCTGTAACTGCTCGCATACCAGCTTACTGTTCCCCGTTAGCAATCTTTATAGCACTGACACTATTCCCTACAGCAGTCTTCTGGAGGAATGAATGTGCGTGTGTGAAAGACCCCCCCCTCCATCAACATGAGGAACTCCTGCGGCTCAGCGATGGAAGCAGCACCGTGTTTACAATCACCAACTCAGCCCTTTAACTACAGCGGCTGCTACGGAAACTTTCTGTGGAGAAGGGGAGGGGGTCCCGACAGCTTATCTCCCAACTAGGGAAGCCCAGGCGTCTTTCCCGCCAAAATATCAACCGACAGAAGCCACCCCACCCACCCACCCAGGTCAAGTCTAAAGTCTAATCCTTCCCCAATTAAACCCAACTAACTCACCACCCCTCATCGGAACCGCACCAAAGGCGGCGGCAAAGGACTTTTGCGAAGCTTCCGAGCTTCGGGGCAGCCAAAAAAAATAAAAAAATAAAATAAAAAAAAAACTTCCCACCGGTTGCTCACCCGCGCGCTCCAGGCGCTCCCTCCGAACTCGACCTGCTCCTTTTGCCCTCCTGTCCTGTCCCCGCACCGTGCTCGGCCTTCGTCGGAGCCCCGCCCTCGCCAAGGCAAAACCCCACCTTCTCAACTCGACAGGAGGGCGTAATGAAAGCCTGTCGCTGCTGCCGCCTCCTCGCGGGAACTCGGGCGGTTTAGACCCGCGAGTCCCCCCCGAGGTTTTTCAGCCCGTCCCCAAAGAACTTGGGTCTGCTTTGCATGCCAAAACGCAACCCTCCCGTCTGGCTGCGCGATTGACGAAGCCGGGGAAGGGCTTTATAAGGGCGCGTGAAATTGTCCCATCAATCACGCAGCGTTTGGGAATCGGACTCCCCGGTTCTACAGACTGAAGGGGATGGTTTCCAAAAGGGGCGGAGGAGAAAATAGGGAGCGGGGACTCATTTGAGTTATTTCAGTCAGTGGGACGAACAGAAGTGTCAAGACCGCAATAGACAAAAATATACGACGTATTATTATTATAATAGTATTATTATTAAAAGATGCGAGGATCCTGCAGGATCCTTTTAAAAAGGGATCACCTGGATGAGGCGTAAAACCAAATTACGCGGTTGGGGTTGTCATAGAATTAAATGAAATAAAGCTTGCCACCAGGAGCGTATTCAGATGGGGAGAAACAATCTAGAACTTTGCTTCCTCCTTTATCAACTTATTGATCATTCCAATGAACACGAAGACTTGCACGCTATCCTGGTTCTTGCGCAAACTGAGTTGGTTTTTCTTTAAACAAAAGTATGTTAAACTGCCTTAAGCTGGCCATAGTTTGGGCTGCCAGGTCTAAGTGGCAGATATCCAGATGGCAAAAAAATACGGAAAACTCATGTCATTTTTGCTGTTATCTGGTTGAAGTTTGGAGGTTTGCCACCTGGATATGTTAGTTTATTGTTAGTAATTAGTCAAATGACCATACCAATTAAATTGAGTCAAACCACATGGATTTAGTATTCCTACTATAAGTTGACTGATTCATGTAATGCTAAAATGTAATAAGCTTTCACAGCATTAAATCAAATAAGCTATATTATGTCATAGGGTTTTTAATTATGTTCTGCTGACATGTTAAAGGTGTTGGAACCTAAATGGAGGCCTTGGCTGTTACAACTCATTAAGGACTTGAGCTATACTACCTCACTCAAACATGGGGTTGTATTCTGTAGCCTCAGTAAAGTATAATCTTGAGCATGCATAAATTTGGAGCTTTTTGCATCTACCCAAATTTTCCAGTCTGATCTAAAGTACCAAACTGGACTCCCCACATAAAATGGGCCTATTCAAAATTAGATCCAACCATTTCAGCAATTCAATTACTAAAACAGTAAAGAACAAAAAATCCTAGGAGCTGAGAAATTCTTCCTGCGTTGCCATTTTTGGGCCATGATTTCAGTGGACAAATAGGACAGAAGAAAAGTACTTTGTCAAGCGAGAGAGAGTTAAAAAGATCCTGCATGCTTGTGGTGAAGTTAGTCAAATAATTGTCTAACCTTTCTACTCTTGTGCAGATGTTCCAATATTTAATCCTTAATTCTTATGGAAGAGTTGTAAACCTAAAGGATTGAAGAGGAAAGTGTCCATACAATTCATTGTAGAATTGCCATTGTCCTTTTTTACTATTATTATTAAAAATGTCTGGTATAATGAAGTACAATGAGTACAATGAGACTTTCCTGTTCTTCTGTATCCCCAGCTGCAGTGATTTTTCTGATCTTGTTATCCTTCCGTCATTGCTACCTTCTCCTATCATCTCACAGCATTCCAAATGAAGTTTTATGATGACATCTAGAGAAAGGTCATGATTTTGGATTGTAAATAAGCAGAAGTAATGTTGGCCATCTTTGTCAATTACTAAGCACCAAAGCCTGCAGCTTCAAAGATGTTGCAACCTTTTGAAGGCTTTGGTACATACTGTAATTTTAAGGATCAGAACAAAAACATTTAAAGTAGTAAACATCATTTCTGTGTCATGCAAATTTGCCAAGAGGTTTTTAGATAGCTTCAAGAATTTCAAAGCCTCCTGTATGTAAAATGCATTCATTAGAATTCCTGTAGATCAATCCTTTTCAAACTTGGCAACTTTAAAATATGTAGATTTGCCAACTTCCTTTTCAGAGAAGCCTTCTACCTCTATTTGTATGCCAGCTAGAAATCAAGCAAGCTAGCAATCAAATAAGTGAGGTTTTCTTTATTATTGTATTTCCATGATGAAAAAAGAAATCACAACTTTTCAGAATTGACAAAGATTACAACTACTGTGTGGTTTGAGTTGATAGGCTTTTCCCTTATGTCTGCTGATAATTTTGTATGCTTATATCAAACTACTGATATGCTCAGGGATCAAGCCAGAAAGTAACTCTACTTTAAAACCATGAATATAAAATATAAAAAGATGTACTATGTTTCCTAAGGCTTAGCAAAACTGGAAAAGTATGGATTAATTCTTCTCTAAGAGAAACACTTTTCAAACCAATTTCTTGAATTAATGTAGCCTGTATGGTAAAGTAATATGTACTGATACAACCAATAGCAGCAATCAATATATCAGCTGCACATATGTGCAAAAATCTCTCCCAGCAACTAGAGCAGTGGTTCTCAACCTGTGGGTCGGGACCCCTTTGGGGGTCGAATGACCCTTTCACAGGGGTCGCCTAAGACCATCCGAAAACACATATTTTCAATGGTTTTAGGAATAATTTTATGGTTGGGGGTCACCACAACATGAGGAACTGTATTAAAGGGTCGCGGCATTAGGAAGGTTGAGACCCACTGAACTAGAGGAAGCATTCAGAATGAAATGAAACTTCTATTATCGCATTTTCTCTTTTTTTAATGTAAAGTGCTTCCCTCACCCAAGGAGAACTAAGGTGACTTCATACATGTTTACTATTTCCTAGATAATAGATTACCAGAACATGTTATGAGCCTTTACACACAGCACTGTGTTCGCACATCACACCATATCACCATATCACCATGCAATCAGTTTTGGTGATTTATAAAAAGCATTGAAAGATTGTGTGGACCCTTTATTGTTCAATAAAGCTTTGGTAACAACATTATGGTTTACTGCAAAGTAGGAACCTAGCAGTAATTTCACTGGCCTTTTTTCATCATGGCAACACAGCAATTATGCAATCCATAAATTTTCAAACCAAAATAATTATTCAGGCCAAAATGTAATGCAAACAGGTCCCGTATTTAAATTTATACTGTCAGTAGCACATGCATGCATACATTACACCTCAGAACCTTCCTTTATTAGTTATTTTCAGCATCAGTGGAACAGCCTAGCAACCAGAGTTTTGTCCCTATCCCTATGAGTGTGACCTTTGTCAGACTATGATTTACACAGCTTTATCCCACTGTTTTCTAAATCACAAAACCCCAGCAAGGCCAACAAACACAAAGGAGGATAGAGATTGTCAAGACAATGCATTATTATGCCAGCAACATTTTCTACTGCCACCATAAAAATTGAGCCCTGCTAAGGACTACTAATGAGAACAGGCTTTAAGGGGTGACTCTTTCTATTTGTAGCAAAGCTATTTCTCTGTGACCACTTTTTTTTTTTTAAAAAAATAATGTGTTTATATGCATGCCACCCTTAATTAATGCCTCTGGAGCAATTTACAGTGTAGTAATTAAAATACATTAATAATCTGAACAACCACCTTTAAAAAGAAGAACAAAAAGCAGTTGTTAAACCATAATAATATTCAGCAGGAAATAAAGCCCAAATGTCATCTCTCATTGCTGGTAAATAAGAAGTAGTGTCAAAGGCCATATAATTATACCATCTATTTCTAAGTACAGGAAAAAGGAAACACTCGTACTAGCAATTTAGATTTAAAATCTGAGCTTTCCCGAAGAATGAATAGGAATGGCATTTCCTTTCATGTTTCCTGTTCCTCTTTCACTGGTCAAGAATGGCAACTAAAGCTAGGAAACAGAAAACTATCTGTAGATCACCAGCAATATTCTGGCGATTTTATCTATTCTGTGCTCTGCCTACTTGGCACACATACAGAACACAATTCTGTTCTGGGAGGTCAGATTTAATTCTGAATAAAGTGAGTTGGCAAAAACCAGGGGTGAAATCCAGCACGTTCTGACAGGTTCTGGAGAACCGTTAGCAGAAATTTTGAGCAGTTCGGAGAATCAGCAAATACTACCTCTGGCTGGCCCCAAAGTGGGGTAGGAATGGAGATTTTGAAATATCCTTTCCCCAGGAGTGGGGTGGGAATGGGGATTTTGCAGTATCCTTCCCCTGGGTGGGAATGGATATTTTGAAGTATCCATCCTCTGCCATGCCCACCAAGCCACGCCCACCAAACCACACTACGCCCACCAAGCCACGCCCACAGAACCGGTAGTAAAAAAAATTGTATTTCACCACAGGCAAAAACTCATCTGGTCCCAAGATTATTCTGTATTCTTTTTTAAAAAAATATATTTTATTAAACAGTTTTTTTAAAAAAAACAAACAAAAACAGATATTTACATCTTCTTTTCAACAGTTTTGTGTCGGTAATCCATATTTATACATTTTCTCTCTCTCTTTTTTTTTTTTTTAATTTGATTTATATGCCGCTCTTCTCTGGAGACTCAGGGCGGCTTACAATGTGTTAAGTTTACAATACATTATCTTAATGTATCTTTTATACGTATATTTCTTATATATATATATATATATATATATATATATATATATATATACCATTATATTATATTATATTATTCTGTATTCTAAATTTATCTGTTGCTTTCAAATTGGGATCATGGAAAAATCAAGCATACAGTAGTTCAACATGTTGTCTGGATGATTCCAGATGTAATGTGAAGTTTCTATCATTTTTTGTTTCTTGGGGATCAAGGTTATTTATTTATTAAATAGTTTTATATAGCCACCCAACTCACACATAGGTGAGTCTGATAATAAAATTGCTTGGATAGGAATTGCCAACTTCAGAGAAAGAAGGCCTAGTTTGAGTGCCTCCATATATTTTATTTGGATCACTGTAACATGCTCGACATGATTTGTAGGCCACCACTGTATGAAAACATTCCATCCATTATTTTATTTTTATTTTTGTTTGGATACCCTTCATAACAAATATTACAACTTCACTGATTTTCAATTAATTTTAAGACATAACTAAACATGCAGTTTTGGTCTACTAAGCCATAAAATCTTGGGTGATCTTCAAGAGCTAATTTTTAAAGGGCAGATATTTGAAGAACTGAAGTTGTATCTCAAATATAGGTAGTTCTTGAATTACGACCACCACTGAGGCCAAAATTTACGTTGCTAAGTGAAACATTTGTTAAGTAAATTTGTCCCATTTTACAACTTTTCTTGTCACGTTTGTTAAGTGAATCACTGCAGTTGTTAAATTAGTAACACTGTTGTTAAGTGAATCTGGTTTCCCCCTTGACTTTGCTTGTCAGAAGGTCGCAAAAGGTGATCACATGACCCCGGGACATTGCAACCATTGTAAATGTGAATCAGTTGTCAAGTATCCAAATGTAAATCATGTGACCATGGGAATCCTGCATGTGAAAAATGGTAATAAGTCACTTTTTTCAGTGCTATTGTAACTTTGGACGGTCACTTAGTGAATTGTTGTTAAGTCAAGGACTATCTGTATTTGCAAGCCTTAAGGTAATCATTTTGTTCTGTTTGGGAAAAGGCTCAAAATTTGTGACCTGTCCTAAATTTCTCTCCATGAAAGGTATACTGGTGGGCTGCATTTTTCTGCTGTCATCTAAACAGTATGGAGCTAGATTATCTGAAGCAGTGCCTTTTCTTATTGGTCTGCAATTTACAAGTTTCATTGGAGGCCCTGATATTTCCTATAGCAGTGATGGTGAACCTATGGCATGCGTGCCACAGGTGGCACACAAAGCCATATCAGTGGGCTCGCCAGCTCAGCTCTGGTGCACATGCGTGCACTGGCCAGCTGATTTTAGGGCCTTTTGGGCGCACCAGAAGTAGGGAAACAGGCTGTTTCCTGCCTCCGGAGGGCCTGGGGGGGTGGGGAAGGCCCATTTTTCTTTCTCACCTGGCTCCATATCCTCTCTATACATCTGGGGAGGGCGAAAACAGCCTTCTCCACTCCCTTGGAGGCCCTCCAGAGGCCTGAAACGGCCCATTTCCCATTTCCCAACTCCCAGTAGGACAGGAAGTAACGTTTTTTGCTGTCCCCAGCCTCCAGAGACTCCTAGAGAGCCAGATGAGAAAGAAAAAGACGGGCCTACCAGGCCATCGCTGCCGGGGGGGGAGTTGCATGCGCAGGTGCAGGGTGGGGCGCATAGAATTATGGGTGTGGGCATGCACATGCACGAACCTCCCCCGCCCCCCTCCTGGCACGCGATGGCAAAAAGGTTAGCCATCACTGTCCTATAGTATTATGGATATGTTTGGTTGATAGTTATCTGAAAGAAACTTTTTATATAATAACATTATATTATAGTGTACTCCTTTTAGCAGGATTAGATTTTCTGCATGTTTCCATCCCTTTATTTTTCATCTCCTATGTGTCCTATTGGGATTTTAATGGTTTTTAAGTTCTTTTTACTGATAATTTCTGATTGCACCGAATAACTTAATTTCTTTATGACTCTCCCATAATTTTATTTTAGTTTGATTTGAGTAGGATCGCCCATATAGCAGATGGAAGATGCCCTTTACAAATACAATAATTAAGTAATTTGTTCATTCATTGCAGTTTATATATTTCTCAGTCCAATAAAGAGAGCCAGTTTGGTCTAGTGATTAAAGCAGCAGGCTAGAAACCAGGCGATTATGAGTTCTAGTCCTGCCTTAAACATGAAAGCAAGATGGGTGACTTTGGGCCAGTCACAATGTCTCAGTACAACTTATCTCACAGGGTTGTTGCTGTGTGGAAAATAGGAGGACTTATTTATAAAAATAATAAAAGCAGGATTTAAAAAATCTAAAAAAAGAAGCTCATGCAGTTTACAAACAAAAAAATACAACATAGATAAGACTGACAGAAAACGTAAGAGAAATCAAATAACATCCCAAGGAACAGACATAATATTTGACAACAACATTATGACAGGAAGGTCTTCCTTATTACCAGTCTATTTCCAAGGATCTCTGCAAAAGTTAGGTTTTCATGGATTTCTGACTGTCAGGACCAATGTAACTTCTGCAGGAACACTATTCCAAAGTGGGGGGACGGCAGAGTGACTTCTTAATTTTTTATTTATTTTTTATTTTTCTTGACCTGATGGGCATCATTTAGTCACACTGATGATCAACAATTACTTCACTAGGTTCTTGTCATTGGGGTTGCTTCAAGTCACCTTATTTTGCCTCTGTTTTGAATTGCCTTCGATTTTTCCAAGTGCCATGTTCTTTTATAATGACTCTTGCCATTTCAATAAGTATCAGAAACATTTAAGATTAGCTTCATTATTAATGTTTCAAACAGTAATCTGGTTGTAGTTCATCTAGTAATGAATCATTTGTTCTTCCTGGGGACTAAGGTATTCGCAATAAATTTTCTCAAAACTGCAATTCAACAGTAAGGTTTTTTTTCTTCATTCAGTCCAATGTTCCGGCTTTCACAGCCATATGCTACAAATTGGAAACCATACCCTTGCAGTAGGATCCTTGCATGTGTCCACCCTTTAATGATTTGTCTAAATCTGTAATAATTGTTCTTCCACATAGGATATTTCCTTTTTTTTTTCATGATTGCAGTCACAATTTCTTTGAATTTTAGAATCGGGCAAGACAAAGTCCATTACCATATCTTTTGCCTAGTTACATTATGCAGGTTTTTTTGTTGACATAATCTTGGGATAAAAGAGGGAGGGAGGGAGGGAGAGATAGGTAGGTGTGTGACTGGAATTGGACATACTGCCTTCACTGTCAACAAGAGGTTTCTGTAGTAATATGTAGAAACCATAGTTGGAGAACTTCCTAAAATAATCCTTCTTGAGAGAGTTCTAAAATAAACTATAATCATTGAATCAATAAATAAAAGTGGGAAGGGAAAGCAGACTTTACCAACTACTTAGTATTAGTGAAAGCTGTTTTAGAACTAATACGTATTTAAAAAGAGGAATCTCTGTCAGACAAAAGTTTTTCTTACCAATTTTGCAGCTAATTTATGATTCAAGTAGTATGTTCAAATTTTCATCATTTTTTAAAAAACACAATGGATGAAAAAAATATTCAGAGTCTAGTGATTAACCAGCGAAGGTGTCTTTATGAACAAAAAATAAGGGATGATAAATTATCAAATGTATCTTATAAAAACAGGGTGCTATATTTTAATCTTTTTATGTAATGGGCATGCAACCAGTACGACAATAGATTGTACAATAGCAAACATTCCTATCATAGCTATAGAAGCAACATAGTGCTAATTTTAACAAAAAGAATGTTTTTTGAATTAGTCCATAGCCCAATTCACCATGGGCCATTGTCTTTATCCTGCCATCTTTAGTTGAAGGCTGCAACTTAATGTAAGATACTTTAATATAAAATATTAACGGTAAATACCCTCCCCCCAAATCAAGCACAATATCTACTGATTACATGGACAACAAACAATCTGCATGGACAAGCAAAATGATTATGTGGAAACAAATTGTGTAGTTTGGCAACAATATATAAGTGGTTTGCCATTAACTTTCACCAGGATTTGTTTGTTTGAGTCTATTCCCCAGGGTTTTCCTGATATTCTCCCATCCATATTAACATATCTGGCCCTGCTCAGCACTTTTTTTTTATTTTATTAAAGTGGTTTCAAGAATACATTTTAAGTAAACTGATAAGTGATGTCACTGAAGACATATTTGGCATAAGTATTTGTTTTAATTCCCCAGTAAAACAGCCTGAACATTGCCAAATAGAGTCAGAGTTTTGTTATTTTAAATTCCAAAAATGTAGAAAGAAAAACATTCCATTGTAATTAGGAATAAAACCCAGGTGTCATTGAACTAGAATAGTTATTAATTATTTTTCAGGCTCAGAACTTTTTGGATTACTGTATATTTTTCCAGAATATATATTGCCCTTTTATGTTTAGATCTTGGTTTAAGTCCTCAGTTTTCAAGCAGACACATTCTTTTGGAAAGTCTTGTGCATACCTTCTATAACTCCTGTTAGTCTTGGCTTGCACCTTCAAGTTTCATGCCACTTAAATTCATGTTGAAATATTTTGGTCATTGTTTCTGAAATTGAGCTTAAAAAGAAACAGATAGAGGAGTGCAAACTAGCTAATGTAGGACGTTAGCACCCACCCCTTTCCTAGAAGAATGAAATACTTTAGGAAATATTAAAAAAACAGAATATTATATTTCCCTGGATGAGAAAAGGAGAAGCATGTTTTTAAAGACAAAACAGCTTCCAGTAGCCCTCTGCCCCCTCTTCAGCTCCAGGGTGATGGGATTAAGACACGGCCCTTAGGACATGATAGGATTAGCCCTCTACCCATCTCATCACATGGCACCTGGGAAGATTACATCACCCAGCAAGGCTCAACCAAGCCTGGGACTCAGGACAGCCCACAGAGTTGCCCAATGGTGAAATCCGAACCGGTTTGCCACCGGTTCACTGGCTGTGCATTGCGCGCCAAATGCACGCTGTGTGTGCGTACGCACATGTGCAGTACACACCAAAAGGAGGCTTGGAAAGGTAAGTAGAAGCGACGGGGAGATCAGCTGTCGTGCGTGATTTAGCTTCGCTAGAAAGCAGGATTTCCTGCTTCGCTCGAAAGCAGGATTTCCTCATCCCCCCCTGCTGTTCTACTTACCTTCTCAAGCCTCCTTTTGGTACATGCTGTGGCCGCGCATGCACAGAATGCGCAAAAAGGCTTGGGAAGGTAAGTAGAACAGCGGGGGGGAGATCAGCTGTTCAGCGCAGTTTAGCTTTGTTAGAAAACAGGAAATCCTACTTTCTAGCAAAGTTAAACCCGCTGCACAACTGATCATCGGAAATACCGGTTCGGAGGAACGAGTAGCTTTTTTTCAATTGCCGATTCAACTGAATGGGTAGCTAACTACTGGTTTGCCTGAACCGGAGTGAACTGGTAGCATTTCACCCCTGGAATTGCCTCTGCATGGCCCCATGGGAGTCTGAAAACCAACCAGAATACAAGCTCAAATTCAAAAGCCCAGAGAGGGTATAAAACTCAGGCACTCTCAGCATCTCTTCCCTTTTTTTCTTCCCCCAACTTCATCAAGGCATGTGATCCTGTCCACCATTAAAAAACATCTTTCCAAGCAGTCTCCATGTTTCCAGTGTCTTTTTTCCCCACTTGGAACTGAACCCAGATGGACATTTCTTCCAACACTAGTCATTTGGTAAACGTACTGCCAATTTCCTTGTACTTGACAAAGGCATTCTGCTTTCATTGTGCCTGGGAAAAGATAAGGCTTCCTTCCGTCAGTGAATTTGAACCTGAATATTTACCTACACATACCTTCTTTAGAACAAAAACTTGGGCCTACATCCAACTTGCCATGCAGAGAACAGCAGTGATTCTGTTCCAAACATTATCTGGAAAAGGAAAATGTGAGCTGTATAAAGTAGTTGCAATAACTATTTAGTGAATTGCAAAAGGATTTAACATGTAAAGGCTACATATCATTTCTGATACAGGGAATTTCTGATTGGATATATAGATTATATTTATGTGGGGTGGGGGAGCTAGAAAATTGGATTTGAGGTTAGAGTTGCAGAGGAAGTCAGAAATATAGGATATTTTCATATGAATTTAGTGCCATACATTTTCTTTAAACATTACTCAGTTTTCAGAGCTTCCTTTAAATTTTGTTCCAAAAAGGCTGCCAAGCTTAAGAATCTTGTGGAACTGATACAGACAAAAGTACATGAATTGTTCCTGTGCTGCTATTATTCATGCTGCTACCAATTGAGTTAAGAAGAAATGTATGCATGGATCTTGAAGGAAAATTCACAGAAGAATGCCAATTTACTTTGCCAATATAACCAGTAAGGAAACCAACTCTTTCACAGATCAAGAGGTTCAGTGTACAACCTGAATAAATTAACTGCATATAGCAACTTTGTTCATGGTAGTCTCTCTTTGTTTAACAGTTTTAAAGGCAATGAAGCGAAATGAAGCTTCTGTTTCTTTTCATTGCTTGAAAAGGAACACACTGCTTTCTTTGAGTCAGCCCATCTTAAGCATAGTCCCATGATCACCGAGTCCCTTGCTGCTTTGTCTAAAGCCCGTAATTGTCTTTAAGATTGAGCATCAATTGTCTTTTCTTGTCTCTCCTCCCCTTCCCTCCACTCCACTCCACTCCTGTCCCCTCCCCTCTTCTCTCTTGATTCCTAGTGACTACCTGGACAAGTAGTTTTCCTGACAAGATTTCAGAAGTGGTTTGCCACTGCTTTCTTTTTAGGTCCGAAGATACCTATCTGGCTTTGTGCCCAAGACAGGACTAGAAATCATAGTCTCCTAGTGTTTTAACCACTACATTGGACTGACTCAAGAGTCATGTACCAGACTTCAATCTCCAAGTGAGAGTTGGAGAGATATGTATGTCTTATTGGCACCTTCCACACAATTCATCCATTGAATCCAATATGTACTTCTTTATTGATGAAGCTTTAGCTCCCTATTTTCCTCCTGACAGAAAATCAGGCCTCTGTTTGAGCTTCTAACCCTAAAGCAAATGGTTGTTTTGTTTAAACAAGGAACCTGCCTTCTGAAAGACCACCATCAAAGTTGTTATGTGGATGGTGATTATTACCCCCTTTAAAGTTATTTTTACAACCAATATATTCAGGATTCAAAATTGAGACTTCCCTCCCTAACCCTGGGAGCATCAATGTCAGAACTGGCTTGGGGTGGGTGGTGGAGTAGACAGTTGGGAACTTCTTTATTTCCAAAGCTTGATATATTTGACCCTATTTTAATTTGGATCCAAATATAAACTTTTCTAGGATTCAACTTTTATGCAACATATATTTGTTATCTAGATATGAACAGCTGAAATTTAATGCTTTTGTGTTTCTCTTACCTGAAACAGAAACTGCTTCTTTTGTACTTTTTCAGTTTTTCTTTCTTCTAATAACTATTTTAGCTTCCCACCCACTCCCCCCAGCTTCTCTTTTAAATTAGCAATTGAACTTCCTTTTGCTTTGTTGCTGTCCAACCCTGTTATTTCCCTCGCACCTCCTTTCGGTCTGAATGCTGGTTCTCCTCAGGTTGCCATTTCTCTTTTTAAGTTGGGGGTGGTTGGAATTAATATGCTCCTTGTGAATACTAACTGAAATCTTTTTCTGTTCTTTAAAAACATATTTGTTTTGTCAACAAAAATAAAGTACAAAAACCCCCTCCATACATCCAGCATTAACAACAACAAAAATAAAGAAAAAATATTGGTGTACAAAAAAGGAAAACAAATGACCCAAGTATCAAGCAAATTTAACATTAAACATATAGAATCCATCCTGGCTGGATGGATGGGGGAAAAATAGATGAATTCTCCTCCACTTTACATATCGGGGCTACAAATAGTTATAAGCTTTCCCGTCCCTATTTAACAATCCTTTTCACTCCTATAATATGACTGTTCCCCCCCCACAACTTTATGTTTGCATAGTATGTAAAAGAAAGCTGTGAACCTTTTAGAAATGAAATGTTTGTCTCTGATAAACATTTCCCACTGTTTAGAGTTGAAAGTGCTTGTTCAGCTGCGATGACTTATTTGTCTAATGACTCCATGTTGGTTGTAAATCAGAGTAAGAATCTGAGCAAACTGTTCTCAGTTTAGACAGAATATAATGGAATATCGGTACATGTGCTGTGTGTATGTAACACAGCGATATGGAAAGATCTACCTGTACACAAACACCCATGCAAGTTAGCAAAAAATTGGAACTGAAGATGTTCAGCAGCAGAAATTAGCAAAACTCTTTTTTTTTTTTCCAGAAAGTTTCTTATTTGCTGCAAATATCATTATGGAGGTCTTTGAAATAGGAATGTGTGAGTGTACGTAAATTCAGACTACATAGTTGCATTTTTACTCTATTGCCTTATTTGTATTCATTTATGAAATATTCTTTACATTTTCTCTAAATTAAAAAATAGAAGAATTATATTTGTTATTACAAGGAATTTGTCCTAATACATACAATTCTATGTGTCTCCTGTTAATTGAGGAACTTAATTCAACAATAATGCATAAATTGACCATGACTTATTTCAGTGAAGCACTTTACCATATAGAGGCAAAGTGCCTTATTGTAGCAGTGAATCTCTCTCTCTACCTTCCTGAAACATAGGCCTGATCTGTGTCACTTCTCTTCAACAAAGGCTTTTGACTTTCTTTTTGAAAGGAAAGAGGTCCACCATGCCTAAAGAGGCTCTTTAGAAATAGATATAGAATAACAGAACTGGAAGGAACCTTGGAGGTCTTCTAATCCAACCCCGTTTAGGCAGGAAACCCTACACCACTTCAGACAAATGGTTATCCAACATCTTCTTAAAAACTTCCAGTGTTAGAGCATTTACAACTTCTGGAGGCAAGTTGTTCCACTGATTAATTGTCCTAACTGTCAGGAAGTTTCTCCTTGTTTCTAAGTTGCTTCTCCCTTTGATTAGTTTCCACCCATTGCTTCTTGTCCTACCCTCAGGTGCTTTGGAGAATAGCTTGACTCCCTCTTCTTTGTGGCAGCCCCTGAGATATTGGAACACTGCTATCATGTCTCTCCTAGTCCTACTTTTCATTAAACTCTAGTCCTTCTTTTCATTTAAATTGATTCAAGATGTTAGTTAGTTCATTTCTCCATTGATAGTAATTCTGGCTCCATCTTGCTTCCAACTCCTGGGCCTTTGCAGTCATAGAATCACGAGGAAATGTTGTCTTTGAAGCTCCTCTTCAACGGAATTGCTCAGACGATTTGAACAGTAAGCAAATGATATTCTTTGCTTTATGTTTATAGCATTTAAAAGTCAGTAAATGAAAAGATTTGCAGATGATCATCAAACTGTTTCATGAAATTGATGAGGAACAACACTGGCACTGTAAAAATTCTTAACATCAGGTTAGCCCCAGGTGTCATACCGCTTTTAGCTGTCTGGCATTCTGTATACATTTTGCTATCCAGTATTCATTTCTCATAGTTAGTTCTTCTCTTTCAAATGCTCAGCAGATTATGCATTTCTTCCAGCCCACGCCAGCCTATGAACTTCTTAGAGTCCTTTTTTCATTACGACCAGCTTTTCTATCAAGATATTCCATTACAGGGAGTCTTTTTGAATAAAATTAGTTAATATATCATGCTAAATTTAAAATTAATGAGCACGAGTATTGTTTTTGGAATCTTTACATAACAGGGAGTGCTTAGCCATTTCCTTGTTCCTAACCCAAGGCTTTTAAAAGCTTTTTCAAGCAAGAAACATTTTTGCTTTTATAACGTTCCCTGCCATCTAAGCTTTAAAATGATATGTTCTAACTTCAAAGCAGTATTCCTGTAATTGCTACATTATCTTCAAAAACAACATACAAATGAATAGTCAATTAACTCTAGAGTTAAATTTGAAGTTGGGGATTGATTTTTATCCTTAATACATCTTTCCACTTACCTAGATAAACATGACTACATATGTATTACTGCAGAATAGGACTAGACAACAGTTCAGATTTGATTTCAGAAGGGCACAAGGGTTGTGCCTACTACCTGACTGCAACTCATTAAATCAGCCACATCTTTTCTCATGAAGAAACACAGATACTTTAAAAAGTTATAAACAGATGCTATATTTGTGACCCTTTACACTCTTAGCACTTTTTGGGAATCAAACCTGAAGCTCCGTGTCATCCTACCAAAAAGAAAAGAAGAGGAAAAGAAGACAAAAATGGCATGTTTGTGTATACTAATTAATTTTTAACTAGAAGTGCAAACTTTAACAAATGCTGCACTTCAAAAAGAAATACAGGTAGTCCTTGACTTACAACCCCAAATTTTGAGCCCAAAATTTCTGTTGTTAACTGAGACATTTGTTAAGTAAGTTTTACCCCATTTTACGACCTTTCTTGCCACAGGTGTTAAGTGAATCACTGCAGTTGATAAGTTAGTAACCTGGTTGTTAAGTGAATCTGGCTTCCCCATTGACTTTGATTGTCAGAAGGTTGCAAAAGGTGATCACATGACCTTGGGACCCGGCAATGGTCGTAAGTATGAACCAGTTACCAAGCAGCTGAATTTTGATCACATGATCATGGAGATGCTGCAAATGTCATAACTGCAAAAAACGGTCCTAAGTCATTTTTTTCAATGCCGTTGTAACTTTGAATGGTCACTAACTGAACTGTTGTAAGTAGAGAACTCCCTGCAGAATATTTCTTACTAGAACATAGAAAGATGACATGGGTGACCTGTATGCTTGCATCCTATTTGCACCCTAACACTGAGCTCCACCGTCTCCACCTGTGGCTAGTCAGATCTGGAACTAGCTGTTCACTGTTGGTCTCTCATTTGAGATTGCCATGACAAATCATCAGAAGAGGAGCTGCAGAAAATTGGGTCCCAATGTGAGGTTGGTGGGACATGATCAGACACCACAAAGATTACAAGAACTATTTTTTTTAATTAAAAATAAAAAAATAAAAAAAGTTTAAAAAAAGTTTACAGGAACTTAGTTTGCTGTTATAGAGCAGTGATGGTTACCTTTTTGGTGCTGAGTGCCCAAAGTGGGCACGCGTGTGAATGCATGCACATGTGCCCGAACCCCCAAAATGCAACAAGAGCACCCTCTCTGCATGTGCCCTGCCCCCATGCATGTGCGCACATCCCCATGCATGCGCCCGGGCCCCCAATTCCATTTTGTCTTCTAGGTTGGTGCAGGAGGCCTTCTGGCATGGGGGGGGGAAACACACAACCCCCAAAATGCAATGCGAGCGCCCCCTGCACATGTGCCCCATCCCCACACATGTGCCCCACCCCTGTGCATACACCTGGCCCCCTCATGCATACACGCATGCGTCTAGCTGGCCAGCAGGAGACACGCGCGCATGCACGATGGAGCTGTGCTGGAGTGACGGCTGGCGTGCCTGCAGAGAAAGCTCTGCGTGCCACAGGTTTTCCCTCATGATTATAGAGTATAATAATAGTGAAAACTTCAAGTTTAACAGTTTCTCTCCAGTTTATACCAAAGAGAATTGAGCTTCTTTCTCACCCCTTTCTCATCAGTGCTGACCAGATGTTTATTTAATTAATCTTGCATTCGTTCTTCAAGGTGCTCTCCATGTACCTCTTCAGCGGACAAGTTAGCATGCTTTCTTTGAAATAACTCTCACCTTATGGAATATTCTTCAGGAATATCTGTTGCTTTTATCTTGCTGCAGGTCCAGAAAAACATTAACATTGTTCTTTTTTAATGTGTTTTTAGTCCTAGCTGTCTGACTGTGGGCATTTATTTGATGCCACATTTTAGTTTTTATCCTTGCTTTTATGTTAATACTGCTTTGGATTAAAGATTAAGATTGTATTTCTGACAGAGATGGAATATTTATAAGTATTGTAAAATAAATTAATGAAATAAATAAAAGTTAGGGGTCTTTAGAATAAACTGACTAATATATTCTGAGGTTTCCAAAGAGACTCCCAGAATTCATTCAGTAATAAGAACATGGCCACATGTGGTAAAAAGTCCATGGGTAATATTTGCTACTTTCTTGGTGCTATCACAGGGGTGGCAGTAAATCAGGAAAAAAAGCACTCGGGGTGTCCCAAACAGATCCCTTAGACCAGGGGTATCAAACACGCATCATCACAGCATCATCACGTAATATATTGCGACTTTTCCCCCCTTCACTAAACTGGGCATAAGCGTGGCCAGCGCATGACATATCTGTTCTGACCTAGGCTTCCTGATATAGTAAAAAGCACACCATTAGTCCCAAAAACCCCTTTTTTTATTTTATCGGCTGTGAATTCCTTTTATTCACAGCACGTGCTGAATCACCAAGAGTTTATAAATAGTCCAATAGAAGTCTGCTACAGTTCTTCGGATAAGGCTGGTAAACACCCAACTTTATCTTCTTTGACACGCTGCCAAAGACCTAATGGCAATTATCTTGGCAAGGCCACAGAAAACACAGAGTCAAAAACGGAGCTTCAAAGTACAAACTGACACCATCCACAACGTTGCTTCCTCTTCCTTTATGTCTTATGGGAGGGGCCAATCATCTCCAATCCTTACTCCCAAGTCGTCCCTTTTGTTTTAACTGTTCTTGTCTTCTGGCAGCTCTGCACATGCGTACACTAGGAACAGGCTCCCCCTGTTCCTCCGCCTGTCTGATGTCTGACTCTGGAGGCTCCAGAGTCCGCACATAACTCCCAGATGGCCCTGGCCCCATTTCTGCCTTCGATGCAGAGTCCTCATTCGAGCCTTCCCCAGACTCCAGGACTGGCCCATGTTCCTCCCCAGCCCCGTCACTGTCCGACTGCTGCCAGCTCCGCAGGCTGCTGGCAGACCACAACAATATCTGGCCCACAGGCTGCAAGTTTGACAGCCCTGCCTTAGACAATCAGGTTTTATTTTGGATTAGATACCTTAAAACTGGAACCAACATGTCTACTTGCATGATATTTTCAACCATGGTCTCTTTAATGGAGTCTCAGTTTCTCCCTCATGGTCTGCCTACTTTTCCACAGCATTAAAAAAGGGTCCAATAGACAACTGTCAATCTTAGGTCTCCATCAAAAGCAGAACTTAATATAAATATAATACTGGAAGGCTGAATAAAATGTGATGTTGATATAAGACATGATAATATTGCCTAGGGATTCAGCAGCAGCATTTGTCTCCCATGTATATGTACATGTATGTTATCCTGCTAAGCCTGGCTACAAATACAAACCAGACAGCCAGAAATGCAATTAGCTTAAACAAAAGAGCTTAAGAAGCAAAAGGATGCCAATCAATCCCCTAATTTTTCAAAATAGACATGGCCTTTTGTGGGAAAGGGGCCCAGACAAATGTTCCCTTGGCACTGCTTCTGAGTAAATATGCATATCCTCAGGCAGTAACTCTCTCTTATACAGAGACCCTGATGGGTCTGTTTTTGAATAATATCTGATCTGAGAATACTCAGATGTAAGTGCCACCAATATTTTCACATCTCATGAACTGTACTCAGTTTTGCCACTTGTTATGGTCTATTGTTAAATTTTAAAAACTTTCTACAGAACAAACACAGGGAAAAGAGGAAGGGCATATGTAATACTCTCACACAGAGTTTGTGGTTGCTATTGGAAACTGAAACAAGCTTGGAGGAGGAATAAAACAGTATGTGAACTTCAGAATTCTCCCACTTAGTAGAAATCTATTTCTCCAAGCACCAGCTCCACCATCGATTCTGTATATGCACACAACACACAAAAGATGTGAAAATAACCATAGCTGACAGGAAGAGGAAAGAATATACATTAATTTTATTTATTGATCTAATCTATTTAGAAACTGCCTAAATTGCCATGGCAACTCTAGGCATTATACAGCTCCATTACAGTTGTAAGTCAAGAAGTACCTGCATTACTACTAATGATCTACTAAACTTGTATGCCGCCTGACTGTTAACAACTCTGGAAAGTTAGTTTTAACAATCAAACCAAGAAATTACAATAAAAACAATTAAAGATTAATTTACTTCCCCTTAATCTTTAAGAGGAAAAGATGGCAAGTATGAAGAAGTGAGGGGTGTCACCAGTCGTGAAATCCTGCCGGTTCTGTCTGTCTCGCGAGAACTGGTAGTGCCGGTGGCGCATGGTTTGGTGAACCAGTGGTGGCAATGCGAGGTTCTGCCCACCTGCCCGGATGTCATCACTTCCTGGTTTTAACCAGGAAGTAACCTGTTTTTGACCCTCCGTGCATGCGCAGAAAGCTTTGCGCATGCACAGAGGGTCAAAAATCAAATGTGATGATGGCACGTAACTTCTGAACCAGTAGGGAAGATAAGTAGATTTCACCCCTGGGTCTCATTCTCCTTCAGCAAAGACATTGATGAAGAGCAACAACAATTTCAACAACAATTTTAACAGTCCGTGTCATGGCAGATGATAATTATAGCTGCAAATACAAACTTTAAGGTTTTTTTTTTAATTAAATGGTGTCACACATTACCGTGTCTCAGGCCCTGCTGAAAAGGGAAGTCTTCAGAGCTTTCCCAAAAATCTATTACACTATCACATAAAAAGTAAAATGAATCCTGTTGCTAAATGTTTTGCTCCAAATAACAGCATATTGTTATAACTGACAATATAAGTATCAAAATCAAGACTGTAAGTCTCTTATTATCATAGGGGAACTCAGCAAAGATGAATAGTTTAACTATTGTGAATAACTGGTATTCAGATTGAATCTCTCTTTAGATAAAATGCTTGTGCAGGTGTCCTGCACACCTGTATTCTTGGATCAAGGTTTCAATTACATTCTGGAGAGTGATTAGGGGAACGTGGAGAAAGGATGGCTGGGACAGCTAGTGAAGAGATGGAGAGTGCCAAATGCATTCCATCACAATCTGCTCCTGATGAGGATGGACCCTGGCAGTTGTGAATGATGCGATAAAATGAAGAATGAAATGTGGGGTTGCCACCTGACAATTCCACAAGAAAAATAAAATAGAATTGGACAGAATAATGTCAAAGAAGATTGATGTCTGGATGCAGCCTACCTTTCTGACAAAAAACAGTTCTAATTTTGGATTTAAAAAAAGAGAATCATTCAAAATATTATTCAAAAGGCATCAAAATGTAACCTTTGTGGACATTTAGCTAGCAAGCATCAATAGAAAGGAAGAAGTGTAACTTTTAAGATACTTTTGATTCCTGAGGTGTGAAGAAAGTGTAAATCCTTTTTCTAGTTTAGGATTTATGTGATCTTACATGCACATAGATAAGTGTGATAATTGAGAAAATTGTGATAATTGTGATAATTCATTTTTCTGTACCCCTTAGCTTGATTACCAAATCCAACTGATTTAAAAATGGAGTAATCTCAAGATAGTAAAGTTGGATCTTCAAAGATAAACAATATTAACAACCTCTTATATCTGCTTAATAGCAGGCTGTGAAATTTGAAGGATTGTATATATACTTCTTTTCCTAAAATACTAAGAATGAGCCACACAGTCCAACATTTATTCATTGCATGTTTGAGTAACTATCAATTGGATCTTTCTGTAGAGAAATGGAGGAATTTTAATAATTGACCTAAAATTAATATTGTCAAATGTCAGACAATCTCTAAAAGTAACATGCTTTGCCACTTAGATAAAGCAGAAATGCTATAATATAACCCACCCTTCAAGCATTAAATGAAAGGTTTTGTAGACAACTCTCAAGCACCATTTTGAGGCAGGATTAGAGAAAAATCATGTTAAGTTTATAAAGAAAAAAAGAAATTATTCAGTAGAGACAGAGTGATAGCAATCTAATCATAGATAGATGAGAAATAACGTGACTCAGAATAGTTCAGATGAAGTTGCAGATTATGAAAATCATGCTTTATCTTTCATTAAAAATGGAATTATTAGGTATGGTTGGAGTCTTAAAGATTGTTTGAAGAAATAAAGAAAACTGCTATACTTAGATTCATATGTTTAAAAGCAGTTCAGAATTATTTTTCATAATGACACTGAACTTTTTTGATGCTGTGTACCCAGTTTTCCATAGAGGGCACACACAACCACACACAAATTGGAAATTTGGCATTAAAGGATTTCCATAGATCTTCCTCGATCATGTCAGTTATGTGATTCTATTAACCTGTGAAAACTAGGCATATGCCAATGTTTCATTTTCAACAGTGGTCAGTCAGACATGGTTAGTTGTAACATAAGAATAAAACTATAACCATTGGTTCTATAAATCCCTCTAGTATTATCTGATTGATATTAGTTGAGCAAAAGGCAATCATTGTTTATTTTTTTAAGCATACTTCTAATTGTTTTAATAGCCAACAAAAAACTTACTTAAAAATTGCACTGAACCAATCATTTACTGCAACTCAATTGTCAGTATTAATAGTATTCAAATCTTTGATGGAGAAAATACATGTGGAAAAAGTAAGCTTAAAAATATATTTGAAGATTAATAGTAACTGGTAGAAAAGATCAACTGAACATGTATAATAATCTACCCTCAAACGAAAGAAAACTCTGGGGTTTTTTTAATGCTTTTTATTTTTCAGTGAAAATATTCAAGAAAAACCAAGTTAAATGTGAAAATTAAATGTGGTTTGTGCAACCAGGATGATTAGGGGATTGGAGACTAAAACATATGAAGAACGGTTGCAGGAACTGGGCATGGCTAGTCTAGTGAAGAGAAGGACCAGGGCAGACATGATAACAGTGTTCCAATATTTGAGGGGCTGCCACAGAGAGGACGGGTTCAAGCTATTTTCCAAGGCACCTGAAGACCAGACAAGGAATAATGGATGGAAACTGACCAAGTGGAGATTCAACCTAGAAATGAGGAGGAACTTTCTGACAGTGAGAACAATCAACCAGTGGAACAGAAGTTGCCTTCAGAAGTTGTGGGAGCTTCATCACTGGAAGCTTTCAAGAAGAGACTGGACTGCCATTTGTCAGAAATGGTGTAGGGTTTCCTGCGTTAGCAGAGGGTTGGACTAGATGACCGATGAGGTCCCTTCCAACTCTGTTAATCTGTAATCTATAATATTGGTGGGAGAAAAAGAACGAAAAAGGCATCTGATTATAATGGAATATCATATTAAAAGATGATAGATTCAGATAGTGGATTTGCAATAACCAAAAAGATTTCTGGCCAGGGTTCAAATCCTCTTTAGAGTCAACCAGGTTATCAGACAAACTTCCAAACTTTTTTTTTCTTCCTTTGAATGGCAAATATTTCTCCTCAGGGCTATATGAAAAACAAAGATTAGACAAAGAGACACTTCGTATAGCAGGATCCTTTCTGGAAGTAATTCCAAAGTCCTTTTCTTCACTTTCAAGCTTTTTTCTGAATATGGAAGACAAATATACTATGGAAGGAAATGCATTAAAGTGATTCACATGAACTCTTCCTTCCCTTTGATTTGTCCCCTGGGACTTTAAGGAAGCGTCAAGAGCCCTGGTTTCCGCACTTGGTTTCCAATTACAAAAGGGAAACACTGTTAACACAAGAGCATGGGTACGTAGGTGTGTTTTGGAGAAAGCTTTTGTGTTGTGTGGGAGCGCAGAGAGGAAGAATTCACAGTTGAGGGAGTGGACCAGCCATCAGCTCAGCAGGCAATTGATGGTGAAGGAGGAGCCAGTTGGGATTTCTACAAGGCTACAGCAGATTCAGACAAGCTGAAAAGGAATCTAGCAGTTTCACTACCTCAATAGAGAGGCTACAACCAAATAGTAGCTGGTAAAGCTTCTTCCTTTTCCCACTTCAGCACAGACTGAGAAACTGCAAAACCAACATTTCAGAAGCAATTCAGAACAGCAGCTAAGTGCAATAGAAGCTAAGTAACTTGAAGGTGGCTAAGGGCTGGTTAAACCCCATGTTATAAATTCAGGCAACAGCAACAGAAAACAGAATAACAGAGTTGGAAAGGACCTTGGAGGTCTTCTAGTCCAACCCCCTGCTTAGTCAGGAAACCCTACACCACTTCAGACAAATGGTTATCCAGTTGTCTTCTTAAAAACTTCCAGTGTTGGAGCATTCACAACTTCTGGAGGCAAGTTGTTCCACTGATTAATTGTTCTAACTGCCAGGAAATTTCTCCTTAGTTCTAGTTTGCTTCTCTCTTTGATTAGTTCCCACCCATTGCTTGTCTTGCCCTCAGGTGCTCTGGAGAATAGCTTGATTCCCTCTTCTTTGTGGCAGTCCCTGAGATATTGGAACACTGCTATCATGTCTCTCCTAGTCCTCCTTTTCATTAAACTAGACATACCCAGTCCCAACAACCGTTCTTCATATGTTTTAGCCTTCAGTCCCCTAATCATCTTTGTTGCTCTTCTCTGCAACTGAGGAGAACAGAGTTGTTCTTAGGACTGTATTAGATAAAAACTTATGCATGGGCATATACATTAGTGTAAAAATAAGATTATGTGCCATCAAGCATCATTTTCAACTCCTATTGACCATGTAAATTCTCATAGAGATTTTCTCCATGATGGTCTATCTTTAACCTGTTGTTACAAGCCTTCTAAAAATACACTCATCCCTACTATAATGGAGTCTGTCTACCTTGATGTTGAAAATCCTCTTCTTCTCTTTCCTTTACTTTTCCCAGCATTAGTGCCTTCTTCAGAGAGCTACGACTTCACATAATGTGTCTAAAGTGAGATTATTTGAGTATGGTCATTTGTGGCTTGAGTAAGAATGCTGGGTTGGTTTGTTTTCTTGGCTGTCCAGAGTATTTTCAGGAGTCTTCTCCAGCACCAAAATTCAAATGAATCAATACTCTTCCTATACTGCCTCTTTAAAGTCCAATTTTTGCTTCCATACATTGTCACAGGGAATAGGCTCAGTGATAAGGGTTACAAATAATAAAAGCCTCCCTGTGGCTTGTGTTATTTCTTTCTTTGGTTTTTTTTTTGTTGGTGGTCTGTAAGGGTGGTATAGATAAGAAATATACTTCTTGCTCTTGTAAAAGACTGTGGCTAAAAACCCATATTCATAAAGTTTAATTCCAACTTTTTACACGTTTATAAAAATGTAAACCAGTAAAAATGTTTAAATATTGTTGTAGATCAAATGCAATTAAAATATATGAAATGTATGCATTGTAATGATATGTCATTAACAATAATGTTCTGTCTCCTGCACAGATTTTATATAATTCCAAATATTCTCAGAACCTACATAGATGGTCATCCATCTCATGCAATGTTCTAGGTGCACAAGAAGCAATGAAAACATGGTAAACATGAAATCACCCTTTTCTTCCCCAACAACCCACCAAATCTCAACCCCATCTTTGCACAATGGTAAGGGAAAGAGTCAAGCCTTCACTCTGTAGGAAGTTAGCACCCACCCCTCCTGGGAAAATGGGATATTTTAGGAAATATTAAAAGGGCAGAATATTTCCCCTGAAAGGGAGGCAGAAACTCAGCCCCCCACCCACCTTTGTCAATGGGCCATCAAGGCCTGGGCCAGACTATTCTTCATAACAAAGATCTGCCTCCTTCAGGTAGAGCCATAATAGGAATCCCAAAGCCCTTTCATTACATCATCACCCAGCAAGAGTCAACCAAGCTTGGGACTCAGGACAGCCTACAGAGTTGCCCCTGCATGGCCCCATGGGAGTCTGACAACCAATCCAGAGGTAGTATTCAGCAGGTTCTGACCAGTTCTGGAGAACTGGTAGTGGAAATTTTGAGTAGTTTAGAGAACCAGTAAATACCACCTCTGACTGGCCCCGCCCCCATTTATGCTCTGCCTCCCGAGTCCCAGCTGATTGGGAGGAAATGGGGATTTTTCAGTAACCTTCCCCTGGAGTGGGGAGGGAATGGAGATTTTATAATATCCTTCCCCTGGAGTGGGGTGGGAATGGAGATTTTACAGTATCCTTCCCCTGGAGTGGGGTGGGAATGGAGATTTTACAGTATCCTTCCCCTGTCACGCCCACCAAGCCATGCCATGCCATGCCACGCCTGCCAAGCCACGCCTACAGAACCGGTAGTAAAAATTTTTTGAATCCCACCACTGAACCAATCAGAATACAAGCTCAAATTCAAAAGCCCAGAGAGGGTATAAAACTCAGGCACTCTCAGCATCTCTTCCCTTTTTTCCCTCTTCATCCAAGATCTTCTTGGGTGGTGATCCTGTCCACCATTAAAATCATCTTTCCAAGCAGCCACCATGTTTCCAGTGTCTTTTTCCCCACTTGGAACTGAACCCAGAAGGATATTTCTTCCAACAACTTCCTGGAATTGCTACTGGTTTCTGCCATCCGGAAAATTGCTTAGGATCAGATTGGATCATGGGCTGAACATAAGTTTTCTACTGCTGCAGTAGATACTTCCATACACCTGAAATGCCCACGCAAGCCACTTGAAATTCAGTGCTGCAACTAAAGGATAATTATCTCTTCAAGGTTTCTTCTTGACATGATGTCTTCCTGAACATTTATTATAGGAATTGATAATTTGCATAATAAATCTGCATGTGATACATTTGCATCTTTATTCTAGAACAGATGTTTAAAGAAAACATTCTTGGCTAATTGATGCTCTCAGATTGATGCTCAACAGCAATGAAAATAACCGAGAGTCAAGCAATAAAAATTCTTTACTGAACAAAGTAATACTATAAAAGTAATACTATTAAAGTTAAATTGGGGGAGGGTTGGGTTTGCTCAGGTAAGGTGCATGAAACTAATCTTTAAAGGGGAGAATGCTGAATGTATCATTGGTATCACTTGATAATAGCTCTGTAGTAGTTACAGCGAATGAGGATCAAATATGTTGTTTAATTTAATTGATTTGGTTTTAAGCTTTGTATTTTTGTTTTAACCATAGTAAGCCACCTTGAATATTTCTATAAATAGAAAGGAGGGACATAATGCAGTCAGTAAATTCATAAATTTTATATTACATTAAAATAAGTCATAGTAGATAATAATTTTATTGGAACTAACCATAGTAAATAAATAAGGTAAAGGTAAAAGTTCCCCTCGCATATATGTGCTAGTTGTTCCCGACTCTAGGGGGCGGTGCTCATCTCCGTTTCAAAGCTGAAGAGCCAGCGCTGTCCAAAGATGTCCATGGTAATGTGGCCGGCATGACTAAACACTGAAGGCGCACGGAACTCTGTTACCTTCCCACCAAAGGTGGTCCTTATTTTTCTACTTGCATTTTTTATGTGCTTTCAAACTGCTAGGTTGGCAGAAGCTGGGAGAAGTAACGGGAGCTCACCCCATTATGCGGCACTAGGGATTCAAACCGCTGAACTGCCGACCTTTTGATCGACAAGCTCAGCGTCTTAGCCACTGAGCCACGGCATCCCACATGCAGTTTAATAAGGTATACAAGGTTTTAAATTTCACATAATTGTTCTTCATATACAATACTACAAAAATGAAAGATTGTATCAATTTACATGTTGCATTCAGTTACTAACAAAATTATTGCTTCTTTTGGCTTGAAAATCAATTACCTTCTATGTCCTATATCTTTCTTACTATGCATGGAATACACAGATATTATATCATGGTTTATATATAATTTTATATCAGTAGGGCCAGAAAGTAATGGAGGGGGGAAGTGGATTCCCTATCCCATTTCTTGCTAACAAATATATTCAAATTAGAAACTTCACCTTAAACTGACTTTAATATGCAGATCATGTAGCTGTAAGGTGCTATGAATGCATGATAAGAGTTGTCTAATCTCTCTTCCATAAGCATTATATAAACCCATGATGGCGAACCTATATAGCCATATCAGTGGGCACATCAGCTCAGCTCTGGCGTGCATGTGCGCGCTGGCCAGCTGATTTTTGGGCCTTTTGGGCCCACCAGAAGTAGGGAAACAGGCTGTTTCCTGCCTCCAGAGGGCCTGTGGGGCTGGGAAGGCCCGTTTTTCTTTCTCACCTGGCTCCAGATCCTCTCTATACATCTGGGGAGGGCAAAAATAGCCTTCCCCACCCCCTCGGAGGCCCTCTGGAGGCCTGAGACAGCTCATTTCCCAACTCCCAGTTGGACAGGAAATGACGTTTTTTGCTGTCCCCAGCCTCCAGAGACTCCTAGAGAGGCATGTGCAGGGCAGGCCGCATAGAATTATGGGTGTGGTCACACGTGCGTGCAAATCTCCCCCCCTTCCTGGCATGCGATGGCAGAAAGGTTAGCCATCACTGATATAAACCATATCAATTATAGATTCACTGTAGACGTTAACTGTAAATAAAAAGCGATGCCTTTTTCTCACCAGAAATAGTCTCTTAGATCTGCAGCATTTTAAATTATTACTTAGTATTATTTCATCTCCTTTCTTTAGGATATGGGTATGTTTTTATAGTTATATAAAAATAACACCGAAATTTGCTGAGGTATCTGGGTTGCATATTAGTAATTGTCCTAAAGTTATTGAATCGGGTTGAGGACAGGGGTGGATTCTACTTAACTTTACTACTGGTTCGCAACGGGGCCGCGCGCGCTCTTCTGTGCATGCGTAGAAGTGTTTTCATGATGTCAGGGTAAGTGGGTAGAGTCTCCTGCCGGTTTTACTACCGGTTCTATAGAACCGGGGGCAACCCACTACAGGTTGAGGATAGACTCAAGCTCTCCTCTTAATCCTATCTGGTCAGGATTCAGTTTTCATGGTGGTCAACTCCATGCCTATGAAAAGCTTGGTTTACATTCTCCAGCTGCTGACGTTGAAACTGTTTTAGATACTGAAGATACTTAACATAGTTAACTGTTCATAATCTGACCATCCATAAATCTGTTCAATCCCTTTTTTAAATTGTCTGTGTTGATGTCTATCTTAGAAAACATGAGTGCCGTAATCTAAATAGGAACTTACCAGACCATGAATAGCTGGAAAAATAATTGTAATTGGTACAGTTTTCCATTATATATTTCCATTCTTTGACAACGGGCATAAAATAAAACTAATGTGTCAGAAAAATCAAAATCCTTCTCTCTCTCTCTCCCCTCTCTCCCTCCTCTCCTCTCCCCTCCCTCCCACCCTCCCTCTCCTTAATGTGTTTGTTTTATATTTAACTTTCCTTGGCTCAGTAAATTAAACTGATAGAAATGCTAATCTCCATCATAGATGTGGTGCTCTCATGTGACCCCCTCCTGCGCGAGCTACACTGGCTCCCAGTAGTCTTCCGGGTGCGCTTCAAGGTTTTGGTTACTACCTTTAAAATGCTCCATGGCTCAGGATCAGGGTACTTACGAGACCGCCTCCTGCCACCAGTAGCCTCTCACCGACCAGTTCGCTCCCATAGAGAGGGGCTCCTCGGGGTGCCGTCAGCCAAACAATGTTGACTGGCGGCCCCCAGGGGGAGAGCCTTCTCTGTGGGGGCACCTGCCATCTGGAACAAGCTCCCCCCGGAGATACGGAGGATCCAAGACTTACGCATCTTCCGCTGCGCCCTAAAAACGTTTTTATTCCAACAGGCTGGTCTGGCCTAACTCTCCCTTTTAAATTGGGTTTTAAATTGGGTTTTAAATTGGGTTTTAAATCTCTTTTAGATAAATTTGGATGTTTTAATCTTTGAGCCTAAATTATTTAATCTGTTTTTTAATAGTTTTTAACTTTTGTATGTCTTTGTATTTTATTTATGGCTGTTCACCACCCTGAGTCCTTCGGGAGTAGGGCGGTATACAAATATGAAAAATAAATAAATTAAATAAATAAATAAATAGAACATTCAAAGCAAGTAGAATTTTTCATATTCTCAAATAATGTACACTTCCAGCCAATACCAATAACTTCGCCAAAAGCAATGCTCTTTCATCTCTCGCTGGTTTGTCAAAGGCTACAGAACCAGATAAAAAACAGCGTCAACCTTCAGTCCCTTAGAAGACTTTGGGAGTGCAAGCATATCTTTTTACAAATTATTCTGCTTGAAGTCAAATTAAAAGAAAAACAAAGTCTATTGTTAAGCAGGAATAGACGGATACTGTTGGAAAAAGGAGGTGATAGTCCATTTTTGACATATGTGTAGTTATTTCTCAAGTGTGTGTATATTCTAGGACAATTCACAGATTCTGTACAGAGTAATTCTTGTCATTTTCAACAATGCAGTACAACATACAATTGTATGATGCAGTTTAATCAAGATGTATATTATATAAGTGCATATGTCTAATTAGAGAATATAAAATATCATTATTAGAATTGTCTGTTTTTCAGCTAACATTCTTAACATTCATTCCTCTCATACATATTGGCACTGTGGTACTTATAAATATACCCCCTCCTAAGTTGAGCATGTTGTAACCACACTACATGCTGTTCCCAATAGGATCAATTATCTGGAACAGGACTGGAGGTGTGGGAGGGATTGCATTGCAGGGAAGGAGAAAAGAGGGGGGAAAATATTGACAAAAAGTAAACTGGAATGTAAAGAAGTCAATAGATGACTCTAAAATCAATAGATGACTATCAGTTTGCAATTGATTTAACCCTCCTTAGTTTTTGCTCTTTAATTTTTAGACATGATTGTTAAGAACGATTAAGTTGTGTCTGTGTACTATCCATCCATTTATGCATGACCAAAGTATGGCATTTATGCAAAGCAAAATCTGTCTGTTTAAACCAAGAATGTATCTTTGAGCTGCATGTATAACATTGCTGCAATTATTCTGCAGTATTTAAATAATTCAAAAAAATACATGATCATAAAATGCACGGTTTTATTTTTACAGGCTATCTAACATCAGCTTCCCAGTTTCCTTCCCCCGCCCTTAAAAAAACACACTCTTTCCTCCAACTTACATCTGAAACGGTTTCCCCAGGAGATGCTCTGTAGAAAAACAAAGGGGAAAATTGGTAATAATTAGGAAGTTGATGAATGGAGGCTAAGCTGGGATCCAAAACATACTTCTATGAAAAGAGGTTCCAGTGAAATCAGTGAGGCCACTTCCACGTCATGTCTGAAGAATCAGAGTATGTGGAAGAAAGAAATGCTTATTGAGAACAGAGACTGGAAAACGTTAAAGGCTAGATATTGACCAGCAGCCAAAAAACATACCAAGTGGAAAAACAGACATGAGGATTTTCAAGGAGTTGGCAGGCACTTGCACAAGGAGATGCCAACACAGAACACACAAAGCGACTAAAATGAGTTAGGGCTGACGAAAGAGAAAAAAAGAAGAAAAGCCAGAGCAAGGGTAGAGAGAGAAAATAATTAGGAAAGCTCCAAGCTTTCTAAATCATGTGAAATAAAAATAAATGGAAAACCACCAAAGGCAAAATAAAATAAAACAGTAAGCATCTACAATCAATGTGCAGAGATACTCTATCAATTTGTAGCGTACAGAAAAAACAACAACTAAGAATTATGATATAGTTCATCTCTTTCATTCCTCAAGACCCTGAAGTTAAGCTTGCTGTTGGAAATAGTGTCCAACAATTAATTATTTTGCACTAAGAAATGTGTGTAAACATGTTAGATTCAAAGAACAAATTCAAGATTCCTAGAAAGCTGTATTGAGTAAGATTGTTTTCCAACCGTGAGCTGAAATTTTACTGTTTTGTCTCCACCTACTGGCAATACATTTAATCTGCAGCTTGCTCAAAGCTTCAATTTGAGTTGATTCTTGAGATCCATGTAGATGTCTTCAAGGATTGTTTGTGAGTGGGGTAGTTGGGAAAACATGCAAATGGAAGTGTTTGTAATTGTTTTCTTTTCGTTTCTTTTCCCCTGAACCTTCAGGTCTCACCTTGTTGTTGTTAGTTGCGAAGTCATGTCCGACCCATCGCGACCCCATGGACAACTTTCTTCCAAGA
This sequence comes from Pituophis catenifer annectens, assembly GCF_029215685.1. Lineage (NCBI taxonomy): Eukaryota > Metazoa > Chordata > Lepidosauria > Squamata > Colubridae > Pituophis > Pituophis catenifer. The sequence continues at coordinate 23,499,498 of NW_027256886.1, forward strand.
CTTCCTGTCCTGTACCATCCCCCGGAAACCATTTAAGCTCACGCTGACTGCTTCAGTGACTCCATCCAGCCCAGGGGTGGATTCTACTTACTTTTACTAGTGGTTCGCATTGCACCCGCTTCTGCGCATGCACAGATCAACTTTGATGACGTCCGGGTCAGTGGGCGGAGCCTCCCACTGGTTTTACTACCTGTTCTTATGAACCGGTCCGAACCGGGGGCAACCCACCTTTGATCCAACCATCTTGTTCTCTGTCATCCCCTTCTTCTTTTTCCCTCAATTGTTCCCATCATTAGGCTCTTCTCCAGTGAGTCCTTCCTTCTCATTAGGTGGGTAAAGAATTTGAGTTTCATCTTCAGGATCTGGCCTTCTAAAGAGCAGTCAGGGTTGATTTCCTCTAGGACTGACCGGTTTGATCACCTTGCAGTCCAAGGGACTGTCCAGTCCAGTCCAGTCCAAGGAGTCTTCTCCAGCACCATAGTTCAAAGGCCTCAATTCTTTGGCGCTCAGCCTTCCTTATGGTCCAACTTCCACAGCTATACATTGCAACTGGGAAAACCATACCATTGACTATATGCACTTTTGTTGGCAGGGTGATGTCTCTGCTTTTTAGTATGCTGTCTAACTTTGCCATAGCTTTCTTCCCCAGGGTCTTACCTACAGTTTGCTAAACTCTCATAGAGATTCAAAACTGATTAAGTTTTGGAAGGTGGGTTTTTCATTTTTTATTTTTTTTTAAGTCAGCCAAAGTCAGCTAGATATTGATGCTCGAACTGAGCTGCCTGCTAAAAAGAGCTTAACAGTGATGCTGTCCAAGCAGCTTGCAATTATGCAGTAAGAGAGAGGACAGCTTGGAGAGGGGAGCAGAGGGAATGGGAGGACTCTATTACTATTATAGACCAAAAAGGAAAAGACTACTATAGTGAAACATTGTCTAGTGTTAACAGTAACAATTGATAGGAAAATAGGCATGCTGTATATCTCAGTGTATACTGTAACACAGAATAGTATTTATTGTCTAATAGGCAATTTAAATAAAATAAGTAAGCATGATCTGGGTTTAGAGAGAAGCTTTGGAGATTAAGTGTAAACCAGAGGTGGGTTTCAGCTGGTTCTGACTGGTTCTTGCCAGTGGAGATGGAAATTTTGAGTAGTTTGAAGAACCGGTAAATACCACCTCTGCTTGGCTTCGTCCCCAATCTATTCGCTGCCTCCCAGTCTCCCAGCTGATTGGCTAGAAGGAAAAAATTAGGGCTCGGTTTGACAAGAGAAAAAAAAAACAAGACATCATTGCTTTGAATTGACAAGCCAAGAAGCCTCCCAACTGATTGGCCAGAAGGAAAAAATCAGGGCTCGCTTTTCAGCCGGGAGATTATTTGGCAAAGAAGAAGAAGAAAAACAAAAAACAAGAACAAGATGCCGTCGCTTTAAATTGACAAGCCAAGAAGCAGCTGCTGGAAGGAGGTTTTTACTTGCAGAAGCGAAGTGACATTCAGCAGTTTGTTTCTGGGTCAGCTGAACAACAAACTGGATAAGAGGAGGGATTCTTATACGATTCTATGTTTTTGATGTTTTGGGGTTTGTGCAACATAGGCTTTGTGTTTCTAAAAAGGTTTGGGTGATTTCCATTGTGAAATATCCTGTCTTGAATGAGTTTTCTGCCTTCTTGTAAATGGAGCCTAACTTCCAGCTTCCACTTTCTATTATCTCTAAGCACCGGTAGCTGTTTTCTTCTTACAAAGTTTCTGTTATGCAGCTGGCAGGAATGTGGAATGAGCCTCAGGCAGGTTCCTTTGTTAGCAGCTTGATTTTTTTCCTTTCTTTTCTGGTAGCCTTTTCTTATGAGTAATATTTTATTTGGAGAAATGAAGAGGGGAGAGTTTGATTCCTTCCCAGAGCAGGTTAGTAGGGTGGGAAGGGAATGGGGATTTAGAAGTAGCCTTCCCTTGTCACGCCCACCAAGCCACACCCACCAAGCCACGCCCACAGAACCAATAGTAAAAATTTTTTGAAGCCCACCAATGCTGCAAACCTTCTGTCCTTATAGAACAAGTTGATTTCCTGAACATTTTTTTTTGAAATTAAATCATCAATAAATAGCCACACCAGTGTTGAGGGGCTCTAGTAAAAGGAAACATTAAATATCAGGAGGATTAGGGTAGGTATACATCTTGCATTTATTTGTCACCAACAAGAAATCTACAAAGGACAATTAGGACATTCCATAGTAAATGATGCTGTATCTTATTTCAAACATTTGTGGGTAAGCCATAGTAAGCAAATACCCTGTGGAATAAGTGAGGATGCTATTGACTGCATTTCATTTATTTTTCTCACTCATATTCCATCAGCTCTATCAGCAGACAAAGAAGTATTATAAGTCTGGTGCTGATTGCTTTTTTAAGGTTTTTTTTTTAAAGCGCAGGTCTCTTAATCATGTGGAAACTAACTGTCTCATTTTCTTGCACAGGCCATCAAAATGGCACGAGTTGAAGAGGAACTATAAAATCAAACATGGCAGATGATTCTTCATACTCAATGGTCCAGTGGTTGGAAACAGAAACAAAATAAAACAATCACAGAAGGAGAAACCCTATCAAATTTCCTAGCTTGCAAGAAGCAAAAGTCATAGGAATGTAAGAGACTGCCTTACCCAGTACTTCCCTCCCACCCACCCACCCCAATATTGTTTATTTCAGTAACTTTCCAGTTTTATGTAGAAGTCCTTCTCACTATCTTAACTGGATATGCCAGTGATTATTTAGTTTTTAATTATTTTGAAAAAAAACCACCCAATAGACAAAATGTTTTGGTCACTTTACAATAAAACACACTGAAAAATACAGGCTGAATAAGAACATAAGCAGTAAAATGTGAAACAAAAACACTATGTAAAGTGGGTAGCTGCAAGGTGATCGTTTAAAGATTAAAACAAATTCAAATGACTTAAAATACAGTTTTTTAAAAAAGAGTTTCCATTAAAAGAAAATTTTCAAGAAATTGAAGCCAGCTTGAAAATCAAATTCAACACACGCACAATGTGAATCTTCTAGTTGTGCCAGTCATTTTCCTTCAAAGAGGAAAGAAAAGGTGCACCCTGAATTCCGTAAGTGCGATATCCTAAAAAGGCAAAGGCAAATGTAATCAGAGCGGAACCACCTGGCTCCAAACTGATAAGATGTACGAGTCTTCTTATCATCAGAGGAGAAAAGATAGTAAATTCTGCTTGATTTCTCCTTTCCTTGGACATCTAGCCTGGCTCTTTTCTAGAGAAAGAATAAATATGGAGAAACATGTAGCTTTCCAAGGTGCAAGAAAAGATGTGATGGGAATCTGGCACACTGGATTAGGTCCTCAGATGATAAATTTCCTATCCCTACTGTATGCAAAGCAGGGGTGAAATGCTCCCAGTTCGGACCGGATTGCCCGATCCAGTAGCGATGGCAGCGGGTGGTTTGGAGAACCGGTAGCAAAAATCCCTGCGCCCCTCCCCCAATGCCCAGCTGAGCTGCGCGATCATCGGAGGCTGTTTTTTTTTTACTTTTAAAAGTATTTTTTCCTACAGAAAAAAAACGCTTTTAAAAGAAAAAAACCCTCTGACAATCCCAGCTGAGCAGCATGATCGTCAGAGACTTTTTTTTACTTTTAAAAGCAATGCTTTTAAAAGTAAAAAAAAACATTGCACGCCACAGCTGATTAACCCCCCCTTGCGCGCTCTTCTACTTACCATATGCCTCCTTTTGGCATGCACTGCATGCGTGCACCTCGCATTTGGTGTGCACACTGCACACAGTGTGCATGTGCACACTGCACATGTGCAGCCAGCGAACCAGTAGTAAACCGATTCAGATTTCGCCACTGATGCAAAGTTTACATGAACTAGTCTTCTCAAACAAAATAGTAGGATAACCCTCATTTTCTCCTCCCAACTGTCATACTAAAGACTGCTAATTTTCTATTGTCAATGGAAGACAGAAGCAGTATTAGAAGAAACTAAAGTTTATGTAATGCCAGGAAGTTTTGCAGGCAGAACTTCTATAGCTTGCATTATTGTTCAGCAAGACATAATACAGAACAAGGACTGTAGAAACCAGTGACACCATTTTCAAGGGACAGCCAGTGAAACCATCCCCCATTTTAGGAGTTAGCAAGCACTTTCTTCTACTCTTGTGCAGGCCAAGTAAATATATTTCTTTTGTGGACCACAGATTGGATCAATTTAGGTGGAAGGCCACATTTGGCTCATAGGCAGAAACTTGTCTATCCCTGAGAATGCTGATTATGATTTTAATGACAACAAGTGGAAAAAAGGATGATGATGATGAGGAGGAGGAGGAGGAGGAAGAGGAGGTTAACAGAATCTCAGACTTCCTGAGACATTCAAATAGCAATAGCACTTAGACTTAGCAGCCCTCTCTGAGTGGTTTACAGAGTCAGCCTATTGCCCCCAACAATCTGGGTCCTCATTTTACAGACCTCGGAAGGATGGAAAGCTGAGTCAACCTTGAGCCGGTGAGATTCGAACTGCCAAATTGCTGGCAGCTGGCAGTCAGCAGAAGTAGCCTGCAGTACTGTATTCTAACTACTGCGCCACCACGGCTCAAATATTATATAATTCTGGTGCATCAGGGATTAGTGAATTGTTACACAAAACACATGGTGTGCTTTTAGTTGTACAAAGTTTTGAACCTTAAAAATTCAAAGAAGATGCATATTGTTTGCTTATACACTGCATCGGTCTTTGAAAATGGACTAGGTTTATTGCCAGGTATTATACAATTTGTATCTTCTGAAGAACCAAAATTATGCAGCCATAAACTTGTAAACTATGTAGAGTTCACTTGCCTTCTGTCTCCCTATCAATAGCTTTGTGAACAGATGGTTGAAAAAAAACCCCTCAGGATCAAATAGCACTCACATCCTAAAGCTGTTTCCTTTGAAACATGTTGGCATGTAACTGAAAAGACAATGTTAAAAAGATGAATGGAATAAGCAGCTCCCAAAAGAAAGCTGAAATAGATGTCTGAATAGGTCTGAAAACTAGTTTCATCCTAAGAAAAGTAAAATGCGGACAGTATGCCAAATCTACAAACCAAGAAATGTTGCTGTTTAATAACTTCTCTCTTTCAGCTTTCAAAAAAATAATCTCTACAAAGTACATGAACAAATTTTTTAGGCTCTGGGAGTCATTTCCTCTTTGTGCCCTACACAGCAAATTTGGTAAGTTCTTCTATGATGTCACTGGAGTTGGTGTAGCTCCTCAACATTTCCTACCAACAAACAAAAAAACAAATGAAAAATATGGACAGTCTTTCAAAAGATTTCTGAATTCAGAAAGAGTTTCCAACCATGAGATTGATATGGTAAAGGATGCCAATGGACAGTAACTGATTCAAAGGAGATCAAAGAAAGAGGAAGAAATATATTTAAAAAACTATACTGTAGTTTATATACAGTATATTGTACAATAGAAATGTCAATATCCACAGTATCTTAGATGATATTCCATATTTACTAATTCAAGTACTAGAGTTAGATAATTGAGTACTTGAGTTAAATAGTTGTTGTTGTTGTTAGTTGTGAAGTTGTGTCCGACCCATTGTGGCCCCATGGACAACGTTCCTCCAGGCTTTCCTGTCCTCTACCATCCCCCGGAAACCATTTAAACTCATGCTGACTGCTTCAGTGACTCCATCCAGCCCAGGGGTGGGTTCTACTTACCTTTACTACTGGTTCGCATCGCGCCTGCTTCTGCTCATGCACAGATCAACTTTGATGACCTCCGGGTCAGTGGGCGGAGCCTCCCACCAGTTTTACTACCGGTTCTTGTGAACCAGTCTGAACCGGGGTCAACCCACCACTGATCAAGCCACCTCGTTCTCTGTCGTCCCCTTCTTCTTTTGCCCTCAATCTTTCCCAGCATTAGGCTCTTCTCCAGTGAGTCCTTCCTTCTTATTAGGTGGCCAAAGTATTTAAGTTTCATCCTTAGGATTTGACCTTCTAAGGAGCAGTCAGGGTTGATCTCCTCTAGGACTGACCAGTTTGATCGTCTTGCAGTCCAAGGGACTTGCAGGAGTCTTCTCCAGCACCATAGTTCAAAGGCCTCAATTCTTTGGTGCTCAGCCTTTCTTATGGTCAACTTTCACAGACATACATTGCAAATAGTTAAATAGTTAGATATTACCAAATAGGAAAGCAACAACAACTGATAGAAAATTTCCTGAAATATGGCAAGCAAAAGAAGAAGCAGCAGTAATGGTTCTTACCAAGATATACCAGTAAATCTGGAGAATGATATAGTGACCATCAGATTGGGAGAGGTTTATCTACATTCCAATGAGATCCCCCCAAAACACACAAACACCAGAGCGTACAAAATATTGTACAATATCCTTAATTATAAAGCTAAATAATGCTTAAAATCACTCAACAAACGTTGGAGCCATTAAAAAAAAAAATGTTCAGTCTGGCTTTAGAAAAGGCCAAAGAACATCATGAGCATTTACAGTATATATTTATATTTTGTTGATTCCCTGCTCCTCCCAAAGTTAGATGTTGTTCTCAAAGATTATACATTTCTCCTTTTATAAATTAGAAGATAAGCATTTCCCCATTCTGTATACATTTTGAACACTGTTGCTGCTATGGTTATCTTCATGGGTCACCATATTTTTGCAATCAGCTTCTAGATTTTAACCAACAACCTGGCAATTGTATTACAGGTAGTCTTCAACTTACACTAATAATTTCACAACCTTTCTTGCCACAGTTGTTAAGTAAATCACTGCAGTGGTTAAGTTAGTAACACAGTTGTTAAGTGAATCTGGCTTCCCCATTGACTTTGCTTGTCAATGACACATGAGCTTGGAACCATCATAAATATGCTAAGTCAGCTGCCTGCCAAGCATCTGAAGTGTGATTCTGTGATCATGGGGATGCTACAATGGTTGTGTGAAAAACTATAATAAGTTATTGTTCTCAGTGCCTTTGTAACTTTGAATGGTCACTAAGTGAACTGTTGTAAGTCAAGGACTACCAATATTAATAATAAAACTTTCCCTGCAACCAACCTCCACAATCTGGGATTTGAAAAAGATTTCCTTTTAAAAGTCTGACTTCCTTGCCGGTTGACTTCTTACCATTTTTTTAATTTCAGAAATTACATTAATAGCTGCCTGTAGGTCATCCAGGAAAAAAAAAAAGATATGATCATAAAAGCATTCTTGCCTTTGTCTAAGATTATGTAGATCTTCATTTTACCACTATGTGGCACTAAAGCAATTTTTTTCACGTGTATAATTTTAAAGAGAATATTGCAACAAGCTATTGACTTCTTTGCAAAATTTGAGTTGCTAATTATTAATTGACTTAATGGCCTTAATGAGGTATCAGTGACCCATTTCTATGCTGTAGACCAATGGCCTGACCCTTGTATTTAGTGTTTTATAATATACAATTTGCTCACAAGCCTAAGAGTTGAACAGTGGAAAAAAACTCCTGAAAGCTAAATCAACAACCATTTAATAAAGCAAGGAAGCAAGCAAGCAAAAGGGTGAGGTTTTAAAATGATTTTTCCTAGAACAGCTGTATTAGAATATTTTCAGAGAACTACAGATGGCGTCTAGCAATATTTTTTATTATATCCAATCCAGACTGGCACTTAAATGCCTTTGTTTGCACAAGTCTGTGTGCCAAAATAATTTTTATACAGAAGATATGAAACTATACCTTTTTACATACATATTTAATGGTGCAATCTTCTATAAACCCAGCTAAAGCTATCTTCATTGTTTTCGAATGAATGCTGAAGCACAGCATAAAATACTTGCAGCCACAATATTTTAATCAATGCCACTGAAGGATTTCTCATTCAAAACCAACTGGAATCAATTATCACGAGGGTGAGACAAAGTCCCATTTGTTCAATCTGAGATAATTTTTTTTCAGTAGACTGATAATTCTGAATCCAATTTCTTTTCCGTGACATATTTAATATCCTGCATTGTGACTCCAGCAAAGAAACTTGCACAAGTTCCTACATACACATAGAACTTTTTATTACTTTCACATGTGGGTGAGCAGCATGCAAAAAGAGAGATATGATCACACTGAAACACTGATATCATATACATATCAGCATAAAGGTAAAATTTATTAATTCTACCAAGGTGACCCAAGCAGATTCACATGAATATCTGCATGATTAATCACACCTTTGGATTAGAATCATACTGTTGACAGGGGCTTTAGAGTGCATTTAGGAAGGGTGAGTCCCATTAAATGAGAGAGTGTCCTAGCAGAGTGTTAAAAATCCTAGGATTTTTTTGTTGTTGCTCCTACTTTTTGGGATAAAAAGGTGAGCTATAGAAACTCAGGAAAACCTTACTTCATGGTCTGGAATTATGCAAGTCAAACTGATAACAGTACATTAATTACTGGAAGTGTTGTTGTGGTGGCGCAGTGGTTAGAATACAGTACTGCAGGCTACTTCTGCTGACTGCTGGCTGCCTGCAATTTGGCAGTTCAAATCTCACCAGGTTCAAGTCTGACTCAGCCTTCCATCCTTCTGAGGTCAGTAAAATGAGGACCTAGATTGTTGGGAAAAATAAGCTGTAAACCGCTTAGAGAGGGCTGTAAAAGCACTGTGAAGCGGTATATAAGTCTAAGTGCTATTGCTATTTTTAAACTCTTCCATGCCAATTTTGTGATTTAGAGATGTAGAAAACAGGCTAGTTCAGCTTGGCTTTTCAGAATTCCCCAGCCAGTGTGGGAATTGAAATCCACACATCTTAAAGCTGCTGGGGTTGAGAAACACTGCTATGGAAGACTCTTAACTGTGTTCAGAATCCAATCAAAATCTCATTTTAAATCAGTGTTTTTCAACTTCAGCAACTCTAAGATGTGTGGATTTCAACTCCCAGAATTCCCCAACCAGCCAGCTCTTAGAGTGACCAAGGCTGAGAAGCAGTGCTTTAGATATTCAGTTGTTTCCGTCTCCCTACTGGGTATTGCTGAAAATTAACAAGGGCCTGTTTTTGACAGAAGTATTGTCAGATTTGTAGGCACAGTAGGTGCCTTTAAGAGCACGAACTATGCCAAATTTCCAGCAGTTTAAGGTTAGATCAAGGAATTGACAAGCTTTGTTTACCTTCCCTGTTAATATAACTGCGAAAATATTTACCTTTTCTGCAGAATGGAATTTTGACAGTTTTCAGAAAGATAGGTGGAAGGTTTTTATGTAAGAGTAAACTTTGTCGTTTGAGGTTATTTTCCAAAATGAATTTATTTCTTATCACCATACAAATGAATTTATCTGTATTTGGGAAGGCACCTGCATGAAAACAATATAATTTATATAGGTTGGTATGAAGGGGGGGGGAGAAGCTTGCTAAATTTAATAGGAATTTGTTTGGGGGGAGAGTGATTATTCTAAGTACTTTTAAAGTAGATTGTGGTGTAAGAAATTAAAAAGATTTTGCAGATATACATACCACAGAGTGCTTGTAAGTAGAGAACATATAACGTATCAACCATCTGATGTGGGAGTGATGAATGAAAAGCAATTTAAGGAATTTGGGCTTGTAGCTGACAAGAACAAAGTTCACAGAAGTCTGCTTTATTTTTAAGGGATTAAATTGATTATCATTGAGAAATTACACAAAGAAGGAATGCGTTCATGATGTTGTTTCTCCCACTTCCTCCAGCTTTAATACTCTCTGTTCTTGTGAACTGAACACTAAGTATAGGCAGAATTCTACTTCTCTAATTTAAATGGATCCTAATTGTGAATAGACTTTCAGATTCTATTTTAATTGAAATGTGGCTGGTGTTCCTGTTGCTACAGTTCAGTTACATACTCAGGGTTCTGGACCAGGGGTGGGTTCTAATTTTTTTTACTACTGGTTCTGTGGGTGTGGCTTAATTTGGGGGCGTGGTTTGATGGTCATGTGACAATTCGTTAGGATTTAGCAGAGGTACTGGTCTACCAGGCTTTTAACTGCTTGCAGAGCTGTACCGGTCTACCCATTTGTTCTTGGAGCGTTCCGGTCTACCCATTTGTTTTTGGAGGCACCAGTCTACCCATTTGTTTTTGGAGGCATCGGTCTACTCATTTGTTTTTGGAGGCACCGGTCTACTCATTTGTTTTTGGAGGCACCAGTTTACCCATTTGTTTTTGGAGGCACCGGTCTACCCATTTGTTTTTGGAGGCACAGGTCTACTCATTTGTTTTTGGAGGCACCGGTCTACCCATTTGTTTTTGGAGGCACCGGTCTACCCATTTGTTTTGGGGGGCACCGGTCTACTCATTTGTTTTTGGGCACCGGTCTACCAATTTGTTTTCCAAGCGCACTGGTCTACCACCACACTGCCTTTTAACACTGATCAGCTGTAGGGCGGCCCTTTGAAGTGCCACAGCAAGAGCTTAAACAGTTTTTTTCCTTCTATCCGATCAGCTGGGACTCGGGAGGCAGCGAATAGATTGGGAGCGGGGCCAAATAAAAGGTAAGAATAACATGGGGGGGGGAGAGCCCAGCTCCCGAACAAAGAGAACCGGTTTGGTGACATCATATCGTCACCGCAACTGGCTTGGCCAAACCGGGCTGAACTGGGAGGAACCCACCACTGTTCTGGACCATACCTGACATGGGGTAAGGTAAGGTCACGATATCAGACTGCTCTTGTTTTGGATAAAATGCAAAGACAACAAATTGAGGAATGAGGTAAGATGTTATTTACTGCATGGTTACTATCAGCGATTGGGAATGGCAGGATTTTCTGCCTGACCTTTCAAAATTATTCGTTTGGATTTGAACAATTTGCTCACAATAAGGGTGAATGCAGATATTGTACTTCAAGAAGTGATGGGCAAAGAGCAATGATGTTAAAATGATTTGCATGAGGGGATGTCCCTCATGCAAATACCCCTTGTTTTTTCCCCCTGGTCCACCATCAACCAGGCCATTCTACCATTGACCTCCCACTTTTCTTATGAATTCCAGCACGGGTATCAAACTCGCTGCATCATGTTGCTGTCACATGTCATTTCACAACGTTTTCCCAATTCGCAGAGCTGGGGTGGGCATGGCCTGCTGGTGACACATCCATTCCAAGGCCTGGCAGTTTGACACCCCTGGATTCCAGGGTGATGAGCTTTCCTTACCTGGGAATATTAAATTTGAGGTGTATAGTGACCTAACAGACATGCTTTAATTTTGATTCCTGCTCTAAGTAGAGCATTAGACTCCATTAATTAAATGTCCCCTTACAGCTTTACAATCCTACCAACTTTGGCCCTAAGAAGGGATAATTTGCATCAGTGGCAGCAGATGTTTGCACCCAAAAGTAAAATAGAAAGAGGAGTATAAGCAATCTGGAATGCACTTCTGATCTGCTAACTATAGTAAAGAAACTGGGAAATATGACTCAGCCAATGCTGAATATTTTAGAAGTGCAAAGGCATGATATTTTTCTGCTGGAGATAAACTTTGTTTATGTTCCAAATCCTGAGATGATGAATAATTCACAAAGCTCAAATAGAATTATAAAGAAAGCACACATCTAAGAAGCAATTGTTTGGTGGAGGTTTTTTTCTCTTGTATTATATCAGATAACCCCCAAAGTTTCATTGAGTAGTGACAGGATGTTATTCTTCAAGGGAAGATGATAATTTCTTGAGGAATACTTTGATTAAAAGCCTTACAAGATGTCTAGCCAGCTCTCCTACTGCCTTAGAATGAGACACAATATATCCTTGTCCCAAAGTTAAAAAAAAAGTTCTAATACCTTTAAGTTCTCAATTTCATTTCAGCGTGTCCAATGTTATGAAGCTCACCTTGCTTTCAAGGTTTTTTAAATTTATTCCTTGGCGTAAATATAAAATGTAAGATATATTTTATTATATGTCTGTTGTTTCTTTTAGCTTTTCATATTGCAATGTCTATCTAAATATTCATTGATTAATTCAGGTTATTGATTGGATTTATAGTTACATGTGCCACATGATTAACAGGTAGACAATTAAATTAAGAATAAACAACTTGTTTCTGGGCAAAAGCATGTTTCCCTGAGTTAATCTGTGATTAGGGAACTCTGGGCAAAGAGGCATTGTCTGAACTAGAAGTAGGTGAAGGCTCCAAATCCAAATATTTTCCTCCCTTTTTTTATTTTTTTCCGTTTTATTTTCCCTTTTCTAATATCAGTCCTTGTCTCTACTCCTTTTCTCTGCACAATTGGCTACCAGGGAAGAGATAGTGGACTATTGGAAGAAATTTGAACCGGTGACTTCCAGAAGCTTTTGAAATCAAGCTAAGGGCTACCTGAAATTTGGCCAAGAATGGCAAATTGTCCTGGGCTACATATTACCGTTTTTTTTTAATCGTGTTCAATAGCAATAGCAGTTAGAGTTATATACCATCCTATAGCGCTTTATATAGCACTCTCTGGGCAATTTACAACATCAGCATATTGCTCCCAACAATCTGGGTCCTCATTTTACCCAATTTCAGAAGGATGGAAGGCTGAGTCAACCTTGAGCCCATCAGGATTGAACTCCTAGTTGTGGGCAGAGTTACCCTGCAATACTGCATTCTAAGCACAGCATTACCAGGGTTGACATTATAACATTATAAATTATCATAACTATTTTAAGGACCATATTTGTTCTACCTAATTACTTTACAGAATTTTTTCATCACATATATTTTCTGAGAATCAGTGAGTGGGATGTATGCTGATATCTGAGAACATTCGGGATCAGTTTTTCGTCCCAATGTAGAACTTGGTTGAATTATGGTAGGCTAATTCCTATTTCTCATCCCAACTTACTTTATAGAGTTGCTGGGAGGGTAAATAAAGGGAAATGGGTAAATTATACATTCTGCCTTGATTCTCTTGAAGAAAGGGTGAGACATAAATACAATACAGGTAGTCCTTGACTTATGATTGTAATTGAGCTTGGAATTACATTGTAAATGGTTATGGATATAAGTCAAGGCATTATGTGACTGGACTCAAAATTACAAAAATTTTTATGACAGTTGTTAAATGAATGTGGTGGTCTTTAATTGAATCCATTTTCCCCAGTTGGCATTTTTTCTCAGAAACCAGAACATGCTGGAAACTGACAAATACATCACAAACCACAGTCATATGGCTGTGGGATGCTGTGAATGGCCATAAAGGGTGATTTGGTTGCCAAACACCCAAAATGAAGTCAAGTGACCACAAGGATGCATGCGCTGTCATAAGTTCGAAAATAGTCAGTAGTTTTGGGGAGGTCAATCATAACTTTGAACATTCATTAATATTTTTATTCTTCAATACTTTTTAAAAATATTGGTGAAGCAAGGAACATAATTTAGGTGGCTTTAAAAATAATAGTTACACAGATTCACAGGGATAAAACTCTCAATGAATGAATTAATGCAATAGTTGAGTCCATAAACAACCCGGTCTGGCATGATTCTTAAATTCTTCACAGGTTATTTGTCCAGGAAAAAGTCAGCAATTCAGTTGGAACAATCATTGACTGAGAAGTAAATATTAATATTATTTCCAGAGTTTCACTAAGGTCAAAATGCCAATAAAGTTTCCATAATAAGCAAATAGGTTCCACAATAAGAATGATGTGTCTCCCCCCCACCCCTGTGCCTAAATGAAATTTTTCTGGTGATAATATGGATAGTGACAATGACAATTTTCCTAGGAAATTATTGGCGGAACCTTGCTTGACTCAACTCATTCACTCAGTATCTTTCACTATCATGTAGTCAAACACAGTTTTTGTTATAATACTGATTAGATCAGGATCATTCTAAGTTCAGGGTTTCCCACATTAGATAGCTTTGCAATAACATACTCTGGACAATTCTCTGCATTTAAGAGACTGGAGATAATGTTTCTGAAACATGCACTTAACATAATGATTGTTTGGTCTACTGTTCAGTCAGTGAAACAGTGAGTGATATCAGTGGAATGCAAACTTGTCCTTGTAATGAATCCCACCTAGTTGCTTGTTGCATTTTTGCCTGAAGAGCAAGACTATCGAAACCATGGTGATCTGTTAGTCACCCATTCAGACAACTCTGCAGAGGTGCTTCCACATTTCAGGATACGATTGTGTAGTTTGACAAATCTATAGATAGTGGCTGTGGTACTTCAAACACGTTCATTGTCTTGGAAAACTCTGAAAAATCTGCTTCAATACAAAAAGACAAGATGTTCTGTTCCATCTCATTTCCTGCATGCTGCTTCATCAACTTTATAACAAAAAAAAAAAAAAGTGCTGAATTGTAATAAATCACTGGATTTATTTTTGGACAATTGGCCTTTACTTTCCTCACTCTCCTTTTTGATTGCTGATGGCTATAGATAACATCCCCTCAAGCAATTCAGCTGCCATAGGAATATTGTCAATTATTGTTCTAAGTAGCCTGCAGCCGCTGTCTATTTTTTTAAAAAAATCCATTCCAATCAGTTGTGTTTCATTTTCTTAAATTAATAGTCTGGTGACATAAAGTAAGCATTTGAATGCTGGACTTCTTGCTTCTTGAACATTTTTTTCCAATTCTAGCAAATCACTGTTACACATAATCAGTGGAAAAGCATCGTCTGAATGTAATCATTTGGAGTGAACTTAGGGTAATGATTGCCTCACAATGTTACCTAGAATTAATTTCAGCTTGTGGAAACCAAGGAAATAGATATGATTCTTTGCAATATGCACATGCCATTTTTGTTTTGGACCCAGGTCTGATTTTTTTTAGCAGCTGAATTTCAGATGTGTCTTTAAGAGAGATCAGAGTGCCATCAATCTGGAAAGAGATCAGTGGACTGATTGTTCAGTAGACAGAACAATTAATCAGTGGAACGTCTTGCCTCCAGAAATTGTGGATGCTACAACACTGGAAGTTTTAAAGAAGAAATTGGATAACCAGTTATTTGAAATGGTATAGGGTTTCCTGCCTGAGAAGGGGGTTCAACTAGGTCTCCTCCAACTCTGAGATAATAGTGTTCTCTCTCTTAAAGAGGCCATATCTCATCCGGCTTTACTTGAAAATTATTGTCCTAACCCAAAAGTGCTTTTCAAAAGGCAACTGAAAAATTTTCTGAGTGAGCGTTTTGCTTCTCACTCAAGAAGCTTCTTGAGAACTGAAGAAATTTCTTGGAAGAGAAGTGAAATGTTTTCAAGGAAAAACTAAGAATGTCCAGTTGCGTTTTGAAAAGCACCTGTGGGACAACCATGATTGAGAATCTCCATAGACATTAGCCCTGCCTCTAACTTAACTTTTTTGGTGATGAGTCATCGTTCGACAGATGATTCAGGTACTTTTCAGTTGGAATTCCAACTTGATCATGAGAAAGAAAAATACATTGCTGCTCTGGAAGACAAACCACATTGGAATTGAATGATGGGATTGAGCTCTTCTTGGTTCTATTAGACTTCTTAGTGACCCTCATTATCAACACCAATGGTATTTTATGGGCTGCTTACCAAAATGCTAAAATGCTTCTGAATATCTCTGCTCTAATCCCTTGCCTTGATGAATTGGATCTGTTATGCCCCAGCTTTTCAAAACTTTATTTAATGATTTTAGAGATAGGAACTCCTATTCTGCAGGATCAGTTGGCACCAGAAATAAGTGTCCTTGTTATTAATATTTATTAGCATAGAGAAGAATGCTTTAAAAAATCTAGTTGATTCAGTTGGCATTTAGGAATTGGGGAGTCAATGATCTATACACTTGGGATGCTATTTTATGCTTTATTGTTATTTTTGTGTTATTGTTATTGAATTGAAATACAAGCACACAAGCGCACATGCAGACATGCACATCCTCTATATAATTGATGTATTGTTTTATATATTATGGTTTTCAAATTATTTTACTACTGGTTCTGTGGGTGTGGCTTGGTGGGCGTGGCATGGCTTGGTGGGCATGGCTTGGTGGACGTGGCAGAGGAAGGATACTGTAAAATCCCCATTCCCTCCCCACTCCAGGGGAAGGTTACTGCAAAATCCCCATTTCCTTCCAATCATCTGGGACTTGGAAGGCAAAGAATAGATGGGGGCAGGAGCAGTCAGAGGTGGTATTTACCGGTTCTCCGAACTATTCAAAATTTCCGCTACCGGTTCTGCAGAACTGGTCAGAACCTATTGAAACCCACCTCTGATATATATGTATATATGTATGAATTACGTACATATGGAGTGGGTTGCATGCATAAATTATACGTACATTATTGTTATACAGCTGTGATAAACCACTTGTTCACTTCGTTGAAGTGGCATAAAAGCCCTTGCAATAAATGAAAATAAATCAATAAACAATCTGAGGTCTATAAGAACTTGATCTGTAAACAGCTTTTCAATTATTTCCTGTGCTTCTGGCTGGCTTTATGCCATAAACAGATCAGCCTGTCAGGATTTACCAGTACAGGGGATGAATCTAGCAGACAGCACTTAAATCCATCAAACCTGGAGCCAGAATTGACCTTTAGAATCCCTGATTATCTGGCAGACATTAAAGGAAGAAGTTTTGCACAATATAATTGGCCAGGCATTGAGGTTCATTGTTGAGTAAGTACTCCATCACAGAAGAACTGTAAAAGAAAGTAGAGTATTAATATTATATTAAAGACATCACCTTTGTCATCATTTTGCCTGCCTTCGAAATGAAGAGGAGATAATAGCAGCAGGCCCAGTATGGTTTTGCATGCTTTACTCCTTGCTTTTGGTGAACTTCAGATACTTGCTGTTATTTTTATACTTTAGTAATTTTAGATACATTATGAATGCCTGTGTGACATGTAATTGTGGCCTTGCTGTGATAATTATTCACGACAGAGTAGTAATTACTATAGCAGGTTCTAAGTATAGCATCTTTGCATGCCTGCTAGAACTTGCCCTTTTTATTATAAAATAAAAATCCCTGGATCCTCACATTTGTCCACTGAAGCAAAACTGCCTTCCCATTTCAGCCGAACTTGTTATGTCTCCACTGAGATATAAAGCAGAGAAATAGTAGTGAATTAGTGAATTACAGTTGTTATCCCCTTTCTCAAAAAGATGCATTCCTGTATGAGTACAGACACATTGTCAGCATGAAAGATTAGTTCCACACATGAAGGTTAGATTAAACTGATTTATTGCTCAAAGCCTATGCAAGTAATCTTTTCAACTAACTATATGGTACCTGCTTAGAGTTAGATAAGGGTCAATGGCACTCAAGAGGGATTGGTTCTTTTATGGCTACATAGGGATTCTAGGCTGATCCCCCTTTTCATTCCACCCAGAGGTTCTACCATCCCTTCTCCTACACGCATGTGTGGCAGCATTGATGTGGAGATGCTTTGCATTGGCATCAAGGTGAAATTAGGATCCAGCATAAATCTTCCTTGAGGTTTACAGTTAAATTTAGAGTTAGGAATATAATTTGAACTATATTTCATGGTTAATTGTAGTCCTTAGGTTTTGTTATAATTGGCATTCTGTGCCAGGCTGAAAATTAAGGTAAATGTTTATATTGGCATTATGGTAAATATAGGGTTTATACTCAATGACATTTAAATTTTGTGAGAGGTTAAGTTTCTGTTGTGAGTGATAGTCTTAGTTTTATATTACACTGAGAACTGAGTGCTCAGTTAAAAAACAATGTTTATACTGGAGTTAGATGAAATGAGCATTATGGTTAGTCTTCCTTAAAGTCTATAGTTAGAGGATTAACATAAAGATGAAGTTTGGTGATTAGAATTAGTTTTAGTTTACCTTCAAACTAAACTCTGACTGGGTGGGTTCAGGTGGGATGTCTGAGGTGGGTCTTGAGAATGTTATCTGGGATGAGTTTGACCCTGTGACTCCCGAGGACGTGGACAGGTTGCTGGGGAGGTTGAACATGACCACATGTTTATTGGACCCGTGTCCCTCCTGGCTGGTGCTGGCTACCCAGGAGGTTACACGAGGCTGGCTCCAGAGGATTATTAACACTTCTTTGAGTGAGGGTTTCCTGCCCCCTGCCTTGAAAGAGGTGGTGGTGAGGCCCCTCCTCAAGAAGCCCTCTCTGGACCCGGCTGTTTTGGCAAACTACCATCCAGTCTCCAACCTTCGCTTTGTGGCGAAGGTTGTTGAGAGTGTGGTTGCGCGACAGCTCCTGCAATACCTGGATGAAACTGTCTCAGGAACTGAAACTATCTAGATCCATTCCAGTCCGGCTTCAGGCCTGGGTACAGCATGGAAACGGCATTGGCATTGGCAGGGGGGCAGAGGTTGACCTCAAGGCACCTTGTTTGTGGGGTGCCACAAGGGTCGGTCCTCTTGCCTCTCCTGTTCAACATTTATGTGAAGCCGCTGGGTGAGATCATCCATGGTTTTGGGGTGCAGTACCGTCTGTACCCTGACGACACTCAGCTGTACATCTCCACCCCAGACCACCCCAATGATGCCCTTGAAGTGATGTCCCAGTGCCTGGAGGCTGTGCGGGTCTGGATGGGGAGGAACAGGCTCTGACTCAACCCCTCCAAGACCGAGTGGCTGTGGTTGCCGGTGTCCCAATATACCCAGCTGGTGCCATCGCTGGCTATTGGGGGCGAGTCAATGGCCCCCATGGAGAGGGCCCATAACTTCGGTGTCCTCCTGGATGCAAGGCTGTCTTTAGAAGAGCATATGACAGTCGTGGCCAGGGGGGCTTTTTATCAGGTTCGCCTGATACGCCAGTTGCGCCCCTTTCTGGATCAGGACTCCATATGCATGGTCACTCATGCCCTTGTTACTTCCCACCTGGACTACTACTGGACTACTGCTCTCTACATGGGTCTCTCATTGAGGAGCACCTAGAGGCTCCAGCTGGTCCAGAATGCAGGTGCGGGTGATTATGGGGGCGACATGGCGCTCCCATGTAACACCTCTCCTGTGTGAGCTGCACTAGCTTCCGGTGGTCTTCCGGGTGCGCTTCAAGGTTTTGGTTTTCACCTTTAAAGCGCTCCATGGCTTAGGGCCTGGATATCTACGAGACCACCTTCTGCCACCAATAACCTCCCACCGGCCAATACGCTCCCACAGAGAGGGTCTCCTCAGGGTGCCGTTGGTCAAGCAATGTCGACTGGCGACCCCCAAGGGGAGAGCCTTCTCTGAGGGGGCACCCGCCCTCTGGAACGAACTACCCCCAGGGATACGACTGATCTGGGACCTCCGTACTTTCCGCCAGGCTCTGAAGACTTTCTTGTTTCAGCGAGGCGGGCTGGCTTAAGATTTTAATTGATTAATTTTATGGGTAAGGGGTTTTAAAATTGGGAAGCCAAATTGATTTAATTATTTTTAAATTATCTTAATTTTCATACTGTATGTATTTTAACCTTGGCTGTTCACCGCCCTGAGTCCTTCGGGAGAAGGGCGGTATAAAAATTTTAATAATAATAATAATAATAATAATAATAATAATAATAATAATAATAATAATAATAATAATAATAATAATAATCAGGACAACTTTTAGAGTAAATATTTATATTAGTGTTAGGGTAAACTAGGGGTATGGTGAGATTTCCTTGAGATCCATTTTAAAATGTAGTGCTAAATGTAATGTTAAATGTAAGCATTAGAGTGAATTTTAATTGTTAGTGATAGACTTTATGCTATGGTCTGAAATTAAGGTTAGGATTTATTTACTTACGTGAATTTCTTTATAATTTAAATTTATAAGGCCACCTAACTCATAACCAGCTGATATAAACAATTTGATGGTGTCCCATAAAAGCAAGTCATTATACTTTTATACATCAATGCTCCCTTCCACACTGCTGAAATACTCCATCCCAGCTACAGTTTCAAAGTCATCATGACATATATCATTTTGACAGTCTTTAAAGGTATATAAACCTATTGAAAATGTCCAAATCTGTAAACATTTTAAAATGCATGCACACACATGCTTTTAATACCAGAACTTATTAGAATTGCTTTGCAATACTTAGGTCGAAATTGGGAGAGATGGTTGAGTATATTTACTTTGTTTCAAATATTTCTTATTATTATTTAAATTAGTCACTGTGTCACTAGATGGTATTATTTAACTTGCACAGTGGTTCTTAAGTTAAAACTAATGACCTAAGAAAGATTTCCCCTTACCTAATTCTATCCTTGGCATAGACAAGGCATTTTTTCTTTCTTGGGCTGCATTTCTATTTTTTATTTGTCTAGGAAGGTATTACAGACCATTGCCAGTAATAATACTAGAAGAATCAAGACCATTATTTTGACTATTTTTTCCCAATAGAGAAGACTAGGAAGTGCTTTGGGGGGAAATGAGTATGTTAATCTCTATGGATACTTATTACCATGCTAAACATTAAATAAGATTGGACCAGATTAATATCTGATGGAAGCCTGCTAGTTCTCCATCTGTTTGGCAACAAAAATGGATATACTGCAGCCTAGCCCAGAGAAGGGGAAGGCTTGAAGGGTGGGAATCTCCATTCATGTTGGTTTCAGAATACAAAATGTTAGCTCAATGGGAAAAATGAGAAACTACAGGCAGGTGCAAGGAAGAGCACTGAAAATCTTGCTATTATTGGATGCTTTTACCAAATATCTTTCCATTATTTAAACTCCATGTCCTGCCAGAAAGTCTTACTTTACTGGTCATAAAGTAAGATATTCCAATTAATATAGATTAAACTCATGTCCTTGATGTTTCTATGTTTGCTTGCTCCCATCCCACCCCAGACTTTAAAATATTACATCCAGTGATTAATGCTTTTTTATTTACTGCTTTTGGAACAGCAATGAAAGCATCTAATTTTATTTTCTGTTCTTTCGTTCAACAGAGGTTTTCAATAGCAGTTTGAAGTAATTGGAAATCTGATGTGTAAGATCACGATTTATATTGCTTTTCTTCATCATGTTAACTTCTAAGACTTGTTTTAAATACGAAGATAAAATGGAAAGTATCCTGCTATCACTGGCAATTTTTAACATGATTCCTTATTAACAAGCCCAACAGAAAGAACATGCTGACTCTTTCTTTTAAAGATATGTTCAAATGATCAAATGCTTGCCATGATTCACCTAAAGTTATAGACAATTTTCACTGGGAGATGAAGCGAAATGCTTCATCAATCACTATTTGTCCTTTCTTATTACAAGACAAGAATTATTTCTAAAGTCTTATGAACCAAAATGAGGAATATACTGCCCAACTTTATAAAGTCATCCAAATGAAGGAGAAAAAAAAAACCCATTTCATGAAATACAAGCCTTCCTTCTTTTATTTCTGCCTCTATAGGGAAGCTATAATTTCCAGCTTTAAAAATGGAAACTATTTTATTTCACTAGTGATTCAGAACCCTGTCCTCAACCCATTCAACCCCCACAGAAATACCCTTTAGACATTATTTGGGGAAAAATATCTGAACAGAGTTTAAATTTAGCTGTGACTCTAGTTCCGTGATGGCGAATCTATGGCACGCATGCCACAGGTGGCATGTGGAGCCCTCTCTCGGGCACGTGAGCTGTCACCCAGCTCAGCTCCACTGCGCATGCTCCAGAGCTTCCCGCTGGACAGCTGATTTTCCGGTCTCTGCCTGGCAAGTGGGAGACAATTGTGCATGGGAGGGGGAGGTTACCTTTCTCCTCACTTTCTGCTGCCCGTGCTTTCCCAGATCTTTCCCAGATCTCCAGAAATCCCCTCCCAGCGCTGTTTTGGGAGGTGAGGCTTTTCCCCCCTTCCCAGCCATTTTGGGAGGTCAGGCTTTTTTTCCTCTCCCAGCTGTTTTGGGAGGCAAGGCCAAAAGGGGAGGTCGCGTGTGCATGTGCGGGGGGGGTCGCATACACATGTGCAGGGGTGGGGCATGCGGGAGGGGCATGGCACATACATGCGTGCGATAGTGCACGCGTGCATGCTTTTGGCACCCGAGGAAAAAAAAGGTTAGCCATCACTGCCCTAGTTCATATCTTGTCCACAAAGAAATCAAGGTTGAAATGGAAAGAAAGGATTAAATGGAAAGAAAGATTATTATGTTGATTCCACATATACTAAATGTACACCAGGAATCTGGAATCATTCTATTCATTTCAGTTACAGTCTGCAGAATCAAAAGTAAACTGCAATGATTAGGGAAGGAAGGGAGGAAGGAAGGAAGGAAATAAGGAAACATGGAGACTTGTGATTTGGGATCATCACAACTATTGTAGTCCAAATGTATGACTGAAGAACTGGAAGTAAGAAATGTAAGCCAGAGAAGCTAAAAGCATGAAAAAGGGAAATATATCTAGATCTGATTTAAGGCTCTTCACTATGTCTCTTCATACCTTTAAATCTTTGAAACCATCTCTGATGACATCTATTCCTGATACTGTTGCATGCATTATCTTTTTTCTTTTGTAATTTTCACATCACTTTTTTAGAGTATCTCATCTGCTCCATCCAAGTAAGACTTTCTTGGTCTTCCCTTTCCTCTTAGGCCATCCACTATTCTTCCATAGTATTTAATTTTATTTGCAGTTCCATCTTCATTCAGTCTCTGCATATGTATAATCAGTTTAAAGTACATCTCTTGTACCAGTCTCTTACTTTGTATTCATTCTACATTTGTCCACCCTCCAGTGATTCTTGACCTTTATTTCTTCTTGTTTTACTATATTCACTTTCTGAGTATACCATTTCTTGCCAAGTTTCACCCAGACCAATACTTGAACTAGAAAGACTGCAGACAACGATATAGATTTTTATAAGGTGGTTGTATTGCAGATACTAGAATAAGCCATTAATAATGAAGAAAAGTAACTGCTTCAAACTGTAAGATTCAGTCTCTTACACCTTTATGGTAGTGCTGTTCAAAAGGCAAATTGAGAAATGCTCTTATCTATTTTAATTTCTATATTTGATTGTCACAATGTGGTTTACATGGGACTGTCTTTGGTTACCACTCACAGCATAGCTATGCTGGCTGGAGAATTCTGGAAGTTGAAGTCCACAAGTCTTAAAGCTGCCAAGTTTGAAGACCTCTGTTTTAGGGTAACATCTCTTTTGAGCCTCTGAAAGTCATTAAATACCCCTTTTTTCCTGTTGGAACTGGCAGCAGTATGACCTATTTGATGAATTTTCCTGGAATTTTATGTATTTATGTGCCTTAGGGTGGTTTTTTTTTTTTTTTTTACAATTTGTTTTATTGTGTTGTTTTTAATTGCGTTATGTCTTTTAATTGCGTACATTGTCTTTAGTCATGGGCCAAGTAGATGGCTATATAAAGCAATAAAATAAAATAAAATAAAATAAAATAAAATAAAATAAAATAAAATAAAATAAAATAAAATAATAAAATAATACAATACAATACAATACAATACAATACAATACAATACAATACAATACAATACAATACAATACAATACAATACAATACAATACAATACAATACAATACAATAAAGGTAAGATAAAGACCCTTCTATCCATAAGTGCTTACTGGTCCTTGACCTGGATTTGTGAGTCCAAGAAGACCTCCAAACAATGAACCTCTTAAGTTTGGGAGATCATAACCCCAGCTCAGTGGTGAAATCCAAATTTTTTTATTACCGGTTCTGTGGGCATGGCTTGGTGGGCATGGTGTGGCTTGATGGGCATGGCAGGGGAAGGATACTGCAAAATCTCCATTCCCTCCCCACTCCTGGGGGAAGAATATTGCAAGATCTCCTGGTGCCAGCCATAAGTGGTATTTGCCTGTTCTCTGAACTACTCAAAATTTCCACTACCAGTTCTCCAGAACCTGTCAAAACCTGCTGGATTTCGCCCCTGCCCCAGATAAAACTAAAGTTAAAATATGACATGTCTTAGCTGACTTTTATTTCACTTCCAAATTAATTCCACCTTGACCCGTTTCAGCCCGAGTTTTTTTCCCCCCATTCAGATCCTCATAGCCCCCAGTGCAGGATTGCTATTTACAACTGATCATCGTCAGGATTCTGATAATACCTGACATTTTGATGCAGGTGAGTTCTTTGAGTAGCTTCATGTCCTGTTAAATAAAAGGGGGGCTAACAGCACCCAACTTTCTACTATGTTAACAGTAACTAACTCTGGAGGAGAGAAGAAAACCTCTGCAACAGAGTTCTCCACACTCACAAGCCCAAGAGGTGGTCCAAACTTTTGCCAAGACTACAAGTATCAAGAGCAGCTGTGAGATCAAATAGGAACAGATGTTTAGAGGTTTAGTTTCCAGCTGTTGCTCATGAATTCCAGGTCAGAGGCAAGATGAGCAGAGAGTCAAACTTTGAAACGAAGAAGCTGACATTTCTTTATAAGTTTGTAGTAGCCAGCCATCCTACAGATGTGGTATTAAATAATATGTTGGACTTTGTGGAACCTAATTGGCCCAGCATCATGGCTGCAATTAAGATGTATCTCCTGAATATGAGTAAAATTTTCAGTATGCTGCTTCAGTTACGGAAGAGGCACTTTCGGCATGCTGAATAATTAGCCATATACAGAATCGTTTCCCATCTGGCTTTAGCTAAGAAATAAACATCTGTTCAACATCTGTTAAAAGTAAAAAAATGCTTTGGAGATCTGAAAAATTAGGGAAATTGCTAGTATGTGATAATCAAAAATCATCTGGTGAATCAGCATAATGTAGGTTTTCATAGCTTTATATTTATTGATTGATTTAAAGAAAAAAAGATGAAAATGTTAGGCTGGAGTTTACCATGTAAACATAAGCACAGCTGTTCCATTGAGCCTGAGTTTTAGACAAAATCTCAGCCGTGCCATCTGCCAACTTACAATGCTGCACTTCTGAAGCTGTGTTATCTTCCAAGGTAACAGATTCCGATACTCTATTTTAAAATGATGAATGAAGTTTACTTTCTACCATAGCATGCACACTTACCAATGCGTGCACACCACCATCCATATTTGATTAAAAGGTGTGCCCATGGACCAGAAATCTATTATTTCTCCCACATTTTTGACAAGCTGAAAAATTGGACTTAATTCTTGCCACTTGGCTATGAGATTCAAAACATTCCTTTTTGATATTTTTCTCTTATCAGAATTATAATTGTACTAAATTTAACTTTCTGGTTATTGTGCAAGTTTACATCTCAACTCCATTATTTTTTACATATGGCTGAATGAGAGCTTAATGTAATCTTATGATAGAAACTTTAACACTAAAGACCAACAGTGTCACATTTGATCCCAGACTTGACACCAGGGCTAATATCGATTTTCATTGTGTCCAAAGGTGATTGGAACCAGTGGAAATGGAGCTGCTGAAGAGTTGTTTCTTTTGAACGTAGTTGTCCTGGAATTCATGGGACGAGTGATGTGGCAGGTTACTTCCATACTTTGATAAAGTTGCTGGGTGAGTCTGAACGTCATCCAGCACCACTGAGTTTTCTAGGGGAAAAATAATAACTGGTTCTTGTAAACCAGACCAAACCACTTAGATATCTAACAGTCCTACTTTACAATTATCTTTTCATTTTCTGACTTTCTCCCTTTGCAAAGCTACTTGCAAAGACTGTGCAAAGTTTCTTAGAAGTGTTTTCATTCAGTGAGCCTTCAAAATGAATAACGCCTCAAAGCAGATTCTCACACTGGAATGGCAACTTGTTTTGATGAAGCTCATAAGATCAGGTGGTTTTGAAGTGCTTTATGTTCTTCAAAAGTGCTTTACAGATTCAGTAGATTTCAAGCTTACTTTGTAGCCTTTACAAGCAATATTCAATGTTGCAATCATACTTCCATATAAGGAGAATATTGAAGGAATTGTTGAATGTTACGTTGGTACTTCTGACTTTGATATGAGTAGTTGGCCAATTGTCACCTCATTAAACATCCCCAGTGTGGCTGTTCATAGAGAAATAGGTTTGCTAAAGGTAAAGCCAGGCGTGGATTAATATCTTCAATTTATGACTGAAGATATTTTTCTTTCCACAGATTCTCTAAGTCCCTTAATACCTGCTGACAGTTTTACATCCATTTAGAAATACAAGAATGAAGAGAAAATGCTTTAGCATAGGTTGTTGAGCTTTGAGGAAATTACACCACAAGCAAACCAAACTGCAGTACCCTAAAGCAGAAAAAGGTAGATGTTAATAACCAGTGCCCCACATATATTGTCATACGCAATTACTTTGAGCAGTTGCCTCTTTTTTAAAAATACTACAGGATATTTACCACTCATCTAATTTAATATTCTTTTTGCAATGGTAGTAGAAGGAAAATTCCTAAATATATGTGAAATTGATAGTAATTTGGGTGCCATTAAAATATTGGCACACAATCTGATTTACTATAACCTGTATAAGATAAAGGTAAAAGTTCCTTTCGCATATATGTGCTAGTCGTTCCTGACTCTAAGGTGTGGTGCTCATCTCCATTTCAAAGCCAAAGAGCCAGCACTGTCCAAAGACATCTCCATGGTCATGTGGCCAGCATGACTAAATGCCAAAGGCGCATGGAACACTGTTACCTTCCCACCAAAGGTGGTCCCTATTTTTCTACTTGCATTTTTTACATGCTTTCAAACTGCTAGGTTGGCAGAAGCTGGGACAAGTAATGGGAGTTCACCCCGTTACGTGGCATTAGGGATTTGAACCGCTGAACTGCCGACCTTTTGATCGACAAGCTCAGCATCTTAGTCACTGAGCCACCGTGTCCCCTTTCACCTATATAAGAATACCAATAGTATAATATTGCTTCTGATTAGGAATATTTCTGGCACCCTAATGAACTTTAATGTTAGATACCTTCTGGATGACCAAGACCCAAAGCTTTCCTCTTTCATTTGTAATTCAGAATGCAAACATATGTTTAAGTAGATCATGGTTGTGTTTATGCCAGGTAGCTTGCTCATAGTGCCTTTTCTTGTAAATTATGTCTTCAGTTGTTCCTCTATTTTGGTATGTGACTGTAATAAAGTATTTCTCCTTCCCTCCTTTTATCTGCCCATCCACCCTTGGTTTATAGCTGTTTTTTAATTAAACTCTTTGCCTACTACAGGTCTTTTGGAGTAGCAAAATTTCATTCACTGTATCAACTCTTATCTTTTTTTTTTTTTTAATGTGGATAGGTATCAGCCCTAGCATTGCTGACTTCTAAACTAAAGAAATTGTACTTTTCTGTACTGGCCCTACTAATGCAGATGAGTTTAATTTAATTGTTAGCCATCCGAAAATGGGCTCCAGGTTGATCAAATCAAAATATAACCTTGGGTGAAAGCTCCTGTTAATAGGAACTATTCATATTCATATTTAAGTTTTCATCAATAAATGAACACCAGGTTAACACTTTCAGACACATCAACTTTTTGCTCTTTGAAAGAACTGAAGTAGTTTGGCTATGATTTGGTGTCAGCTCTTTCTCTGTAGCTCTGCATCTTCTACCAAAGATTAGTTTCTACCAAATGACTGAGTTACCTAGGTGCACACACACTCCATCAAGATTTCTATAAATACTCCCATCTCTCAATTCATAAAATAGAAAAAGGGAGACAATGGCACAGAACAACCCAACAAACTGCAAAATTCTGGAATTCTGGCATTTATTTATGTTTAATTATCCATGTTAAATGGACAATATTAAAGAAAAATAAACCCCTGAAGCAGGTTGCATCAAAACAACCACAATAAAGCAAAACTCTAAAAGAGAAATCATGTATTAAATGGATTTTGAATTTTGCCTGTGTTTTATAACTGACAGATTATTCTAGCTATGCTTCTTAAATTCTGTAGAGATTGTCCTGTGGAATGCACATAGTATCCCAGTTCTGGGATACTATTTTAATCCCAGTTCTGATGAGGTTTTTAGTCAACTAAATTTACATTAGGTTGAAAATAATTTAGAGCGAGAACTTTCAAAATGAAGCATGAACATTTTAGTTTACCAATTCTTTAGGAAACTGCTATTTCTTTCCAGTGAATTAGATATACTCCCAACTCCCAAGAGTTGCCTCTTTAAAAATCACCTTTGGGGTAAGGGGGAAAAGTTGCTTAAGGGATTTCTGAAATCAAGGAACCTGATTGTCCCTGACTTTACTATGAGACTCTATTCTGCATTTCTAAAGTATGTATCAGAACCAATCTTGTAACTTTTCAGACTTCTATGCTCCAATAAAGCTCTTAGCATCCTGTAACAGCCTTGAAATGAAAATTGTGAGATGAAAAATATAAATATAAATCCCAACAGCAAGCTGGCCAGGGACTTCTGCGAGTTGAAGTCCACACATCTTAAAGTTGCTATGGTTTAAAAATGCAACCATAGAGGTTAAAGAGAGGAATTTCTTGACTCCAATTGATCTCCACCTTGGAATTTTGCCTTCTTCAAAGCATTACTCAGAAATTAAGCACCAGATGTCTTGGGTGGAAATTTTTCTTTCTAATACCATCTGAAATTCTTTGCCCTTAGCCATTGGTTGTGACTCAGTGGGAACAAACCATTGTGACTTGCAAAGAAATCACATCAGTGTGTGGGAACGAAAGAGAGGAAGGAAAAAGAAAAAAGGCATTTGGAGCTTTGCTGCTTCATTTTTTTTGATGGAAAATTCACAGCTTCTTGCATTCTTAATATGAACCACTGTCCTTTAGAAAAATAAACCAGGTAGGTAATTTTAAACTTTGGATTTAAATATCTTAAGAAATGACAAAGGATAGAAAAAAAGACCTAGAAATGATACTACTGTGCAAATTATTTCACTTATCTCGATACAAAGGCACACTTATTCCATTGGGGGGGGCAGTGGTGAAATCCAATTTTTTTACTACAGGTTCTGTGGGTGTGGCTTGGTGGGCATGGCTTGGTGGGTGTGGCTTGGTAGATGTGGCAGGGGAACGATACTGCAAAATCCCCATTCCCTCCCCACTCTGTGACCAGCCAGAGGTGGTATTTGCCGGTTCTCCGAACTGCTCAAAATTTCTGCTACCAGTTCTCCAGAACCTGTGAGAACCTGCTGGATTTCACCCCGGGGGGGAGGGGGTTACACATTCTGATAAACTGAGTTCTAGATTTCCACCCCAAAATTATCAGGCATAGTTTGTGCCTTTTGATGTGTCTATCACAGAGACATAGGATGTTGATTCAGAGAAAATTCAAAATTAAAGGGAAACTATATCTTTGTTTGGACCAGTGTATTACATCAGTTACATACGAAGATTATCTCAGATTACATATTTTATGGAGTTGGATATGGAGCAGATGGACAGAGCTGTGAGAGAAAAGCTTCCATCCTGTTAGACAGTAGCAGTAAAATAGCCATAATCCTTTCCCTCATCCTTCATAAATACACACAAACTGCAAATTACCTCCAAATTCCCAATGCAGCCTGGATGAATCTACTGTTACCTTTTCAACCAAAAAGCAATCCTAACAATATCTGTGGAAGAAAAAATGGAGATGGGCAGACCATTTCTAGCTATGATAATCTAATAAATAAGATCAATTTCTCCTTTATTGTTGCAAGATGAAGAATGTAAGATGAGGCCATTGGTAAATAAAGTCTCCCTTCAAAGAGGACTTGGAAGGGCTGCTATTTTACTATGGAGTTTCTCAGGGCCGGATTTAGATGAAAAGAGGCCCTAGGCTATTCCACTTATGAGGCCCTTTCACCTATAGTGAAAGTGTAATTTTAATTTTGCTAACAATTTGAATGTAGGCCCCTCTTGATCTTGAGGCCCTAGGCTGAAGCCTAGTTAGCCTATAGGAAAATCCAGCCCTGGAGATTCTCAATCAACCAAAGTGCCTTTGGTTGTCCCAAAGGCACTTTTTTTCAAAAGACAACTGGACTTTGTTTTTTTACCTTTGGAAATGGTTTGCTCCTCACCCAAAAAGCTTCTTCATTTCCAACTAATTTATAGAGAATGAAAGGATTTATATTTTTTTTCAGTCATCCAGTCATTAGCACTCTTGAGGGTTGGTCATTAGGTTCATATTCTGGACAGAGAGGACAACTGGTTTGAAAGAGGATTCAGCTGAACAGGTCTCCCTCAACACAGGGCAAGGGAAAGGACATCACCTATCTTCTGTTTATGACATCACCAATCTTCTTCTAAGGACGCGTTGGCTCAGTGGCTAAGATGCTAAGCTTGTTGATCGAAAGGTTGGCAATTCAGTGGTTTGAATCCCTAGTGCCGCATAACGGGTTGTGGAAAAATAAGGACCACCTTTGGTGGGAAGGTAACAGCGTTCCGTGGACCTTTGGCATTTAGTCATGCTGGCCACATGACCACGGAGATGTCTTCAGACAGTGCTGGCACTTCAGTTTTGAAACAGTCACATGAATCTGGTGCTTGTTGATTCACATGAGCCACGGTGGCGCAGAGGGCAGTACTGCAGGTTATTTCTGCTGACTGCCGGCTGCCTGCAATTTGGCAGTTCAAATATCACCAGGCTCAAAGGTTGACTCAGCCTTCCAGCCTTCTGAGGTCAGTAAAATGAGGACCCAGATTGTTGGGGGCAAGATGCTGACTCTGTAAATCGCTTAGAGAGGGCTATAAAAACACTGTGAAGCGATATATAAGTCTAAGTGCTATTGCTATTGTTCCTTCACACTGAAGAAAAGTCAGTTACAGTCAAGGGAAGCATATTTGGCAACATTGAAACAAGTCTTTAATTCAAGCCCAGGTTGATAATTAGTTTAGTGAGGAAAATATAGCTTAATTAAAACAAATGTGCTTAGCACTTCAGGAGATCCAAATCTCCACAGGCAATCTTTGCTGTATATATAGAACAAACATACAATACTTTTCACATGCCTTCCTACCCCATTTAGCTTTACTGCTTGAAGATCTCTGAAGTACAGAAATTATTATACTCATTATGCCTGAAGTATAATTATTTTCAGCATATTTTAATCCAGGAAATTGAAAAATTCTGTCCTTTAGACTGAGATTGAGAGCTGAGAGTAGCAAGGTTTGGTCAATCTAAATTCAAAATGCTTTACTAGGGCAGAGCAACGAACCTTCTGTTTTTTTAACAGATCTTGTTTTAGTTGACATCTATTTGTTGCAACATACAGTGTTTTGGTACACATACTTTCCTGATCTAGTTAGCTTCCGAAACACTATTTAATATTATTTTATATTAATTTACTTCAACACTGTCTACTTGTCCAATTCTAGACTAGGCATGGAAATAATGTATGGCATAAAACCATCAATAATTTCAATATCAAAATATGATTGGACTCAGCAAAATTCAGCAAAATTAATTTTCTTAAAAATCCAGTGGGACCTCTGAACAAGTAGCTTGCTGGGAGGGGTGGGGAAAACCATGTTTCCATTGTTTTTATGAAAATGACAAGGATGTGGGCTACCTAAAACTCAGGACAAAGCTTGTTACAAAGGATGGGAGTTACACACCAAACCATTTTAAGACTTTTGCCTGCTGACATTAAAAAAAGACAGTATCTGTAAGACTGCCTCCTGGGCTGGGTGAACACGGCATGCAAATTCTATATTTATTTTGTTTGTTTATTTGTTTATTTTGGATTTATATACTGCCCTACTCCCGAAGGACTCAGGGCGGTGAACAGCCAAAGATAAAACACATATAATATAAAATTTAAAAAACAATTTAAAAGACATTAAATAAATTTGGCCTATACTGATTAAAACACCCCTGTTTTTTTTTTTTTTTTTAAAAAAAACAATTAAAGTTAACAATTAAAAGGAAGTTAGGCCAGGCCAGCCTGTTGGAATAAAAAGGTCTTGAGGGCACGGCGAAAAGTGCATAAATCCGGGATCCTCCGTATCTCCGGGGGGAGCTCGTTCCAAATGGCAGGTGCCCCCACAGAGAAGGCTCTCCCCCTGGGGGCCGCCAGTCGACACTGTTTGACCAACGGCACCCTGAGGAGCCCCTCTCTGTGGGAGCGTACTGGCCGGTGAGAGGCTACTGGTGGCAGAAGGTGGTCTTGTAAGTACCCAGGTCCTAAGCCGTGGAGTGCTCTAAAGGTGGTAACCAGGACCTTGAAGCGCACCCGGAAGACCACCGGGAGCCAGTGCAGCTCGCGCAGGAGAGATGTTACATGGAAACGCCATGTCACTCCCATAACCACCTGCGCGGCCGCATTCTGGACCAGTTGGAGCCTCTGGGTGCTCCTCAAGGGGAGCCCCATGTAGAGAGCATTACAGTAGTCCAGGCGGGAGGTGACGAGGGCATATGGAGAAGGCAATCCCAAAGGTAGACTGGACCTGAGCCCTATATGGGTTTATAAGTTAATACCAGCACCTTGAATTGTACCCAGGACTTAAAAGCAGCCAATGCAGCATCAGCAACACAATTGGCAAATTGATGATTCTCATATCAATATGAGAGCTACTACATTCTGGACCATCTGCGGTTTTTAGTAGTCTTCAGAGACAGCCCCTAGAGGAGATCAACCCTGACTGCTCTTTAGAAGGCCAGATCCTGAAGATGAAAGTGAAATACTTTGGCCCACCTAATGAAAAGGAAGGACTCACTGAAGAAGAGCCTAATGCTGGGAAAGTTTGAGGGCAAAAGAAGAAGGGGATGACAGAGAACGAGGTGGCTGGATGGAGTCACTGAAGCAGTCGGCATGAGTTTAAATGGACTCTAGGGGATGGTAGAGGACAGGAAGACCTGGAGGAATGTTGTCCATGGGGTCACAATGGGTCGGACACGACTTCGCAACTAACAACAAAAAAAAATTGATAGGACAACCTGAAGGAAGATTGATCACCCCTTCCTGTCCCAACATGGTGCAACCACTTTATCCTGTGCTGCCAGATGAAAATCTTCTGATGAAATAAGAAGATATACTGATATTGTGCTACCCTTATCAGTGGGTCTAAATATGGGCTTATACCTGTGTCCAGCTACATTTATATTTTGCTTTCCACCATAGTTACTGCAGATAACATTTCTGATCCTTTATTTCCTATAGTTTCTTGGTAAATCAAGGAGAACTTTGGAGAGAGTGAGCGAGCACTAGAGCAATTATGTCAAATGCCTTCAGCTTCCAAGGATCAACAGATTCTCAAAAGTTGCCTACCGATTGCTGGAAAAACAAAAACAAAAACCTCCAGATGCTTGCTGGAATCTAAGAAGACCCAGGATGACATTTTTTAAAAATTAAATCAGTGTAACCTACAAAGTAGATAGCCTCTAAGGTTCTTTCCAACTTTGTAATTTTATGAACAAACATTTGGTGGGATGTTTTACCAGGGGAAGAAAAAAAAAGCTAATTAACACCTTTCAAGTCATAGAAGAGGTTAATTTATTGGAATTCTATTCCATAGAAATCTGTGATAAATGTTCTTTACATCCTAAGAAATGTTGAAACAATCCAGTGGAAGAAAAAAATTAAGTAAATCACATAGATTCAAGCCTGCTTTAAAATGAACATAGCTAATAATTTAGTCCTGCATTTGAACCAAATAAGCAAAATACACTTAGAGCCCTGAAATACCTGTGTTGATTTAGAATGGATCTGGATGACCTGCATCTTTGTGGTATATAGAAAATGGGTAAATATTTTAAGGCATGAAGTAATTCATTACTCCAAAGAGTTTTTAAAGAACAATTTCTGTAAAGTTCATAGTTTTATGTTATGAAGCTTGGTGATATTTTAAGATATTTGTCTCTCTGATAAGAACCCATAATGCTACTTTCAAGAATAACAAGATTGTCTGCATTGTTTTGGATAAATCCCATGGTAGAAGGCCTCTGAATATGCTCAGTAAGCAGTACATTGTTATCTATCTCAAATTTCAGTATGCTTGAAAGTTATTGCTTGAAAATATGGCTTCTCTGAGAACATAATGTTCCCAAGGGAACTTTCAGTGTGCCTGATATTACCCATGAAAGCAACTCTTAGCTAAGAAAATGTGTTTCTGTCATTAACAGCAGCATGCTTCTGCTTATTTAGGGTGTACAAAATCATAAGGAGCATGTGGTATTCTGACTATTGTGATCAGTGATGTGAGAAATACACAGTTTTCATTGATTACATTGAATTTTACCTTATTTGGTTATTTCAAATTTGGAAACATGCTAAAAGAGCAACAAGGGATGGGGAGGAGAAATTCTGAGTATTGAAAAACTTATCAGAAATACCATTCTTAGAGAGTGTAATTAGAAGGATGGCTATAGTAAATATTTAAACAGCACATCTGTTTATATATCCTTATGATTTAGTAGGATTATTCAGACAATTGTGGCATACCTAGCATAGCTACATAAAGCTCTAGTTCAGGGAGTCATCTGGAAAGTGACCTGACATAATCAACTTAACAAATCAGAAAACAAATTTAACTGTTGAATCAGATACATCCAAATCAATTCAAATCAACAATACCCATCTGAGCTGATCTGCACAGCCCTAATATCTAGTTTTTCTCCTGAACATGGGCTAGTAGAAGTCTCTGATATAAAATATTCTGCTTTCCAGAATAATAATTGCTTCTGTCTATTAAGTTGTAAAAAAACAATAGGATTCATGTCTCGGTATTCATGGCATTGTATTTCAAATCAGCATATAAACTGAAATGTACAGTATTGACCTTTAAGTTAACACCTTTATGTTTTAACTCTCGTTTAAACTTTGAGTTTTTGGACAGATCTTAGAATGCAAAATAAGTGAACTAGTAATAGACAGTGGTTCACAATATCTATTGTATGATCATTTTATTTCCTTCCCTCATTTCTCACTTTTAATTCTTTCCTTTCACTGTCTAATATTTGCCGTCAATCATGCTTTTCTGTTACTATCTGTTACTATGTTTAGATAAAAGTTCAGATATTATAAGCTCAGAGTGTATCATTTTAATTGTTTACTGTCTTATTCAGTTACTAAGGGAAAATTGAGATTTCATCATTCAAGGTTTTTTGAGTGTTGATTACATGTGCAAAGTATTCAAGAGCTAGGCGCAATTGGAGTTTATTTACATAGTTGCCAGAATCGAATTGTTCTTTAAAAAGCACAATACTTCAGATGTAACAAGGTTTCTATAACTTTACAAGAGTCCTTGATCATTTAAACGGAATGCTTATTAACAAATCATGTGTTTTCCTTTCATTGGTATCTGCAACGAGAGACTGTGGGAAATAACAAAATGGGCATTGTGAATCTTCAGTACAAATGCCCTCCCTTAAATTTTTACATTGCAAGTCACATTGCAATCTAAGCATGAAAGAGCAAAGTTTGCACTCCAAGTAGACAGTGACAGTTCAACCCTGAGCTACAAATATTCTACAAGTATTCTTTCTTTTGTTTGTTTGGCATCATTGTGGTTAAGAAAGGATATCTACATCTCCTGTGAAAAATAAAACCTATTTATATATAAATCTCTGCAGGCAATTCAGCACAGCTTGGAGAGAAGCTTGAAATTTTCACTTATCAAATAATACAATGGAGGAATCATTGGAAGAAATTAATATGTTAATGAATTAAAAAGTTACATTTAAACTTTATTAGGTAGTCTTCTAGATCGGGGTGTCAAACTCGCGGTCTGCGGGCCAGATGTGTCACGCGCTGGCCTGGCCCACTCCTAGTTTAGCAAAGGGGGGAAAAGTTGCGATAGGTCATGTGATGACAACGTATCGTCGCGAGTTTGATACAATCGTCTAGATTGTTGAAGATAGATTAAAATATATTGATTCTTCTTTAAAAATGACTACAAGTACAACAATGACTTACGAACATAATTGGAACAAGAATTTCTATTGCTAAGCAAACTGGTTGGTTGTTAAATGAGTTATGTTTGATTTTATGATGATTATTTTTTTTTTTTGCCCACAGTAGATAAATAAATCACTGTAGTTCAGAGGTCTTTAAACTTGGCAGCTTTAAGACAGCATAGCTGGCTGGAGAATTCTGGGAGCTGAAGTCCACAAGTCTTAAAGCTGCCAAGTTTGAAGACCTCTGCTGTAGTTGTTAAGTGAATCCTGCGGTCATTAAGCAAATCCGGCTTCCCTCAATGTTGTTGCTTGTCAGAAGCTGACCAGGAAATGTCAGTCACATGACTCCACATTGCTGCAACCATCTTAAATACATACCAGTTGCCAAGGGCCTGAATTCTGATCACATGACATGGGGATGCTGAGATGATTGTAAGTGAAAGGAATGATGGTAAGTCACTTTTTTGGTCAGCATCTTGTAATTTCAAATGGTTGCTAAACTAATGATTGTAAATCAAGGACTACCTGTATATGTAAAACAACACATAAAAGGATGGCTGCTGTATTTACATATTACATTAACCAAACTAGGATTTCTTGAATAAGGTATAGTTCATGTAGCACTGACCATTACAGTTAGATCAAACACAAACTAATTAGATTACATTTTCATGTAAAGTTGTAACCCAAAGAAAATTGTTCCTGTTGTCAGTTACAGAAGTAGCCCCTTCATATACAACTGAAATATTTCTTTTAAAGATATTCTTTGAGAAATTTAACCCTCAGATCACAGCTGTCTCTCTTTGCTCTATGTGGCGAGGGGAATCTTTCTCTTTTCATCTCATGTCATACCAGTGGTGGGTTACTAACCGGTGAACCGGTAGCAGTGGTGGCGGGAGGCTCTGCCTGGACATCATCAAATACACTCTGCGCATGTGCTGCGCATGTGCTGCGCATGTGCTGCGCATGTGCTGCGCATGTGCTGCGCATGTGCTGCGCATGTGCTTGCTTCGCTCACGCAAAGATAAGTGAAACCCACCACTATGTCATACCTCACTGCATTCTCTAGCAAAAATGCATTTTACTTGCTTCTTTCCACAGTTCTTCTTCAAGGACTGTCCATCAAGAAAGAGGTTCACCCTCATAGAGAAAGAACCAAACTCCAATGCCCCTTCCCTGCCATCCGTTCCTGCAAACAGCATTGTTGTCTTCACCTCTCTGACTCTGGAGTTCTAGCAGCAAAAGAGAAAAGAAAACTAGTCTGGGGGCAGGACAACAATAAGCAGAGTAAATCAAAGGAACCTTTGGATTTGCAAGATCCAAAATCTTCTGATTCTTAAAAATACCCCCAACACATTTTTCAGCATTAATCCATTGCACAGTTCTGAAGGAAAACTTGTCTCACAAAGAGATTTACTGAATCTCAGCTCCCAAAAATCTGGTTCAAGATTAGCATGTTCAGAAAAAGGGAATACAGATGGCTACATTCCCTGTTAATTGCGATCTTTCATTTGGAAAGCGATGTTATTTTGACAAAGCATGCACTCTTGTTCCTTAAGTGGCTCCTTATGTTTTCTACAGTTTCTTAAGGGATTTTACTTTGACTTTCTTATTAAAATATAATGTAAACAAGTTCTATTTTGTGCATGATAAAAATGTCCGTATATTTCTCATGCATATCTGAGATTTGGAAGGCTTAATTTTAGTTAATGGCTCCACTATAGTTTTTTTTCACTTCTCCCCAATGGAAAAATTTAAAATTTAATAATGCAATGAAGTCTAAAGTAAATTTGATTTTTTAAAAAATCACAAGCCTTTTTCAAACTCAAATCCTCTACCAGAGGCCTGGGAATTTGAGGGTTCTGTGCAGTATCTTAGCTGTTCCTAGCACTATAATCTTCTAGGAAAAGAATTCTGCTGTTGTTCCTAGGAATCTGTTAGAGCCAATTTAGAGCCACTCTCCCAGTTTAGGAGTCACAGCTCCAAGTGCTCCTACCACTATTGGAATCACTTTTGCCTTTACTGTTCATTTTCTTTCCAGATCCTCCTTCAGGCACTGGTACTGGTTTCTCATCCCCTTTCTTCCTGATGTTGCTGTCATGCAACATCTATCACTGCCACTATCTTCTGGTTTTGTCTACTACCACAATATTTGGTTGATTGACCAGTACCTGTCTGGATCTGGAAATCCCACGGAATCTTAGCCCTCTTACTTTCCACAACCTTCCATGGGATCTCCCATCTAGACTTCAGGGGATGTAGCCCATATTCTATACAGCTGTTTCTGTACACAATGCAGGCTACTTGGCTGTGCCATTAAGTGTATGTTGTTCCTGCCTTTATCTTAAACCCTGACGCTAACTGTTGGACTGTCTCTGAAGCCTCTCTGTATAATCTGCACTTTGGGTCCTATGTACAGTAGTGGCCAAAATTGTGGAAACCTTTTGGGAAAAGTGTATTTTTGAGGTTTGATGGCTAATAACACCACTTTTTTTTTTTTTTTTTTTTTGGAGTTTCAAGATAATCATATCCCACTGCTGGAATGGCCTGGGAATAGCCTAGACTTTAACCCAATTGAAAATCTATGGAGCCAACTAAAGAAACTTGTTGGTCAGAAGTGACCCAGCAATAAAACCCTATAACCAGTGCCCCAGTGCTTTCTCCTAATTAATTTCTTTCCAGCTGCAAAGTTATTCAGAAAACCCAGCATAGTTGGCATCTAAGTAAACCCTTTTAAAATACTGGAACATCAGATAAGGATTGACTCCTTTCTCGCCACAGCAGAGATAACACAAACTCTGAGTAACAGATGTATTAGTTCAGGCTCCCTTCTCTTCTAGAGAACTATAACCCAGTAGTGGCTAAGACACTGAGCTTGTCGAGCGAAAGGTCAGCAGTTCAGTGGTTTGAATCCCTAGTGACGCGTAACGGGGTGAACTCCCGTTACTTGTCCCAGCTTCTGCCAACCTAGCAGTTCGGAAGCATGTAAAAAAATGCAAGTAGAAAAATAGGAACCACCTTTGGTAGGAAGGTAACAGCGTTCCATGCACCTTTGGCATTTAGTCATGCCAGGCTCATGACCACAGAGACATCTTCAGATAGTGCTGGCTCTTTGGCTTTGAAACTGAGATGAGCACCACCCCTAGAGTCGGGAATGACTAGCACATATGTGCAAGGGGAACCTTTACCTTTTACCTTTAGCAAAGAATAAGACAGACTTTCTCCCTAACCTTCCAAAGCTTCAGCTCATGATTCCCCCCGGTGCAGGGGGATAATGGAGCTAACTCCTTGAAATAAGCCCCTCATGCCCCCCACAACTGTACTATTCTGTCTTTCCAATAAGGTCTGCTTTCTGCCAGCAAGAATTTATACATTTATGCATTGGCTAAATGACATTGCATCCAAGGTAGAGAGCTCCCAACTATTGCTGTGCTGCCATGGGAATCAAATATCTCATAAAAACCAAGACATTTTCAAAAGAGAGTTTCTTCCTCTAAAATGTGGGGAGGAATAAACTTTATATGGGAGAAGAACAGAAAGTGCTTTAATTACTGCCTCTTCCATACTTTTTTGTTTTAACATATTATGGGTATTTTATGCCCTTGGCGCTCTCTCTGGAGAACTGATGAAATCTAGGTATATATTTTATTTATTTGTAAATAAAAAAAGTCACAAAGTGACAATCAAGCTTTAGTGACCTTCTTACAAAGGAATTTCAACATGGCTGTTAAGTGTGCTGAGACTGTAGAATTTTTCTTATTAAGGGAACTGAGCTATACTTAAGAATAATATAGAAGGTGATAATCCCCTTAACGATTTAATGCAATAAATCTTCTTGAATTTTTCGTACCAGATAAAACTTAACACAGGAAAGCCAACATTTTAAGTATAACCATTCTTATGTTAAACAAGAACTGTTAATGTGACATTAATCTGTGTTGCACAGATAATGAAGCTTTGTGTTATAACTTATATTACCGATGCTCTGAGCTGGATTTTAACATATAATTTGAGACATAGGGGAATGCATTCTAATACCATGGCTTTATAAACAATATTTAGAATAGATTTTTCACATGAGTGACAACTAAT
Source organism: Pituophis catenifer annectens (assembly GCF_029215685.1). Lineage (NCBI taxonomy): Eukaryota > Metazoa > Chordata > Lepidosauria > Squamata > Colubridae > Pituophis > Pituophis catenifer. Next base: position 23,539,218 of record NW_027256886.1, read on the forward strand.
TTCGAATGATAAGAGAAATATATGCAGACAGATAATTAAATGTGAATCCATAAATCTTAAATCTTTGGATCCCACATATTCTGTCATGCTATTGCTGCATTAGCTTTATGTGATACTCCTGCAAGCATTTTTAAAATTATAGAAATGTACAGTCTCATCCATTTTTAAGGAAATATGGTGGACTGCTTACTACCACAATGGAATCACACAGCAATTTCTAGCACTACAACAAAACATAAAAGAATATGTTTTGACAGCACTGTGAGCATTCCTTCTTGAGCCAAACTCAAATTGTACTTACCAATTTGGTCCTGAAAATAATTCCTTCTTCTAATTCAGGGACTAAGAATACCAAGAACATAAGTACATATACTAAGATCAAATTCTAAAATCTCCAGTACAAGTCATAGAAAATTTCCAGAGGTCTGGTAGCAAGGTCTGGCTTAAAAAAGAGATATACAAAAATTATCACCTTAGAAAAAAATGAGATATACAAAAATTATCACCATGTCAGTTGGGTAACCTTTAGCATGAATTACAGCCTTACAATGTCTTCCCATGGAGTGAACCAAGTTTTTTAGTTCTGCAGCTGTTATAATGTGAAACCAAGATTGAATGATTGCTTCTATTAACTGGGTTTTATTGCTGAGTTGCTTCTGAATAACAGGTTTCTTTAGTTGGCTCCATAGATTTTCAATTGGGTTAAGGTCTGGGCTATTCCCAGGCCATTCCAGCAGTGGAATATGATTATTTTGAAACTCCAAAAACAAAATGGTGCTATTAGCCATCAAACCTCAAAAATACACTTTTCCCAAAAGGTTTCCACAATTTTGGCCACTACTGTACTTACAAATCAGATAGACATTCTTTATTTTGTTCATTAACCAACACAATTTACATTCAAAATAAAATGAAACACATTCTATTAAGCCACCAGTAGCACATTGTAGAACAGATTCTATGCAGAAAGTCCTCAGCTAATGGTAGCTGATCTAGCTTGAATTCTTCCGGGTCATAGTTGATTTGATGCAGAAGAATTAAAGGGATTCTGTGATATCTCTTGGTGGAGTCATTTTCAGGTAATATTAAGGTATACTTTGGTGAAACTATGTTGTGGGTTTCTGCATATGTTTCCTTTCTAGGAATGTAGAAATATATTAAAACATGTAGCAAAATTAGGACAGAGATACAAGTAATGCCTGGTAAACTAAGCCCTGCTTTTCTAGCTCCTAATTCACCGAATTTGATAACTGAAAAAGGAAACACATAGCCTGATTATAAGTACCATGTTTCTCCAAAAATAAGACCCTGTCTTATATTTTTTTGAACCCTGAAATAAGTGCTTGGCCTTATTGCCATGAGCTCAAAAGCCTAATAGGGCTTATTATCAGGGGATGTCTTCTTTTGGGGGAAACAGGACAGTCCTAGACTTACAGCCATAATTGAGCCTGGAATTATGGTTGTAAATTGTGCCAGTCATTAAGCAGATCATTACATGACTAATCTGATTTTATGACATTTTTCTGAGGCGGGGATTAAGAGAATCACCACGGTTATTGAGTGAATCTATATTCTGCAATGGGCATTTTTTGTTGGAAATTAGAAGATTTCCAGCAAAAAAATATCTTGGTCACGTGACAGTGGGATGCTGCAAATGGCAGTAAAGTTGCTGACCATCCAAAATACGATCATGTAATTATGGGTTGTGAATGTGGAACAATCAGGAGTTTGAATCTGCGTCGTAATTTTGGGGTTAATCCTAACTTCAAAAGGTCTGTATATTCTTCCTTTTTTTCTGGCCACCACTAGATCTGGCTGCAAAAATGATTATTATTAAATGGCAGCACACATATACACTGACACATACACTATAGAATAGCTCAACCTTTTTGAACCACAGTGATCTTCTGGAAATTTGCTGCTGAAATCTGGTTCCACTTCAGTTCTTTAAAAGTACAAGCTAATTAGAAAAATATCTATAGCATATAATATGCAGCATGACATTTTCTCCTGCTAGAAATAAAAACAGATGACCTCTTATGAAGTATAATGAAGTACAAACACTAAAATCATGCTTAAGTTTTGTGAATTCTTGTCTACAGTTTTTTATTATTTTTTTATAAATAACTCCAGATATTGAACATATTAGTCCTTTGTCTATCTGCAGTATTGTCTTCACAACAACTCTGTGGGCTGAGAGAAAGGAACTGGCCAAAGCTATCTTTCATGCCTAAAGTGGGACTAGAACTCAAAATGTAAACCAAGCTAGAAATTCATTTAAATTATAACAAGAAATACTTTTCTAAAATACAAATAGCAATACACAAGAAAGGGAAACCTGTACAACCTAGGTAATATTGTTCTGATTAGACGAATGTTTACCCAGGTTATGTGCAGCCTGCCTCCTATAAGGACATTGTTTCCTTCACAAAACAGACACAATAAAATTTTCATCAGTAATTTGTTATGTAAATTTTAATTCTAGCAGCAAGGCCAGCTTGAGTATTAATTGCAATGTGCACATGTGGATTTCCTTGGGCAGAGGGGCAAGGGAGAAGAATAGTGCGTAAGAGGCAATTATTTTGAATGCAAAATACTATTCAAAATAATTCATTTCCAAGGCTTTTTCCAAGAAAGAAAAGTGCAATTTGTAGATAATTGGTCCTCACATTCTAGAATTTTTATGACTAGCATTTGAATCAACAAGCATGTTGTAATTCAGAAAGGCAGAGCTACGAGATCTGGGCTGGTATACATGGCACTATAAGCTAAAGAAAACTCTAGACCATTGTTGCCATTTTGTGATAATCTGGATATTTGCAGCACAAATCTAGTAAATCTAATAAATCTGGATATTTGCAGCACAAATCCACATACATGAAATTGTTAATATATTCTATTCCCCACTTGCTTTTGCACAGGAGTATTCAATAATGTTCATGTATAGACTGTGCTGTGCTTAAGAGTGTTATGTCTACCTGCAGGTTCTTTCAAAGGAAGGCAGTGTGAATAACCAAGTTCCAAGATGTGATTCTCATTATTATGGTGACTAGTTATCATGTACAAAACTTACAATCTTTCTTCCATATGCCTCCATATATCAACAGTCACTTTATTGTCTTTAGCCCATTAGCTGGGCACAAATATTATTCTGTGTCTCATCTTGGAGTTGGGAAGTATCCAATTTTTCCACAAAAGAGGTTCTGAAATTCCTATTGACTAACCATAGTTTGATTAATAATCAATGGCTAACAAGTCTTCTATAAATAACAAGCACCAAATGAAATTAGCAAAGCAATATTTGACTTGAACTTTTGGTCAACTACATTAGCAACTCTGAGGCCATTTCCCCAATGAAGTGGCTGAAACTTAGAACAAGACAAGCTGTGACATCTAATCAGCATTTGAGCACTGTTTATTATTCGGCTTTTCTTTCAAGCATTAAGCTCTCATTTGTTTGGCACACTAAGTCTGCAGCCTTTCACCCAGTGGTGGGTTTCTACCAATTCACCCTGGTTTGGGCAAACTAGTAGCGGCGGTGGTGGCATGAGGCTCCGCCTACCCACCGGGACGTCATCACGGATACTCTGCGCAATCACAGAAACGCTGCACATGAGCGAAGCAAACACACATGTGCACGCTCACAGTTCCGAATCGGTAGCGAAGGTAAGTGAAACCCACTACTGCTTTCACCTCTGTGGGATTTGCAAATGACCCACAAGATGGTTCAATCACAGCTTATACATTTCATCTACAGATAAGCAAACTAATCCATTATCTTCAAATCTTCTCCCAAGATATCAGAAACGAGCTGTAGAGACAACATCTAACAACATAGTTAGTTAGTTAGTGAAGTAAAATATAACCTATTTTATCTTCTCATTGCATGTTTTCCGAGCTCCCAAGTTATTATTCCCTATGCAAAAACAAAGAGTAGATCTCAAGTTACATTGCATCCATCCTTTTATCAGGGAGATCCTGTCAGATCTAGTTGAAAATTTGACTCCCAACAGGTGATTTTGTAATTGGATGCATTGCATTTTATTATTTTCTTACTTAAGCTTCATAGACTGCCATTCTGATAGCTCAGAAATGTGCAGATTGCAGTCTTTGCCCATTAACTTCATAATCTCTAAATGCTTGTAATGATATTGCTTGGACAGCTATTGACACCTCCTCACTGGAACATGATGTTCTTGCCAGGTGCTCCAAAGGATACCGCAAGCTTAGTTGAGTTGACAACTGCCAAGTATCATCAAATTTAGTGACTGCATTTATACAAGCAATAAAAATTTTACGTGAGAATTTATTTGCAAGGCTAGGATAAAATCACTTAATGAGGAAAAATAGCTTTTTTTCTGATTGCTTTTAAGAGCCCTACTAATGCTGGAAGAAGTCCATCTCTGCAATGCATAAACTGACAGTGTGAATTGTTCCTTAAAAAAAGGTGTTAATTTTGGATTTGGAAAAGTCCTGCTGGATCAGTCCAGCAATATAAATCAGATTCTGTCTGATTCTATTCCATCATTCCACCAAGAATATTGTTGCAGAGTGTGAGAAAGAAAACTTTCAAAACCAACTTAAAGAATAAATAAATAATATGTTTGTTTGCTTAAGTTTGTTTGCTTATGTATTAGACAGATTCTGTCTAATGTCAGACAGAATCTGACATTAGAGCTCACGTCTCTAATGCATTTTTCCCAGTCAAGGTGGATAACCAGAATTTAAAAATTGTGTGATAAAACTATATAATAAAGAATGCAAAAAATGCAACACATATTTAGTAATCGCAAAAATTATTTATTTGTTTATTTATAAAATTATCCATTTTAACATATTTATAAGAATATCTTATACTACCAATGAAACAAATGCTTTCCTGTATAGGAAGGCCAACTAATTGGTGAAAGAACATGGAATCATAGAATTGGAACTCAAGGGTTGTCTACTCCAACTCCCTGATGTGCTAAGTCAATGTTTCTCAACCTTGAAGACTTTAAGATGTGTGAACTACTGGTACTTGCTAAACTGAGGGATTCTGGGAGTTAAAGTTTAGGCATCTTAAAGTTGTCAAGGTTGAAAACATTGTGCTAAATCATACTGATTGTTCTATCAGTTCTTTTCATTTGTGGTTGGGAATATATCACTTCATGAGTCCACCTGTTTCTCAATTGATACTTCATGAAGCCTGTTTCTCAATTGACAATTCTTAGCATCAGGAAAATATTTTAAAATATCTAAAATATCTAACCTGAACCTACTTCCTTGAAGTTTCAACCTATCATTTCTGTAGGAGTACTAATGAACAACCAGGTTTTCTCTCTTCCTTTCTCTCTTGACAATTTAGATGTTATTTACATATTGTTTTTTCATACTACTATTAACAATATCATGAAACATTCCCATGAATAATATCAAACTACATATGCAATTTGTATCTTTAACTTTCTAAAAATCTGTTAAAGACCTAAAACTTATAACATCAAACTATATATGTAATGCTACTGTGGTGGAATAATCCAGATTCTCAGGAGGGAGACAGTTCTTTCCAAAGGAGCAAAAGACAATGAAGTTTAGATAGTTTGTGTCAGAGAAAAAGAGTTAAGACGACTCCTCCCTTGGAGTTCTCAGAATATTTTTTTAATGATGCAAGTAGCTTGCCTTAATTTGGCAAGATTCTGTCTGTAGGTGAGGAACAATAAAGGAATTGTTTTCAAGGAAACAAGGAAACCAACAATTTTCTTGGTTTTTGGAGCCTGACATCAATCTTGCCAAACTAAAACGTACTACTTACACCATTTAACATATACTCTGGGAACTTCTTAGTGGGGAGCTCTCTTAACTCCCTTTCTCTAAACAAACTATCTAAACTTCACTGTCTTTGCTTCTTTGGAAAGCATGCCCTCCCTTCCAGGGATCTGGACTACATGCCCAGATAGCAACTGCCTTATTTGGAAAGCCAAATTTGCCACTTCTCTTATTTCTTAAAAGCTATCTGAAGACTTCTATCATATCTCCGTTTAATTTTCTATTCTGTCATTTCAGTAAATCCAGATCCTCATAGAGTGTGATTTCTAGTCCCCCTCACCATCTTGGTAGGCCGTCTCTGAACTTGCAGTGTCCAAAACTGGACATCCTAGTCTAAATGGGGCCTGACAAAAGAAACAATAGAGTGGGATTGTTGCTTCCGAGGATCTAGGGTCTAAGGTTCTCTTAATACACCCCAAAATAGTATATGCCTTCTCACAGTATGCCATTCAATTCACTCACAGGGAATATAACCAACAGTGAGTTATATTCCTACTAGGATGTTTAGATGTTTTTTCATATATACTAATGCTAGCACATGTCTCCTTTACCCTATTCTTTCCCTTTCTCTCCTCCCCTACAGATGTATGACTTTACATTTCCTCGTTAAATTTTAGCTGAGTTATTTTACTCATTTTTCCAGCCTATTGAGAACTTTTCTACTATCATTTTGATCTTCATAGCTTTATATTTTCTGCTGATTTGGCTACCATCCCTTCAGCCCCTTGATGCAGGTAATTAAAATAAATAAATAAATAAAGTGGAACAGCACAGGGAGCAGGTGAAAGCTTGTAGTGTTCTACTCAGTACTACTCTCCCAGTTGATGTGGAATCATTTTTAGCACTTTAGGTGCAGTCATTCAGCCAGTTATGTATTCACCTGACAGTTAAATCATTTACTATATCGTTATTTAATATTTCACTATCATGAGAGATTTGTCAAGACTTTACTTGTCAAGCCCAGGTACTCTATGTTCATAGCATTTCTCAACCTATTAAACTAAAAGAGGACCTGACCTGGGGCATTGACATTGTAGCACTGGTCAAAAGGGCCCAGCAGAGATTATACTACCTGAGATTTCTCAGGAAACAACAACTGAATGAAAAATTGCTGGTTCTTCTACCACTGCACTATAGAGAGTATTTTAATTTACTGCACCTGTGTATGGTTTGCTAATTGCACAGTGGCAGATAGGACAGCACTCCAGAGGATCATTGGTTGCCCTCTCCCTTCCTTGGAAGAGCTTTACAGCTCCCGCTGCCTTAAGAAAGTTCAAAACGTTCTTAAAGATCCATCTCATCCTGGGCACCCTTTTTTTGAACGATTGCCATCTGGCAGACGGTACAGGACAATAAAAACAAGGACAAATAGGCTGAAAAACAGCTTCTATCCCAGAACAGCAACTATGTTGAATTCTACGTATAGTGCAATATTAATGCAGTATCAGGGGGTTTCAATTCAATTGTGTAGAGCGTGAAGGATGTGTGTTTTTGTTTTATTTTTTAATAGTTTTCTTACGTATGATGTACACTGAAGATGGCATTTAATTGTACAAGGTGCAATGACAGGAAAGTAACCTAAACTAATCACTGTCAGAAAAGAAGAAGAAGAAGACACATTGGTTATTTTGTGATAAACCCATAGTGGCTCTTGTAAGTGTTGCATTTCCATCCAAGCACTTACAAACACGATATTTAAGAATTTGCTCCTTTCCATAATACAGACAGGGTGCTCGTTTCTTTCACAACTTCGAAATTACTTATCAAGGGTATAAATTGGTGGAAGATCATTTTATACAACTTTGATGCCACATTTATTTATTTTTATTAAATTTACATAGCTACCCATCTCACAAAATAAGTGACTCGGGGTAGGGTACAAGCTAAAAAACAGTAACTTACTATTAAACAGTAAATTTAACTTGTTCCTTGATGACAATGATCTATGAAATATCTTGTAGTGATATTTTGTCGTTGTTGTTAGTTGCGAAATTGTGTCCGATCCATCGTGACCCCATGGACAATGTTCCTCCAGGCCTTCCTGTCCTCTACCATCCTCTGGAGTCCATTTAAACTCATGCCGACTGCTTCAGTGACTCAACCAGCCACCTTGTTCTCTGTCATCCCCTTCTACTTTTGCCCTCAATCTTTCCCAGCATTAGGCTCTTCTCCAGTGAGTCCTTCCTTCTCATTAGGTGGGTAAAGAATTTGAGTTTCATCTTCAGGATCTGGCCTTCTAAAGAGCAGTCAGGTTTGATCTTCTATATGACTGACCAGTTTGATCGCCTTGCAGTCCAAGGGACTCGCAGGAGTCTTCTCCAGCACCATAGTTTAAAGGCCTCAATAACAATTATATATATTTAGCAGTATTTCCAAGAGTGTAGGGAATAGGCCTTGGCTGTCATAGAAACTTTACTCCAAAGAGTGACATTACCTATCCAACCAAACCACTTGTTGGAGGAATATTCTCTAATAATCTCTATACTGTATATTCGTATGGCCCACTCAGCTAAATAACCTGCCTCTGATTGGCATGGAACAGCAGTCTTTTACTGTCAAGCAAAAGGAACCAGAAGCAAGACAATAGGCTGTTCAGAGAGGTTTGTTTATATATTGCTCATTTATAGATAGGAATCTTGCCAGACTAAAGCACACACTGTATTATTACTAGAAAATTTCTGCAAAGTTTTAGGGAGGATCTCCCTTCAATCTCTCCCTCTACAAAGGGCTCCAGGCTACTGAACTATTTCATTCAGTTTCTAGAAACTGGATCAAACCTAGATTGTGGTTGGTGAACACTTTCATATCTAATTACTCCAGGAAAAGTATTGCTATTTGAGTGCAGTTTTTCTACAAGTAAAAAACTGAGTTCAGTTGTATAAATGAAGCTGGAAATAATTCTACTCCATACACAAAGCAAAACCTGATATTACAAGCACTTTACAAGCATTCCTCTTTACAATTATTAAAGAATAATTCTCTTTACAATTATTATAGGATAAATCAGTCTGTACATCCTACACACTTTAAACTATTGCCAAGTATAGAAGGATTTTGGTTTAAATCGTATTTTAAATCACACAGTCTAATAAGCATAAAAGCAAAACAGCTTCTAATTTTGCAGTCAGTTGGGGTTTGCATTTCCTGCTTTATTACCCAAGGATATAATAACATTCATAATCATTACTGTTATGGAGCTGAATTTAAAAAAAACAGCATTTTTTAAAATAAAAAAAAAAGAATTAAATTCCATCAGTGGCCCAGATTGTAAGAATATGGGGGAAATACAATACTCATGACTTTTATGACAAATGATTAATGTGATGTATTGGAATAAATAATAAGTCCTTTCATCTAGGGCATTACTGTATTTATTTTGTTGATTCCAAAATTGATGAAGCCAAGTATTTTGATCTTTTTATATATTTGGGCAACTAAGGGCAAATTAGGTGCATTGAGGTTCTTATTTTATTATTTGTTATTATCTATTTATATTACATATTTTATATAAACTCCTAACAATGCCATCTAACATGTCCTAGATTTACTCACTTTTGGAGTGTGATCCATAATATGTTGTGCAAAGTCTGGTGAAGATTTTTAGTCTGTGTATACCAGCATGCCATATAAACATATTAAATAGATCTGAGGGAAAAATCCTTGGTTTACAAAAAGTGTTTCTTAAAACACTTTCTTAAAATTCAGGTGGACAACCTCTAATCCCAGGAGCCCATTATATATGTAAGCTTTGGATATTTTTAAACTGTAGCATGTCTATTTTAGGGTCTACAGAACAAGTCTAATCTATTTTCTATTGCAAAATAATGGGAAACTCTGCTGTCAATCATCATCATGGCAGATCTGAGGATTTCAAAAAGGAGATTTAATACCCTTAGGCTCAATGGCATAAGGACAGTGCAGAAACTTAACCAACCTTTAAAACCATCATTTCCATCTCCATTAATTAGTTGCCCAATCTATTCAACAGTTGGTGGGCTGAAGAACAGACTTTTCTCATGAGGTGCCAGTTTTAAAAATCTATTAAATATATGAATCCATTAGCTATCCCATATACAAAAATGAAAGGGGAAACTCCCAAACAATGGTATAGCACAGCCTTGTATACAAATCAGAGCTCTGGCAATACCAAATTCAAATTACTGGAGTGTTCTTGGAGAAAATGTTTTAATCTGTGCTCAAAGTCCTACTCAACTGCTCCACTATCCATTTGTTTAAGGATAGCTATAGTAGATGTGATGGAATCTGGTGCTGAGTTGAGAGGACAAATGAATCATAATATTAAATAAAATTCCTAGTTAGTTTTATGCCTCAGTACCAATTGCACAGATTCTATACTGTTTCAGTACTGATGGCCAGATAGTCATACAATGTTGAGAGCTTGCCAATAAATTATACATAATAAACAGTAGTGAGTTTCATTTACCTTTGCTATCAGTTCGGAACTGTGAGAGTGCACGTGCGCTGGCTTGCTTTGCTTGTGCGTGGTGCTTCTGCACATGTGCAGAACCTTCTGCGCATGCGCAGAGCATCTGTGATGATGTCTGAGTGGATGGGTGGAGCCTCCTGCCGCCGCCGCTCCCGGTTCGTCCAAACCGGGGTGAACTGGTAGAAACCGGGAAAATTTGGAGGCTGGATTCTGCTTGAAAGATATAACTCAAGCTGTTTGTGTGCAACACTTCCAGTAACCATTTTGGTAAAAATAATAAGTAAAATCAAATGAAGCACAAACTGTCCATTTAAAAGAAAAAAATCCTGGCTGAACAGGCTTTTTGGACATTTACAGTATGTAAATTGAGAAGAAAAAAAAATCCTCTCTTGTTCAACCTTCCTTGGTATCTATCTGTCTAGTTTGACTCTGTATACCATCGTTTTTTAACCTCAGCAATTTTAAGGTGTGCAGCCCAAATCCCAGATTCTCTAGCCAGCAATGCAAACTTGGAATTCCTGGGAGTTGAAGTCCACACAATTTAAACTTGATAAAGTTGAGAAACATCGCTATATAGACTAGCTTACTATTGTCATTTCTTTGCTATTAATGCTGAGAGAACTGAAATAGATGCTTCTTTTAACACCTTTGGAGAATTAAAAACTCCTTTGCTGAATTAAAACAAAATCCATCACTTGTGATAGGCATTTAAATATTTTGGCCTATCAGATTTTCTTTCCCTCATCCATATCCTTCACAGGAGAATATAAAAAAATCATTATCACTTTGTTAATATGAAGCGTTTTCTAGGATTAATGCATTTTTATATATTTTCAAATTAAAATAGAATTCTTTTGAGAGGGGTAGCTCTTAGTGCAGTGTTTCTCAACCTTGGTAGCTTGAAAATGGGTGGACTTCAACTCCCAGAATCCCCCAGCCAGCGCTGCTGGCTGGGGGATTCTGGGAGTTGAAGTCCACCCATCTTCAAGCTTCCAAGGTTGAGAAACACTGTCTTAGTGAGACCTAGAGGCTTCTTTATGCCATCGTTAGTTCTCATGGTTCAAGAGAAATAAAACAATAAAGAGTATCACTACATTTCAGCAAAAATGTTTGATGGCATAGTCAGTCATAAACTTCACTTGGTCAGTTGTATTGTGAGAACACTCTAATGCAGGGCTGTCAAACTCCCGGCCCATGGGCCGGATGTGTCACACGCTGGCCATGCCCATGCCCAGTTTAGCAAAGGGAAAAAAAGTCTCGATATGTCACGTGATGCCACCGTGATGACATGAGTTTGACATCCCTGTTCTAATGCATCAAATGATCCTGAGTAAGAGCAGCTGAAAAAGTAAGCTTATTCATTGTAGAACACACTTCCCAGCTTCAGTAACTAAGTTATGCTACCTACCAATCCTGAAGAAGAAGCTAATGATGTCGGGCAATTTTAATTACAGATATATATTAATCTTATATGAAATCTGGGGCAAACAGTAAGCTATTTTCAAAGGCAGCAATTTCTTCCTCCTCCCAGTATTGTTTGGAGAAGGCTTTTCAACTCTTTGGAGAAAAGATATTTTCCTGCTCTGCCTGGTCTTTATATACTCACACATCTGCTCACACATATTAGACCTTCCACCATAACTGAAGCAGCAGATGAGCATTCTGATCCTCTACTTGAATAAAAAGAAATGAAGAATCTATCTGTATGCAATGATGTGAAAAGGGATGAACAGTCTGTCCACATAACTGTACAGATGAAGACTTTGTCATCTGCTTTGTTAAGACAGAAAAAAACACTTATCAACAGTTTCATACTTCCTTGTGATGACAGGCCTTATTTTGAAATCTATACAAATATAACAGTTTGAGAAATCAAAGGCTGCCTCTCAATCTATTTATACCCTCAAATTTCTTGGTGAACTTCCTACAACCTTTTGGGAGTGTGACTATTTGTACTGCCTGCAACCTAATTCTGTACATAGTATATCGGTTCTGTTGAGTTTGGAATCCAATTCTTGAAGCATCCAGATGTAGTTCTAGGTTAGAGCAGAAATAAAACCAGCCAAACAGGGGGTCTTGATAGAACTGTTAATGGAGTTTTGATGAGATCATTCATCTGGTAAACATACATAGATTTTCCAATCTTTGATTATTTTTGGCTTGTGTGTCCTTGTGTGTGGATTGGTAATGCAGAGCTTATAAATACCAGAATTTCTACAACTCCTCCAGATAGGCGATGGGGTCCATAAACTCACTCAGCATTACTTTTAGAAATTGTTTACCTATTTTAAATGGCTTGAAGGTTGAGTATGTGAATTTCAGAAGTCTAGATAGTTAGCTGGAGACTGATTACAATGAGTTGGTTGTGTAGTAGCTGATATTCTCTGGTTAGTTCCTCTTGACTTAATGTGCTACCATGGCAATATATTGTACACTTCTTTTCTTCTGCAATAATTTTTTATCAATTGAGTGATAGCTTACAAGAAAAAAAAGAACTATGATAAACACGGGAAAGTTAAAAATAAAAACATCATTCATTATTTATTAATCAAATTTGTACAGTGACCCATCTCAATGAAAGCGACTTTGAGCAGTCACAACAATCATAGTTTGGCCCTTTAAAGTTGTGCAAGGCCACAATGATGAGACAAAAGCTTCACCTAGAATCTCATCTAGAAGCTTTGAATATTTTGATAGGAAAGTGTAAAAGTACTGTTTAGGTTGCAAACATGTACAGCACATTTTGCCTAACACACTTTTCTCAGTTTTAAACTGCATAGTCACTATGAAAAGTTCTCCCAACAGAACTTTTTAAAAAAGGATTTATATTTTTGAGAGAATATTAGATTTCAAACATGTGAGGTATATTGCATTAACCCAGTATAAGTCTTCCAATTACTTGTGATAAAAACATGCCATAATTAATTCATAATAAGCCCCTTTAAAACAATTAAAGAGATTCTATTTTTAGTTTAGGGAAGAACAAGGGGAAAAATTAATTATACATCTGACTATGACCCCAGATAACTTCAGCATCTGTTTTTATTTTTTGCCTAGCAACAAGACTGTATTAATCGAATGGAATGTTACCATGAGAATTATAGCAGTCTGTGAGGTGTTCTGCTTCTCCCTTTCCTTTTTTCAATTTTTAATCTTCTTGAGCTTCAGGCTTGTAATTCAAATTTATATTTCACCTGAATTAATTGTCCTGTAGATGGAGAGGGGAACTGGAAGAAACTATTAAAAGAAACACATGTAGAGCTCTGTCCTGCTAGTGATCATATGGACTGTAAGATCTATAGAAGGAACGTTCTTCAGAACCAGATGTGAAGATAATTCATTCTAGCAAGGCTAGAATCAGCAAACACCACCCTGGTAACACTCAGAAATTTAGTAGGCTGAGAAGAGAAATTGGAGGTTATAAATATTTTAACATTAGGGAGAAAAAAATGAAAACACTTGAAAGACTATTTTAAATGAAAGATTGTCCTCCATGGAATGCTGAGAAAGAAATGGATTTTTTCATAGAGCTAATGCATGGCTCCCTATTGATCGAGCAATTAAGCCAATTTTTATAACTGAATGTCATAAGGTCTCATTATTGATATTTCCATATGATTTTTGTTCCCCCAAGATTTAAAAAAAAAAAGAACTCTTCCCTTCACCATTTGAGTTATCATCTCAGTCTGCCTATCCCAATTCAACTTTCCAACACCTCTATTTTAACAGAAATGTTGCTCTTGGCTGTGTTCAAAAGTAAGTTCAGTTATAGAGATAAATAGAGCATCTCTGGGGGAAAGCTGTGGCCAGCCAAGCACAGGTAAGAACCTTTTTCAGGATCTACCTTGTGGTTGTAAGGATGGGGGAGCATAAATACTTTTCTGCCTTTATTGCATCTGCAGGTAGCTGAGCAGTGACCTTATTGCCAGTAACTAGATCCCTCCTGGGTAAGAAGAGCTAAGGAAGCCCTTGCAGAATCACTGTGAAGAATATTCCTAGCATCTGTCAGATGAAATTGGTTGATTTTGCTTGGAGATGGACTCCTGGCTGAGCAGACCCTTTGGAAGGAAGATACTTCAGAGCCTTGTTTTCTGGGATGAGTTTGACCCAGTTGCTCTCAAAAATGTGGATAGGTTCCTTGGGATGATGATGGACCACCTGCTTCTGGACCATGCCTCTCCTGATCCTCCTAGGACATGGCATGTGGTTGTTTCCAAGCGATGACTAATGGCTTTTTTTAGGAGCTGGTGATACCACCTGCTCTCAAGGAGGTAGAAATACATCCTTTTCTCAAAAGGCCATTCTTAGACAGAGTATTAGAAAGTTTTAATTCAGTTTTCAATCTTCCTTTTTTAAGGGAAGGTTGTTTGGAGGATGGTTGGGACACAGATACCAAAGGCCCCGGTTGAAATGGATTATCTAGAGCCTTTTCAGTCTAGTTTCAGAATGCTTGGCCACACTCATTGTTGTCCTTTGGAGGATTTGAGATAGGAGTCCTGCAATCCTTCTGATCTTCCTGCATCTCTCAGTGGCTTTGGTACCATCAGTTCTTCTGGACTAGCTTTGGGGGTTGAGAATGGGAGACACTGTGTTACAGTGGTTCTCCTCCTTCCTCCATGGTCAGTTTCAGTTGAAATTGAAGGAGAAGTTGAAGCTGGGAGGAGAGAGTCATGAGGGTGTCTCAGGGTTTGAGTTTTCACTTTTCCTTTTTAACATCTACATGAAATGCCCAGGTGAGACAATATGGGATCTGGTATGATCTATATGCTGATGATACCCAATTATGTATCGCCACCCTTAGCTGGACAAGTGATACTGATTTAAATAGAAATGTAAACTAAATTCAAATCATGTTTAATATCTTGCCCTGTCAAACCTGTGATGTTTTGTAGTGTGGATCTCTCAAAGGCCAAATGTGACCCTCAGTTCCCACTCTCCACCAGATTTAATGACTCTATAAGCCTAGACATATCCCAAAAACTCATTGCTGTTTCACAAAAAATAAAAAAGAACTAGGGAGCTGCTGTCAGAAAAAATATAAAAAGATGAAATGATACTTCCAGAAGTCCAAGAATCCTTATGGCATATTAAAAAGTAATGATATTTTTATGGTATAAACTTTCATGAATTACAGTCCACTTCATCATATGCATGGAATATTATCCTGAGAGAACAGAGTATATACCCATGAGGGAAATATTGTATAAACTGGTATAGAAGCCATTTTAATTTTGTATTAAATCCATGCATCTCCGGAGCTCTGCTCACTGAATCCTAAAACCTGCATAAATTATTTCTATGGCTATGATGAACTCGATTGGTGGCAAATGAAGTTAAATCAAGTTGGATTTGTTCATTCACTCTGTTTATACTTTTATATAGCTACAGTATTAAAAATTAAGTTCTAAGTAACCACTGCAAGATGGTTTTAGTCTCAAATGCTATTTTTCATTTGGAGATGAAATAGTTTTGCTAAGTATCAATAATGGTCTAATTAACATTTGTTGGTTCTCAGAATAAAATTTTGTGTTAACAAAATACATACAATCCTACTGCCATATAGGCAGTCCATGAATTGCTGTGAAGAAGCAGTAGCGTCTTTGTAAAGTATGTAATGTTTTTGCTATGAAGAAAGAATTGTAAGAGATAGCAATAGCAATAGCAGTTAGACTTATACTGCTCCACAGTGCATTACAGTACTCTCTGAGCAGTTTACAATGTCACCATATTGTCCCCAACAATCTGGGTCTTTTTGCCAACCTTGGAAAGATGGAAGGCTGAGTCAATCATGAACCAGTCAGAATTGAACTCCAGGCTAAGGGCAGAGTTAGCCTGCAATACTGCATTCTAACTACTGCCCCACCACAGTTCCAGATCAGTTAATAAAGTAACTGCACACTATTCCACTGAAAGAAATCAGATGTATAACATCATACCTAGTTATTGTATTTGAATCTGCTAGAGCATGAGTGTCAAACTCACGTCATCACATAGGCATCACGTGACGTATTGGGATTTTCCCCCCTTCACTAAACTGGGTGTGGGTGTGATCAGCACGTGATGCATCTGGCCTGCGGGCTGGGAGTTCGACAGCCCTGTGGTAGAGTAAAAGAGATCCAATCCATATGGATCTTCGTATTCTGCTTTCAACAAATGTTATAAAAATGATTAAAATAATATTAGAACAGCATAACATCTCTTACAACCTGCTATAAATTATATAAAAGCACAACATTGATACGATGTCTTAAATCGGTACCAACATATGAAGAAATTAGGGTTGTATGTCAGTTCTGAAAAATTAACACAGCACCATTTTGTAGGTGTTGCATGAAGCAGGTAGCTCAGAAGTGTATTCATTAAGAAAGATGGCATGATTTATCTTTTAGAAATGGAAAAGTGTACTGCTACTATTAAAACCAAACTGACATTCTTCAATATTATTAAAGGTTACTTGGTACAGTTCAGAAGTATATTCAAGATACTTTCAATGATTTGGAAACTCAGTGTAGATACCTAAAACTTCCTCAATGTAGGTTTTACTTTCAACCCAGATAGCATATCAACAAAGATATACTGTATAATTTGAGTAGGAACTGCTCACACTGCAACTTACTTTATGGTACCATAAGTGAAAAGTGTCTGTCGGGCTCTTTTCATACAGTTCTTGGCTTCACATTATTCTTCTGCCCACAGAAGAATGCAAAGACCAACATATCTAACTCATTACACTGTATCTTATATTGAATTCCAGCCGTGTGAATGGCGACATCAAATGTAGCTTAGTAATTAATTGATGGGATAAATATCCTTTTTTTTAGTTATGCTGCTTATTATGCTACCCCAAAAGAAAGTTCTGCATTTCCCCCTAGTATTTCCCATTCACATCAATATCAGAGATTTTGCTTTCAAAATATCTCTCAAAGGAGGGCAGAATTTCAATAAAATTGTCTTGGTTGAATGGTGGTGGTGGGGGTTATTTATTCTATTACTACAATATATTCATGGGATGTTTGTAAATGTCCTGCCCTTCAATGTACAGTCATTTCTCTACTGGAAGAGAAGGAAGTATGGGAAGTTCAAGTAATTAGAGCTGCCAAAAGTATGGCTTGCTCTGAAGATTAGCTTGAAGATTGTTTTGTTGGACCTTGCTTGTTTTATGAATTCTAATCCTTCTAGCAACTCCAAGAGGGGAATGGGACAATTTGCCACAGCCAACTTGCTGTGGCCAACTCACCATGGCCAACTCACCACAGCCAACTGACCATGGCCAACTCTTTGCGGGACAACTCACCATGGCCAACTCACCATGGGACAACTCGCTGCAGGACAATGTAACAATTCTATTTAATTATTTAAAATAAATAAAGAGTATTTTAATTTTTGCCATTCACATTTTATTCTGTTCCTCCTTTTGCATTCTTTCTTTAATGATTCTATTCAACCATTTCTTTTAATTAGTGTAATTCGTGTCCTGTAGCAAGTTGTCCTGTGGCAAGATGGCCGTGGCAAGTTGTTCTGCAGCAAGTTGGCAGTGGTTTGCAAATCAACCTCTCAAAATGATGGTCACAACCATATGATTAAATTCTACCTGCATTGTGGATGTGACGCATATAAAAAGGCAGCACTTCAGTCATGTGGTTGCAATCATGCTCTTGATTTTTTGATCATCACTGGAGAAGCTTCTGGCTTCTTCCCTTCCTAAAAGGGAAGACCCTCATGAAGAGTCTCAAAAAAATCTTCACCTGATTTTCCTTTCCTAATATATTTTAGGTAATTCTGCTGGAAAGAAGGAAGGAAATATGTGTGTAATGTGTCCTTGTGTATTGGGCGAAGGTGCGTTTTTGTGTGAAGAAAGAAATACTTGGTAACTGCAGACAGGGCAATCAATGCATTTTATAAATGTTTTATTTTATAGCTAGTAATTAATCAAAAGGTACCAATGCAAACAATATCTATTTATTTGTTCTGCCATATACAGATATCCACTTTTATCACAAGTATACATTTATTGGGGAAAATTTCTGGGATTGACTTCAGTGGGAGCCAATTGGCAAAACTAAGATACAAGATAAAAACCTGGGCACTGCATAGAATTTTTATTGATGTTTACAATTCTTTTTCTATCTATACTTCCTTTCTCAGCCATCTTAAAATCAGCATTGTCTTCCTTTTGGGTAACAATGATATAATTAAAATGGTTTTTTTCCCAAGTATTTATGTCACATTAAAATAATAAGTATGTAGCAATTGGAGGGAATTTTAATGAAACCACAATTTTGGGGAAATTGCCAAATTGTGAGCTGGAGTTAGGATTAGGACAATAGGGAGGCACAATTGAATTAAATAACCCATTCAGTATGTCACCCTCTATTTTCCTAACGTTATGAGTTGATGTAAAATGTTACTTTCCTAATGTAGTCTTTTCCACTGGCCATATTGACTCTGCTTGAAAGGAATTGAAGTCCATTCTGTTGGGTGATTGAGATACTGGTAGTGACTGATCTAAACATCAAAGTTATCATGAGGCTAGAGACTTGTCCAGTTGATGTCTTCCAGAAGCATTTTATCACACCATTCAAATTTACAGCCAATATTTTCAGCGTCTATAATGGCAATGCTGACTCAAGCTGTTAGAGCTATCATTTTTGGAGGCACAAGGTGAAACAGGTTGCTACTGTTTTTCTTATTGAGAATAAAATGGTTCAGTTTTAAATTTCCCACAGATTTAAAAGCCAAACATGTATCAATAAAGAATGTTGTGTCAGTTTGCAAACTTTCTTTGATTTTCTCCTGAACAACTTAATTTATAAAGTTAATAAAACTTTAATAGTACTATTCCAACTTCTTAATTTAACTTCATAAAAATGCAGACCGTGATCCTTATTTCCTTTGCACATTACCTGTCTCTGCTTTTAATTACTTTACCATAATCAAGAAAATTATCTTAAAGGATAATAATTGGGTAGCATAAGAATTACTTCTGCTTTGAGAGGAGATGCTGCATTAGCTGATATGTTCGCAGATCACATTAACATGATGTGAAAAATCTTTTTTTTGCCCTGAAGACCACAAACAGTGATGTCATAACTAGAACGGGTGGGTGGTGCTGACATTTGTGATCCAATTATTTGCATTTACATTTGCATTGGAAAACCTCAGTTAGGTTATGAGAAAAATGATAACCTTAAGTACTGTAACCATCAACACTATGAAAGTATCTCAATTAAAAAAAACCCCTGTTTTTTAAAAATACTTATATAAGATGAATTGAATCCTAGGGTATTAAAGGTATTATCTGATACTGTGTACAAACCTTAAGCACTAACACTGAGAAGAAATAACAACAACAACAACAATAATAATAATAATAATAATAATAATAATAATAATAATAATAACCCCTCCAAGGAGCTCTACCTTGTCGTGGTGGAGGGGCTTGCGTGCTCTAATGATCCTAAGGGCTATGCTGAAGCGGTGCAACCATATCAGACAGACCTTAGGTGAAGGGCCAGACAAAATCTGCTCCACAACCCATTCAAATATGGTGAATTCAGAAAAAATGAAATTTATGCCGGCTGAACCGTCGCCCGGATTAACAAGGGTTCCGTTGGATGCTATGGCTCCTGGGCATTCTACGCAAAATGAGTTACAGGGCTCAACTCCCTCTGCTAGGCAACCAGGGCATGGAGCTGACAAGCTACTGGAAGAAAAACCCAAAAAGCGAAAAATCTGGGAAGAAAACACCTCTATTATGAAAGCTTACTATCAGTCTGAACCATCAAAACATGGATTTCAAAAAAGAATGTATCAGATTTGGAAGATGAACCATACGGACTGTGACACCAGTGAACAAAGGTTAATGGACCAACGATGTGTAATCCTAAACCACAAATTTTTCACTACAGAAGAATTAATAGCAATAGAAGAGAAAGCAATTAATGGTCTGAGTACAACAACAAAGAGGAGTAACATCAAGAATAATTTCCAGACTCAAAAGCAAATTGAGGAAGAAAGGGAAGAAGAGGATACTGAAATGGATGAAGATAAAGAACAAGGAAGCACTAAAGAACAAACACCAACAGATAGTGCTCAATTAGCTGGAAAAATAAAGCACCAAATGGAAGATGCTGAAAGAACACGTTTGCCAAAGCTGAACCAAGTGAACCGGAAAGAATTGAGAAATGTACTAAAAAAGGTCAATGAGGCTGTGCAAACTATTCGAACCACTACATTAGCCGAAACTAACCAACTGATGTATGCAGCAGCTGTCATAACCACCAAAGAACTGGGGTTGAAAATACAAAAGAACCAAAGAGGCAAGAAGGGGAAGCCTAAGTGGAAAATTCGGTTAGAATTGAAGATCAAAAAAGTACGTGGAGATTTGAGCAACTTGAAGAACCTAAGGCAAGGTCAGCTAAAGAACAAGCAGGTCAAAAGCAGCCTGGAAGCAAGATATGATCTAAGGAATAAGGAGATTGCAATAGTAATTGAAGAGCTGAAACAGAGGGTTGTTGCCATCGCTGAAAAGATTAAAAGGTATGAAAACCGAGTAACTCAGTTCAAGGAAAACTCACAGTTCAGAGCAAATCAGCACCAGTTTTATAAGAATTTAGAAAATGGAAATGGAGTAACAACAAATGAAAAGCCTGATAAAGAGAAAGCTCTGAAATTCTGGAAGAATTTGTGGGAAAACAACAAGAAGCACAACAGAAATGCAAAATGGATCAAACAGGCTGAGGACTCTATTAAAATGCATAAAATGGAAGACGTGAAAATAACAAAAGCAATGGTGCAAAGACAGTCAAGAAAAGTGAAGAACTGGAGTGCACCTGGACCGGATGAGCTGCATGGCTTCTGGTTAAAGGCACTTACAAGTCTGCACAAAAGATTGGCAACCCAGATGAACCAGATCCTAAAAACACCTGAAAATGATGGATGGATGACAACTGGAAGGACATTTTTGATCCAAAAAGATAAAGAAAAAGGAAAGGACCCTGGAAACTATAGGCCAATCACCTGCTTGCCAACAACATACAAGCTTCTTACTGGTATCATTGCAAACCAAATCTATGGATACCTGGAAAGAAATAACTTGCTTCCTGTAGAACAGAAAGGATGCTGCAAAAACTCAAGAGGAACAAAAGATCAATTGCTGATCGACAAGCTAATCCTAAAGAACTCAAAGAAAAGACGAACCAACCTGTTCATGGCTTGGATAGACTATAAGAAAGCATTTGATTCAGTTCCCCATAGTTGGATCAAGAAATGCCTGGAAATATTAGGCATCAGCAGCAACATACAAAAATTCATGGAATCTTCAATGAACCTCTGGAAAACAAAATTTATGACTAATGAAGAAGAACTGGGTGAAGTTGAAATTAAACGAGGCATTTTCCAGGGCGATTCCCTTTCACCCCTACTTTTTATACTCTCAATGCTACCACTGACAATCATTTTGAGGAAGATGAACTGTGAATACGAACTTGCAAAGAAAGGACTGAAAATCTCGCACTTGATGTACATGGATGATTTGAAGCTGTTTGGTAAAACAAAAGCTGAACTGAATTTATTAATTGAAAACACAAAAGAATTCAGCCAAGACATTGGTATGCAGTTTGGAATTGACAAATGTGCAACAATAGCAACCAAAGCAGGCAAGATCATAGAAGAGGATGGAATAGAATTAGAGAATGAAGAAATGATAAAGGCAGTAAAATCAGAAGAAGGCTACAAGTACTTGGGGATTTTAGAAGCCTCTGACTTAATGCATAATAAAGTCAAGGAATTAACTTCAGCCAAGTACATTCGACGAATTCGTAAGATATTAATGTCCAAATTGAGTGGAGGAAACATCATAAAAGCCATAAATACCTGGGCTATACCTGTGATTAGATACTCTGCAGGAATAATTGACTGGACCCAGATGGAGTTAGTCAATTTGGACAGAAAAACAAGGAAGCTTATGACAATGAATCATGCCTTGCACCCTAAAAGTGATGTTGACCGATTATATTTACCAAGAGCAGAGGGTGGTCGAGGACTCCTACAAGTAAAGCAGACTGTGGAAGAAGAAAAATGCAGCTTGAATGGTTACATCCAGAAAAGTGAAGAACCAATGATTAAGGAAGTAAATAAAGGAGGCCTTTTAAAGACAACTAAAACAAAAGTAGAATATAAGAAAGAAGTAATTGAGCAGCGAGCTGAAAATTGGAAACACAAAGCTCTGCATGGCTAATACTTGAAAAGTATTGAAGGCAAAGCTGACCAGAAACTAACTTGGAACTGGTTAAGATCAGGAGTACTGAAAAAAGAAACAGAAAGCTTTATTTTGGCAGCTCAAGAACAAGCCCTAGCCACAAACTGTATGAAGGCAAAAATTCAACATGTTACCACCAACAGCAAATGCCGCCTCTGCAATGAAAAAGAAGAGACAGTTGACCACCTGATCAGTGGGTGCAGCAAAATTTCACAAACTGACTACCTACAACGCCATGACCGTGTTGCTAAAATCATTCACTGGAAATTGTGCCAGAAGTTTGGATTTGAGTACAGCAAAAACCACTGGGAACATCAGGTTGAGAAAGTTTTAGAGAATGAGAAACTCAAGATCTTGTGGGACTTTAGGATTCAGACTGACAGGCACTTGGTCCACAACACACCTGACATAACAATAGTTGAAAAGAAAAAAGTATGGTTCATTGACATTGCAATACCTGGTGATGCACGAATTGAAGATAAGCAGCAAGAAAAAATCACAAAGTACCGGGACTTACAAATTGAAGTTGAGCGACTGTGAAAAAAGAAATTGTGTGTTGTCCCGATTGTAATTGGAGCCCTCGGAGCAATACCCAAAGGGCTACCCCGCTATTTAGAAATTCTAAATTTGCCGGACTTGAACATTTTGACTCTACAAAAAACCACCTTACTCGGAACAGCTTACATCCTCCGACGATACCTTAACAGTTCCTAGGTCCTTGGTTAGGACTCGAGCTGCTGAGCTATTAACCAGCCTCAAAGGCTGTGAATCTCACTAAAGATTAACCAATAAATAATAATAATATCTGATTGCATAATCCACCGATACATCACACAGTCCTAAATGCTTGAGAAGTGTTTGACTAGTGATTTGGGATACGAAATCCAGCATGGTCATCTCACTTGCTGTGTATACTGTCATAACATAATAATAATAATAATGTGCCAGATTAGTAAAAGACAGCAATATCTCCAACTTCAGAAAGGGCGGGAAATATGATCCAGGTAGCTCCTTCCATTTCTATGATTCTACCATTGCAAACTTCAGAAAGATTTGGGGCCACATTTAGGCAAGAAAAATCAAAAGCACAGTAGCTCAACAGTAGTAACCACAAGAGAGATTTTGGAGTCCTAGCGGGGAATCACTAAAATATGATCCAGTAGTGTGCTGCAGCTGCCAAAAAAACTAACATAGCCCTAGGCTGCATTAGCAGAGAGAGAGAAAATCAAGATCACATAAAGTGTTAATACCACTTTATAATGCCTTGGTAAGACCACACTTGATGTTGAGTTCTAGAAAGAAACACAGAACAGAAGAGGAACAAAGATGATTAGGGGACTGGGAACTAAAACATATAAAGAACAGTTGGTGGATTTGGGTATATCTAGTTTAATGAAAAGAAGGACTGGGGGTGACATGACATGACCTATTCTCCAAAGAACCTGAAGGCAGAACAAGAAGGAATGGATGGAAACTAACCAAGGAGAGAACCTAGAACTAAGGAGAAAATTCTGGACAGTTAGAAGAATTAATCAATAGAATGACTTACCTCCAGAACTTGTGGGTGCTCCAACACTGGAAGTTTTTAAGAAGAGATTGGACAATGGTTTGTCTGAAATGATATAGGGTTTTGCTGCCTGAGCAGAGGGTTGGACTAGAAGACCTCCAAGGTTGTTTCCAACTCTGCTATTCTGTTATTTCCTCATTAAAATTTCACCAATGCTCCAAAATTTATCCATTCTATTTATATATCTCCATATCACTAAAAACTCACTGGTCTTTGCACCCTTTTCATTCCAAGACTGACTCTGGAGTTTGCACATGGCTTTCAAACCGCCACATAAGACAAAATCATATATATATGTGTATGTATGTATATATGTATGTATGTATGTATGTATGTATGTATATATGTATGTATGTATATATGCATATACACACAAACAGATCAAAGGAATTCCTTCAGATTCAGTGAGGATTACCATAATAGAGTTCTAGACAATAGAGACCAGACAATTACTTTAGATAAATTATCTTCCAATTTAGGAAGTCTGCTTTACCATGTTTTACACATTGTCAATCAGAATATAACTTCATTTAGCTAGAAATTCAAACACCAGCCTATTACAGAGGCCTTCATGTAGGGAGAAGCAAAGGCTTACATCTATAAATAAGCAATAAACAAGACAGACACTGCCTATGACTAGCTAATCCTATCATGCAAATATTTAGGCAGTAATTGCCACATGATAGAGAACCAAATATAAATACAAAGTAGCTATTTGAGATTCAAATTAATAGTTAATTATTCCATTGTTTTTATTTTTTTAAGAGACCAATAATTCTGATGGTAATAGACATCAAAGCTCATTACAGAAAGGCATTAGGAGTGGAGGCATAAAGTGATTAATCTCCTTGAATTTATGTTTTGAAGTTTCTATTTTTACAAAGTGCATTCAAACTAATCTTCAGAATCCTGATGAGAAGAAATTATTTCTTTTGTTGCATGCATGAGTCACTGAACTCACAGGCAGCTACAGGGGTTAACTTAAAACTTCAACTGCACAGGGGAAAATGTATCAATGCATATATGTCTCAGATTATTTTAAAGTGAATATCAGAATTTGGTGACAATAAACATGGAATTATCTGAAAATGATTTTTCTGCTTATCAAAAAACACAAGAGTGGATTCACAGAGACAGTTATAGAAAGACATAGAAGCCATTAGGTGGCAGCACCTTGCTGGCCTTGTCTGGGGTTGGAAATTAACTGGAATTAATATTTGGATGGGAGTCTTCCAGGGAATACCATGGCAGGTTACTAGATTGGGAAATAAATAATAAAAAGTCACAATAAACTAGTTCTGTACTGTTGCAAAGAAAATTGCATGGTTAGTTCCACAACATTTTCAAAATTTAACTCAGCTCATAGGACACTTTCATTTTTTTCATTTTATAAATGTATTTTTCGGAGTATAAAACAAACCTTAGTTTTTGGGGAGAAAAATAAGAAAAAAGCTGATTGGTAGTGGATGGCCTCCTGGAATACCCCCAATCAGCTGTTCCTAGAGGTGAATTTTAGCAACAGGTTCGTTGGTTGTGAGCTCTGTGCCTTGCTTTTTTTTTTTCTGCCTCTGAAACGTCTGAAACAGAGCTTCAGAATAAAAGGCTTTTTTTCCCCGAAGCTCTGTTTGGAAGCTTTTTTTTCCTGAAGTTTCTTTCAGAGGCTTTTATTCTGAAGGACTATCTGTACTCTGTTCAATCTCCTTTATTTGGAATTGGTATATAGATTAATCCAGAGGTGAAATGCTCCTGGTTCGGACCAGATCGGTTGATCCATTAGCAATGGCAGCGGGTAGTTCGGAGAACCAGTAGCAAAAATCCCTGGCGCCCCCGCCCATGCCCACCCAATCGCCAGGTCCCCACTTGCCTACTTGGCAGTTGCTGCTTCTTTTTTAGACAGAGCAATTTAAAGTTAAGGAAGTTTTAAATTTAGCTGCTTTTATCTAAAAATATAAATAAAATAAACTAAAATAATAAAATAAAATATTTGTGCCGCTATCTGAGATTTGGTGTGTTTCTGTAGTGTTTCACTCTAATACACAAACACATAAAATCTCACAAAGCTGTATGTGGCATTTTGTGTGAGAAAAGATGTGAAAGTTGGTTTTTGAACTTTTTGTGGCTGTGTGACATTCCTGCTTGTTGTAGGGGCTATTTTGGGTGAAGTGCAGCTGCTTTTACATTGTGTGTGAGTCAGTTATGTTGTGTTGTGTGTGTTTAAAGTGTGAAAGTTGGTTTTTGGTACCTCTTATTGTTTTGTGTACTTTGTTTATTATTTTTATTATTTATTACTATTGGCCATGCCTACCCGGCCACTGACCACCAAGTCACACTCACCAATTAAGCCACGCCCACAGAACCGGTAGGGAAAATTTTTAAATTTCACCCCTGGATTAACCTCTTCCGATCTGTTGGTTATTGTGCCATTCTCCAGATTTGTTAGCATAGTTTGGTTAGAACCTTTACTGATTCTTCTTTTGTTGCTTGCCATATTTTTTTAGATAAAAGCCTTTCAGAGGCTTTTTTCTGAAGCTCTATTTAGTGGCTTTTTTTCTGAAGCTTCTTTCAGAGGCTTCTTTCAGCCTCTGAAATCTCCGTTTGCGAGGCTGGGCCGGTTTACATTCGGAGTATAAGACGCACCCAGGTTTTCATCCTCTTTTTTTGGGGAAAAAAGTGCATTTTATATTCCGAAAAATATGGTAGGTTAAAAATGTGTCCCCAGAAAAGGACCAGAGTTGCATTAGCAATAGCAATAGCACTTAGACTTATATATCACTTTGCAATGCCTTAGAGTCCTCTCTAAGCAGTTTACAGAGTCAGCATATTGCCCCCAACAATCTGGGTCCTCATTTTACTGACCACAGAAGGATGGAAGGCTGAGTCAACTTTGAGCTGGTGAGGATTGAACCCCTGGAGGTCAGCAGAGTTGAGTCTGCAATACAACATTCTAACCACTGCACCACTGGAGCATTAAATTTGTGCATGCTAATTTATAAGAATCGATCCAAATGTGGAGATATAGATAAGTTTTTGCCAGCATTTCAAAAATATTTTGCCATTAGAAATGATAGAAATATTTGTAGCTCGAGTGGTAGATGTTGATGGTGGTTTGTTCACTTGAGCTTGCTGTTTAGCTTCTGAATGTTTTGTCACCAGGACTAGGTGGCATCCTCAGTGGGACTTCAGTTGAAGTATCTTGTTTGGTGAAGAACTGAAACAAGACATTTCAACCGAAGTCCCACTGAGGATGTCACCTAGCCTGGTGATGAAATGTTTGGAAACTAAACAGCAAGCTCAGTGAACAAACCACCAATAACAATAACCTGGATGACCGAGAATCTCTACCGACCTTCACCACCAACATATTTTGCATTGCCTCCTTCCAAGGGCTGAGAGAGAGTGAGTGACTGGCCCAAGGCCACTCAGCTGGCTTTATGCCTAAAGTGAAACTAGAATTCACAATCTCTAGCCTGAAATCTTAACCACCCCACCAAATTGGATCTCGCTGCTTGGAAGTTACACTACATTGTAACTTAATGCAAAACACCACATTGTAGCTTAATGCTTGTGGGCTTATTCCTGTAGCAGAAAGAATAGATGAAGTTCCCCTTTTTAAACTTGAACAGTCTGGATGGGGAGAAAAGATCATTTACAAATTTAGCCAGGAAGTTTGGGTAGGAGACAAGCCATACAAATGATATAAAAGAGAAGTATGGAAATTCTCCCAAAAATATTCTTCTTCTTTTTTTTTAAGTTTACATTTAGATTCAGGAACACAACAATTCCAGAATCAGCCAGAAATGCAAGCTGTATTTACTAGTATAATAATATGTTTCTTATGATCAAAATTGCAATGACATACTTTTCTAAAGAAAACATAAAAATATTTACATAGCAGCATAACTTTAGGAAGACGCTGGCAAAGGAAGATGTAGATACAGCAACTTCAGAGGTTCCTTCATGGTATAAAAAATAGCAACAAATGAGCTGTATTTTGAAGCAAGATGATGGCTTTGCAAGGAGACAGATTAAAGAAACAATTCTAACAGTTAATAATTAACTCACTTTCAGAAATCCCAGATGAATGAATCCTACGTTAAAATGTAGGTTGTAAATTATATCAATCAGAAAAAGCAATACTACATCTGCTCTTGTTACTATTTGCAAGAGACTTGTAATTAATTGCTTTGATATAATTTTAGTTAATTTAAAGTTAAAATTGGTTTTTCATTTAAATTTTTTTTTGTCTAGGTGCTCCACTTTTCGCAAATGTATTCAAAGATCAAATGTGATCCTTGATTTAAAAAGACTACTGCTTTATTATTAAATTAGGAATCACCTTGCTTTAAGGTGATTCCTAATTTTTGCACCTTATGCAAAATTATCCTTCCCGTGAAAATGTCTTCTGTTCTCCGCTACCAATGGTTATATAATTTTGTTCTCTTACACAATAATGCTTTAAAAGCTTTCTACACTTCTAAAATCACAGAGTTTGTAACAAAAAAAAAATAGCAAAAATTCTTCTGGGAGCTGTTTTCTGTAGAATAACACCTTTGGTTAGAAAAATTGCAACTTTACTTTTTCTCCTTACAAAAATGAATTGGTAGCTATTCCTTATCTTAGAAATGATAATATTCATTAGGTTAAAGACTAACCACCATGTTTGAAGGAATGTGAATTCTTACTGACTCGTGAGAGTTTATTAGAATAGAGGTGCTATTCCCTTGAAAAATAACAAGCTGGTTAGGTTAACCTAACATTTCACAATCTGGAGCACCATTAGAAGTGTTGAAACTGCAACTCTCAAAATGTCCAGAGTTATAGTATCACTATCTGAAAGGAATAGAATAGATCCAGGAAACAAAGCCAATTTAGTATAGCAATTAAGGTTAGAAACAGGTTAGAGCCAGTTGCTTTAGTGATTAAAGTGTCAGGCTAGTAAGCTGCTATAAAACCAGCTGGATGCCTTTAGGTCTGTCATTCTCTGTCAGTCCTAGGATGGAGGCAATGGCACATCACTTCTGAAATCTTGCCAAGAAAACTATAGGGATTTGTGCATCCAAACTGTGAATCAAAGGAGCATACTCAGAGCTGAATGAGCATCGAGTTAAGAGGGCAACACCATAGCTATATTCCCAACATTTACCTCAGAACCTGAAGCATAAGGTAAATCATCTCCATTTGACTGATATTAGAGTCAGTCCTGTTGGAAATATCAGTATAACAGGCACCTACCCTCTTGCGCAAAGATAGCAACAGCACTTAGATTTATATACCACTACACAGTGCTTTACAACCCTCTCTAAGTGATTTACAGAGTTGGCATATTGCTCTCAACAATGTGGGTCCTCATTTTACTGACCTCGGAAGGATGGAAGGTTGAGTCAACCTGGAGCTGCTAAGGATTGAACTTTTGACAGTGGGCAGAATTAGCCTGCAATATGGCTCAAAGATGGACTAACCACCGGCCAGTACGCTCGCACAGAGTGGGCCTCCTCAGGGTGCCGTCCGCCAGACAATGTCGGCTGGCGACCCCCAGGGGGAGAGCCTTCTCTGTGGCGGCGCCCACCCTCTGGAACAACCTTCCCCCAGAGTTACGTATAATAACAGACCTCCGGATTTTTCGTCGGGCCCTGAAAACCTATTTATTTCAACAAGCTGGGCTGGCCTGAGTTAAATTTTAAATTGATTTTAAATTGGGTTATCTTAATTTCGGCCAAAACATTTAATTATTTTAATATTGTTCTTAAATTTTGTATGCTTTGTTTTTATCTTGGCTGTGCACCGCCCTGAGTCCTATTTGGAGAAGGGCGGTATAGAAATTTAATAAATAATAATAATAATAATTTAGGAAATACAATAGCTCTGTCCTCTAAGAAAAACAGATACTCAGACCTACCAGTACAATCTTCCCCAGCATGGGCATTTATATTAGGTGTGTGTGTGTGTGTGTGTGTGTGTGTGTGTGTGTGTGTGTGTATGCAAGTAAACCAATATGGTGATCAAGACACAACCAAACCTCAATCCTTTTTATATGTGTTGCAATATATGTTAAAATAGGTAGCACTTCAGTCATATGGTGGCAGCTGCTCTTGACTTTTCTGACTCCCATCACTCCACTGTAGATGTCCTGATCTCCATCATCTTCTTCTGGAGCCAAATGCTAAGTGCTAAATTCAGCCCTGATCTTCTGGCATCTCCCCCAAATCTGAATTCTCGAGCTTTGAGAAAGA
Source organism: Pituophis catenifer annectens (assembly GCF_029215685.1). Lineage (NCBI taxonomy): Eukaryota > Metazoa > Chordata > Lepidosauria > Squamata > Colubridae > Pituophis > Pituophis catenifer. Next base: position 23,569,529 of record NW_027256886.1, read on the forward strand.
ACAATGTTACAAGATTCAGAAATGAGTCTGATAAAGCTTGTGTGATTCAGATCTTGAGGATCAGAGCTGCTTTCATGCATTGCTAAAACAGAGGGAACAGATACTGAATACATAGTCCCATCTTCTCATATTAGTTAAAATATTCTGTTGTAGATGAATGTTGTATAGCTTAAGTATTACCTGTGGTTTACTGATGGCTATTTTCAGGAGTCTGGTTCTTTTGAACTGGAGGTTCCAGAAATTCTGGGGCATGTACTGCATGTAAAAAAGATGGTTCACTGCTTAACCATGCTCTAAAAACATATACACAGGTACCACTTATTTTTATCACAAAAGTTAAGAGATGTTTCATACTCAGTATATATGCCAAAGCAAAATTTCAAGGTGATGGGCATGAACTAAATATTCTTAAACTATTTCTGCAATGTGTACCAGTCATTTCTCACGCTCTTTGACAACTTGCTTTAGCAGCTCTCTTGCTTTCATTAATTCAATGAGGCACCTTGGATTATGTTCTGAAAATAGATTCAGTTGCTGTCACTATGGTGTACCAAAGCCAAAGCCCAAACCACAGGCAACATCTGAACTGCACCAAAGATATCTATTTCCATGTTTCTAATAGAGACTATAGAGAGTGGGATGAATCTCATGGTGTGCTTATTTTTAAACTTCATCTATAGCAATCCTAGTAAATAATGATACATAACTTTATTTATATAATATGTCACAAATCTTGTAAAACTGGTTTATGCTTGTATACTCCAAATCATATACTCCAAATCATTTAGATTCGTAAACTTAACAAATGCATGATCACGGAAAGAATGAGAAGTAATAAGAGAGAAATTCATTTTATGAAGTATATAGGTAAGCAGGTCCTAATTTTAGATACTAGCCCAAGGATGGTTATCTTTGTTTTATGGCTAGAGGCCCAACTTTGGCATTTTACTGTGTATTATGATTATCCTAAGTCTGACATTCTTATAGTTTCATTCCTAATGGAATTGCACACTCATGCATAATCTCATTACTATTCTGTGAAATTCCTAGAGATTTAAAGAATTTTACCTCTGAAATATGCATGTATGTACAAATGCAAGTTACGTTATGCGGACCATTCCACAAAGCTGAGTCATTCTTTGCTTGTTTTGACTAGGTGCAAATTGTCTGGTATCTTGATGACGTCACAGTGCAGATGAATCCTGTGCCTTGCAACCTGGACTTGGCCTTCAGTTTCCTCTCATTCTAACAGATGTCTTCTCTTTCCCTTATTCTCTACCCTAGTCACCAAAACAACTTGTCTTGATAGTACCCTGTTTCTCCCTAGGCAAAACCACAGCTTTTCTTACTTATCATTAAGAGGTGGAAGCTCATTCTTGAGCCCACCACACAGAACACGCTGCCAGTTGCCTAAGGCAAAACAATGTATTGTGATTCTGCCCACACAATCCCATTTCCTTCTTGGGCATTGCTACTCCTATGAAATCTTTGACATATATTAGCTCTTGGACTTCTCTCGGAGCAGGAAGAGTGATGGTGTCTCTTGGAACATGGAATGAATTGATGAGACTTGCTTTGCTCTGGCAAGTTAAACAGGTGATAATAAACCTTCCCAATGTTGTAATTGTTTGACACAGATTACCAAGGAGAGGAAATTAGAGATACTTTTCCTTTCTGCTTTAGATTATTCAGCTCAATATTTGCAATATTGTTTGGATTTGTAATGAATAAGTAAAAAAGGTATTTTTCCCGGTAAAGGTCATGACTGTTGCTCAATGAATCTATGCAACATATATTTGATTTGCTTATCTTAATAACTAAGCATCATGCCATGTTCTGCTGATTTTGGTGTTCTGCGCTTTAACATTCACTACTCCATGACTTCAGGAAGTCTTCATTTATTCATTATTTTTTTGCTTTTAAAATGATTGAAATTACAGAACTCAGAGAGCATGCCTGCAAGGCATCTCTCATTATATCTATCCCACTGGTGCCTGTCTTCATACTGGCAATTAGCAGTTTTCCTGTGCTGTCATTGTGTTTGATTGCATTATGTGTTTCCTGGTGAACAACAACAACAACTGAAGATTGACTTTTTATGACATAAAATTGGATTCACATACTGGTGGATATATGTGAAATCAAGGAGCATACTCACAGACCATGCTAACAGATCAACTTTATGTTTTATTTATTTATTTTTATTTATTTGTTCAACTTGTATGCCGCCTTTCTCCAAAGACTCAAGGCGGCTTACAATGCATTTAAAAACCATATATAAAACATTAAAAGTTAAACCATTAAAAGCAATTAAAACCCATTCACACCATTCATGGCCGGATCTCACCAAATCGCAGCAGCGAGATCAACGGCCCCAAGCCTGCCGGAAGAGCCAGGTCTTCACCGCTTTTCGGAAGGCCAATAGGGTGGGATGGTCCGGACCTCAGAAGGTAACTGGTTCCAGAGAGCTAGGGCAGCCACAGAGTTTTATTTTTGCTGGTAGTCCTACCTGTGTAATAACTGAAATTACTTAAAAGGGGAGGAATGCACCTCAAATATTGAAACACTGTTATCATGTCACCCCTGGTCCTTCTCTTCACTAGATTAGCCATGCCCAGTTCTTGCAACTGTTCTTCATATGTTTTAGCCTCCAGCCACCTAATCATCTTTATTGCTCTTCTCTGCATTCTTACTAGAGGCTCAACAACTTTTTTATAATGTGGTGGTTAGTGAATAAGAGTAAAAGAAACTTGCTCAAATTTCTTTCCAAATATAATTGGAAGAACCTGGGACTCTTGTTTTCAAATGGGAAAGTGAAGTTGATTTGTTTTTCTTCTAAATATTCATTGGTATCCTTTCTCTCAAGAAAGCTAAGGATATGATTCTATGATATGGAAGCAGCTGCAGCTCTGCAGTCATATACATTAGAACTGTGCAAAGCATTTGAATGAGCTCCTTTCCAGTGCAGATCGCCTCTCTTTAAAACCATTTAAGCAGCTGCTCTTTTGCAAGGCTCACACAGCTGCTTCAAACACTGTTGCTGGTGGTCTCCAAACAGCTGTATGTGTATGTTCATGCAGAGACTGCCAGCAACAGCATTTGACGAGCTTTGCAGAAAGCACTCCTGCTTTAATAATTTGAAGTATGGTGCTTTGTTCACATTGCTGCATGCATGATCCAAACCACTTTGTACAAATGGTTTGCATAGCTTTGGTACATAAACTTCTCATATAAAAGGTCCTAGATTTGATTTGATCTTTGAAAAGATAAAGTAGAAATGGATAGCATGTATTTCACTAAAAATTGCTTGCAGAATTGCTGTATGTAAAACACAGTTTTACATACAGCAGTTTCATAGATGTCCTAACTAGTAAAAAATAAAATTCTGTGTGCTAAAAACAGCAGAAAAAACTCACAAAAATTAGATTAAAACTTGTATCAGATAAGAGCAGCAAAACAGTGAAACCCAAAGCAAGATAAAACAAATGTAACAGTTATAAGAATTATGAATACTATATAGAAGGAATATTTAGAAGTAGATAGAAGTACTATAGAATTCATTTTTCTTATTGATAAATTCTATTATCTATCTATCTATCTATCTATCTATCTATCTATCTATCTATCTATCATCTATCCATCCATCATCTATCTATCTATCTATCTATCTATCTATCTATCTATCTATCTATCTATCTATCATCTATCTATCTATCTATCCTGAGAGCTATTATAATAAGTTGTTAAAATATTGAATTTAAAAGATTCAGATTTAAATCTCCATTGATTTATGAAGCTCACATTCTCCAATACGTTCTTGTGGTTTGGCTGAAGACTGACAAAATTTTTAAGTTAACTTCTTTGTATTATAAGGTATTATTTTTATTAGTTTGAGAATAGTAATACTTGTTTTAATAACCAGGCCCTGCCTGGAGGGAAAAAAAAGAGAAAATATTAGCATTTAAAAATATATATTATGAGAAATGTTGGCTTATCTATAGTTTCTGATGCAATATGCATAATTCACCCTCAGATTCTCCCTACATATTAAAAAAATAAAGTGGATTTGTTCAGATCTGAACTCCAGAAATTCAGTGTTTGGATTCTTCTTTTCTTAATTTTGCATAAAGGTTAAATCCAAAGAAATCATTTCCAGTAATACTCAGAATTGTTTGTTGCTTTTAATAGCATTTCTTCTACAAATGACTCATTTCTACAGGTGTTTGCAAAAATGAAAGGGGTCACTCTGCAATTAAAAAACCCCCACACAAGCTGTTAGTAGGTTAATGGTATTTTAGCATCAAGAGTAAGAAAAATGTTATGAAGATGTAAGGAGAGAAAATGTAATCAAGAACAAAAGCCTTATGGAAGAGATAAAGCCTGTTATTCTGATCAGAATGTAGAAAGCTTGGTTCAGATCCCCATTCAGCAAGGAAATTCATGGAGTGACCTTGGTACAGTTAAACCTCAACTAAAGCTAAAATGATGGAGAAAATAAAAGTATGCTGCATTCTTCCTCTTGAAAAAAAACAATAACCAAAATAGCACTTGTCCATGAAGGTTGTACTGGAATGAGTTCTATGAATAAATTTCTATAAAAAATAAAATAAAATCCAACAACCAACTAACCAGCCACAGGTTTACAGCAAACAATCAGGGTCAAATAGTACTTTCATAGACCAAAATTCAGTCTCAAGCAACAAACCATATAATAAAACAAAAATATTTAAACATAAAATGTGTGGCTAGTTGCCTTCTAACATGGAAAACAATCTGTCATTGCTTGATTTTTTTTACGCAAATATTTCTTATGGAGATCATGAGTGAACATTATTTTGCCATCTTTTAAAAGATGTGAAGGAAGAGAATTCTTACAGCTAATTGCAAGCAGAGGTGATATTAAATATTTTTTATTGTTTTACATCACATACTCCATTTCTATGTTGAATAGTGTGTTTTCTAGGTGTCCAAAGTGTTAGGTGATATTAATTTAAAACATCATAAATAGTACTATGTGTGATAGTGATTAAACTACACTGTCCATATAGTCACAGATTTGGTTTGGTTTTTCTTCAGATTGTGTGGAATTGACAAGTGCAACATAGACTTGTCCATTTTTACATTTTACATTTTATTAGATTTCTATACTGCCCTACTCCCGAAGGACTCAGGGCGGTGCACAGCCAAACAATAAAAACACATACAATACAAAATTTAAAAATAGAATAAAATCAAATTAAATAATTTTTGGTCCAGCATCAGCAACCAGACATAGTCAAGATGGCCCAATGAAACTGATAATAGTTTCCTACATATTCTTTCTCCTACTGTAATGCTTTAAAATGGCTGGTAAAACTTATGTAGACAAGTCCCAGACAAAGCTTCAGCATCACAACTTACATTTATTTATTAGATTTTTTAAATCCCTCCTTTTATCCCTCCTTTTAACCCTGTTTGCTGTCTTAAATTTATAAGTAATTTAAGGCAGCAAACATATATAACAATCCTTCTTCTTCCTATTTCCACCATCACAACAACTCTGTGAGGTGGATTTGGCTGAGAGAGAATGGCTGGCCAAAGTCACCCAGCCAGCTTTCATGTGTAAGGAAGGACTAGAATTTACAGTCTTATGGTTTCTAGGCCATTTGACCACTATACCATACTGCTGCTCTTTTGTCCCAGCACAATAGAAGAAATGTTTCAAAACAATGTTGATGGAGTTAAGGAGGACTAAAATTTATAAAGGCATGGCAGTGTTAAAAGATATAAGGAGAATACAAAAAATTGGTGGACACATTAACAAGGACATGAAAGGAGCCCCCAACCAGGCATGCCCTGGGGTAATCCTTTTAATCCAGAAGTGTCTCCGTGCTTCTGACATGAACAGGAATGGGATCCTCTTCAGCAGTTGAACCTATAACACTATTATTTCTATTTTTTTTAATTTTTGTATCCTAAACAATTCGGTAGCCTATACTCTATATCTGGGGTGCCAAACTCAAGACCTGCGGCCTGGATCTGGCCCATGAGGTGCTTAGATCTGGCCTATGGGGCCACTCTGGAAACAGTGAAGGACCAGCCCGTGGTGCCTCTGCCAGTGACACCAGAGCTCGGGAGGACTGCCTCAGCCCTCCTGAACTCTGTTTTCGCTGGCAGAGGGTTGCAGGAGGCCGTCCCAGATGAAAATGGAGATTGGGATCCTGTTTTTGCTGGCAGAGCGCTCGGGCTACCACAGAGAGGCACCCACAACACGAGTGATATCAAGCTGGCCACGCCCACCCTGGGCCCCTGAGGTCAAATACAACCCTGATGTGGCCCTCAATGAAATCGAATTTGACACCCCTGTTCTATATGATACTGTACTTTAATTCTTAATTCCTGAACTGTTGGTAATGTTTATATAACTTCTGTTCTACCCTCATCCTTCCCTATCTCCAAAATACTCATAACTGGTAAGCCATTCTTTAATTTGGCCCTTTTTACACCACTTTGGAGCTGGATAGTGTAATTGCTATTATTATGTGAAAGCCCACAAAGAGAAAGCAAAATAGATTTGTGTTTGTGGTATTGTTGTAATCTAAACTAAAAATGCTATACACTGGGAGTTTCAGTTTAATGGACCATGCAGTGCAAAAGGATATCCATTCTTCCTGAATGTCTTTTGCATCGCAAAGTACAATTGTGACAGTTATACAATTATACAAAGTATAATTGTGACAGTTTAAATCATCATATCATTTGAATCTATTTGCATACTGATAAAATGCACGAATGCCACATTTTGTATCATTTTTACCATGGCATCATTGTACACATTGTTGGTTAAATAGCAGAGTAAGAAATCAATGGGTAGCAAAGATAGCAAGTTTTGTGAAAAGAGGCTGTGTTGTATCCTGTATTATTGGCTCTTGTAAGTAAGATTGCAAGCTTTTATGGTTAAAATGAGGACATTTGCCAATTCTAAGGCAATCAACCTGAAGGACTACATAGAAGTCTTTTCTGGTGAAACTTCTTTTTATTTTATCACTTAATAAATGTGATTCAGAAAAAGTGTTGCTTTCTGTCACCTCTCTTTCTCTCTTAGCTACATCTCCAGCTCTCACTTCTAGTTTCTGAGTGTTGTTTCAAGCTGCCATCTGAAGTATCTCTAACTGGGATAATTTAACCTTGGATTTTGAAATTTCATATCTGGTTGAATTATTTTTACACACTATCCTTGGAAATTCATATCCCCAATGGGCTGCTACTGCCTAGGATTAATCTTAGAAAGTCCGATGTCACAGGTTTTTCTTCTTACTGTCACCGTGCTGGCTCGGCCTTGCTAGATATGGTAGTTGGGCTGCTTCAATGGGTGCTGTAAATTCTCTAGGCTGCATTTCTTGGCCTTCTTTATCTTTGCCAGATAACATCGGAAACTAGCAAACTTCCTTAGTCTTTACCACTTGGCCTTCCTGCTGTGAAAGACTAGCAGATCTGGTGGTTCTTTTATTGGCAACACTCACCTCTGTTCAAATAAATCACCTGCTTCCCATTGATATTTTGTGTTCCTTCCTGTTGGCACAGTCATTACCTCAATGTTCCACCATGATTCTTAACTGTTGTCTCAAACCTCAGCTGCAGATATTCTAAATCTTCAATTGTGTCATTCTCTTGGAATCCTGTAAAAGCAAAACCTATGTTCACTGGCCTCCCTCCAGATCTTTAGCTTTTTTTTGAAAACCCTCTAACCCAGGGGTGCCAACTCAAGGCCCAGGGGCCGGATCTGGCCCGCAGGGTGCTTAGATTGGGGCTGCCTGGAAATAGCAAAGGACTGGCCCACAATGCCTCTGCCAGTGAAAACAGAGCTTTTCAGGGATGCGGGTGGCCCTCCTGAGCTCTGTTTTTGCTGGTAGAGAGTTGCAGGAAGGCACTGCAGCTGAAAATGGAGCTCAGGAGCCTGTTTTTGCTGGCAAAGCACTCAGGCTGCCACAGGCACCCCTGAAACAAGCGACGGTGAGCTGGCCATACCCACCCTGACCCCCCGAGATCAAACACAACCCTGATGATTGAGATAGAGGATAAATTAAGATATGCATGTAATGATGTAATCATATCAAAAAGTCATGACGTATGTGCTTGCATCAGATATCCTGATCCAAGTACTTAATTGTGGCATTTGTGTGATTGTCCCATTGTGATATCTTCATGGTTTGGTGGGTATGCCTGGCCAAGTAATTAAAGCTTCTTTATTTGGACTCACAAGTTGCTGTTCCTGCTGTTTAGAACAGTGGCCCCCAACCTTTTGGGTATTGTGGTCTGCCAGCAGCAACATGGGCCAGTCCTGGAGGCTGGGAAAGGCCCTGATGAGGGCTCTGCATCGGAGGCAGAGATGGGGCCAGGGCCATCGGGGAGTGATGTGCGGACTTTGGAGCCTCCAGAGGCTGACAGTAAAGAGGCAGAAGAACAGGAGGAACCTGTTCCTAGTGCATGTATGAGAAGAAGGCAGGATGTTCTGCCCCAGCTCTGGATTCCCAAGGATTGTGACACACACCAACGGTCCTTATCAAAGTTATAATGTACCAAGAATAAACAAAGGTTGGCAACTAGCCAGAAAACAAGATACGATAAGACACTCACTCTCCAAAATGCTCTGTAATAATTACACGTTGTTTCCAGCAAGAAATTACTAACTGCGTGCAACTTAAATAGGCTAAGGGAGTGACCAATTATCTTCAAACCTTACTCTCGAGGAGACCTCCTCCTCCTGAGTAGCCACTCCTGCCTTTTGATAGCCCTGCGTGCTCGAGCATTGAGGAGAGGCTCCTCCACTTCACTCTCTCCACTTAAAGGAGCCTCTGGAGGATCTGAAGGCCCTGGCTGAGTCTCTGCCTCTGGCACCGCATCCTCTTCAGCCTCCTCGCTGTCCGACACGAGCGCCGGCTGCGCCGGCTGCTGACGCAACCCCACACCAGCCTCCTCGTCGTCGGGATTAGCCATGATCTGTGCAGGCCACTGGCGGGCCACAACACAGGAGCAGATAAAGCAGAGAGGACGACTCAGGAGTAGAGTCAAGAGATGATTGGCCCCTCCCATAAGGCTTAAAAGACCAGCAACTGCTCTTGGCCTCTTTGCTGGAAAACAACGTTGAGAGAATTGGTTCTTGTTTCACTGTATTCATTTCTTGTCGGCGTCTTCTGCTTCTGAACTTTTGCCAAGAAAAGCCTTTGGCAGTTTGCCTAATTATACCAAGGTCAGTGATAAACTGAGGAATGGTGTTTTGAAGAATTTGCTTTAATTTAGTTTGAACTATGCTGAGAATGAGTTAATTCTCAGCTGTTCTAATAAAGTCTGTTTGTTTTCGAACTGTTTATATTTAATACTAACTACTTGGGCCTGGATCACAACATTGGGCACCAGGGACCAGTTCCATAGAGAAAGATTTTTCTGTGGACCAGAGGGTGTGTGGCTTTTCATGCTGCCTGCATCCCACAGATAGGGCTTTGCTTGTTTGCACGGCCAAATTGCTGGCATGCCACAGCCCGGTGCCAGTCCACGGAACAGTGTTGGGGACCCCTGGTTAAGAATGTGTTTAAAAGGAATATTTTTTTTAAAAAAAGTGCTTTGATGGCAAATTCTATGTAACATTATAGAATATAAATTGCATATGATAGTGTACCATTAAAAACTTTGTAAAAACTGAATGGCGTTTAGCTATTTATTTATAAGCCTTCTCTCTCTGTCTCAGAAGAAATTCAATAATATCAATTATATCTCTATAGATCTTTGTTAAGCCAATTACAATTCATTTAACTGCAACTAAATGTTTAGACATAAATGTTAGGGCTTAAACTATAATTTATATGCATGGTTGCACAGTAGTTCAGACCCATTTATCTAGTTTTATAGGACAATAATTGTGAGAAGGACAATGAAAGCCTCAGTTACAACATATATGCACTGAAACACAAATCCGGATAACCTCACACAGAGAAGCAAATCCAGAATAGCAAAGCAATAGCACTTAGATTTATATACCGCTTCACAGTGCTTTACAGTGCTTTACTCTAAGCGGTTTATAGGTTCAGCATATTGGCCCCAATGTTCTGGATCCTCATTTTACTGACCTCGCAAGGCTGGAAGGCATCAATCTTGAGCTGGTGAGAATCGAACTGCTGAACTGCAGGCAGCCGGCAGGCAGCAGAAGTAGCCTGCAGTGCTGCATTCTAACCACTGCGGCACCACAGCTCAGAGAAACTACAATCCTGGACCAGGTCAGAGTTATTTTCATAATCCAGGCAGCAAATAATTTGAAATCTTAAAAGTGTATATTATTTGTATATTTTTGCTGATGATTTCCAGAGTCAGTTTCTAATGGATTATTGAATGTTTGTAAATTATAGAAGTCAGTTCTATTTTAGTTGGTTCTAAACCAGATGGGATGGGATTCTACAATCCTGCAAAGGGGGTTATTTGTGGATATCCAGTAGATATAGGCAGTGGTGAAATTCAATTTTTTTTACTATCGGTTCTGTGGGTGTGGTTTGGTGGGCGTGGCAGAGGAAGAATACTCCAAAAATCTCCATTCCCACTCCACTCCTGGGGGAAGGATATTGCAAAATCTCCATTCTCACCCCACTGCAGGTGAAGGATACTGCAAAATCCCCATTTCCTTCCCACTCCTGGGGGAAGGATATTGCAAAATCCCCATTCCCACCCTACTCTGGGGCCAGCCAGAGGTGGTATTTGCCGGTTCTCCGAACTACTCAAAATTTCTGCTACCAGTTCTCCAGAACCTGTCAAAATCTGCTGGATTTTACTCCTGGATGTAGGGCTCTGTTACAATGTTTGTTAACCTGATAGTCTTCAAATCTTTAAAACAAAAAAAGTGGATTACTTGAAACGAAGAGCTGTTTCAGATGCAGTAATACAAAAATAACTGAGGACTCCGAGAATGAGGCTTCTAAATACCCTTTAGTCCTGTTGGACTCCTACATGTATCTTCAGCAGCCCAATTGCATGGCAGAAGATACTGTACAATAGTTCAAGATAGATCTTCTGCTATCACCTGAAGATTGGAAAAAGGAGCCTCACTGAGATCATCTGAGGTTTCTCTGGGCAAAACAGACTACCTTTTTTCCCTCTTTTAGTGACCTCCTTGTTTGTAGTGGATTTATATGTAGCTGTCTAACCTAGTGACTCCATGCTGCATGCACACAGTGGTTAATAAAAGAATAAACACTATCAATTCCCTGAAACAAACAACTTCATGTATTTGATACATAAATTAAAATCAAGTTATCATATCTGCCAGTATGATCAAAGATAACCCTGAAATCTCATTTGCCCATCAAATAGACTTTGATTTAAAATCTTTCTCTGCATAACAACAGAAAAACTACAATCATTAATTTTAAGATCAATGATTTTTAAACAATTTAAGTTGAAAATAAAAAAAAATAAATGAATGTGTTTTTCTACTCCCTTTTCTGGTAGTGGCTGATTTCAAATAATATAATTAAATTTACATAAACTGACATTAACAAATTTGATATCCTAATAACTCGGGAGGTCTACATTTTAAGCAATTCATTATATAAGTGCAATTAGAAATTATGCAGCTTCATTTGAATAGCTATTGGTTTCAAAGCATTGAAAATTAATCAGAACTGACTCTGATGTCTTGCTGGTGGATTTCCCAGTTGATTTTAATTGGCTCCTGAAACAGAAACCTAGACTTGATTTAATTTTCAGTCTGATCCAGAAGACATCTGCAATTATGTAAACAACTTGTTTTAAATTGTCCACAGAGCTCTTTAAATATCAGTAAACCTAACTGTAGGTTTCCTATTGAAGACTTTTTAATGGCTATAAATTTAAGCTACTGGTAAGTAGAAATTATTTGTTTTCTCTCCTAACCTTGTTCTCCTTTTGTTTGTTTGCACAAGGAACCAGTAAGACTTGTGCTGATTCATAGGATCATTCATAGTTGATTTGAATTTTAAAGGAACCCAGCGCATATAAATCAGTTTATATCAGTAATTTTTTAAAAATTATTTTAATTTTATGTCATTTTTAAAAGAATGACATAAAATTAAAGCCTTTGGAAATAATGCAAATGTTCACATATGCAATCTTTATTGTTTTATATCGCTCCTGTATAAAGCAATGCAATTTGGATTTGAATTATCAACCTGTTCACTTAGTTGACTTCATTAATGATAAGTGATCTGACATCTATCTGTTGCATTTGACTGGCTTCTTTGAAACATTTTGCAAATACAACAATAATAAATGCATTTGATAGTACCAAAAATCATACTGTTTCTCTTTGAATGCAACTAATGATGGGCCGTTCTTGTAAGATTGTGTTTCTATTTGTAGATGTTTGGTAAAAAAAAACTATTATTGTCATAGGACTGAGTATATTTGTGAAAGGATATTCATACATTTTACACACATGCACACACATGCATTGCACACTTACAATATATGTTGTTGTTGCTTTAACCATTTAGTCAGTGTCCGACTCTTGGTGACTTTATAGGCAAATACACATATATATTGTTACTTAGTTTTTAGCATTATATTTAATTTAATTTATTTAATTTATCGCATTTCTATGCTGCCCAACTCCCGAGGGACTCTGTTTTATTTGTTTTATATGTTTTATTTGTTTTGGCTTAGCAGTATATAGTAATCAAAATACTTCTAGCTAATTCCAGAATGTATAGCTTTAACAAACATTGTCTCAGCATAGAGTATAAACTCAATCACTATATTTTCCACATATGCAGAATGTCTGAATCATATTTTGTAAACTCAGTATCTCATAATTACTAAAGAAATTATTCTGTTTCAATGTAAATAGTGTAGGTGAGCTCCAGACATTATTGACAATAATTGACCTACTGTACAGGTGTGGTGCCCGATAACAACAATAATTGACCTACTGTACATGAGGTGCAGTGCCCAATACATCACTGTTCTCTTACGATCCATAAAACCTCTTTGACGTCCATTACACCAGTGGTGGGTTGCTCCCAGTCCTGTCCGGTTCTATAGAACCGGTAGTAAAACCGGCGGGAAGCTCCGCCCACCCACCACGACATCATCATGGGTGATCTGCGCATGCACCGGTAGTAAAGGTAAGTAGAACCCACCCCTGCATTACACAAAGGAATTTCTGGTGAAGTGGAGCATGGACAATGACAAACAGGACAGGTCAATCAAGACTCAGCCCCCCTTTAACCTTTATGCATTTGAGATCCTATTTGCTCAGGGATTTTGTTCACTCTCTTACTTTTAGAACTGGAAAGTGCTGAACCAACTGTTGTCAGGTACTCCTTCATCCATGCTGGTTTAATCTGTAGAATTTACCTTCATAAGATTGCATGATGGCCATTGGTTTGGATGGTGTTCATTCCTATTCAGTTTATTTGCATCTCCATTTCCAAATTTAATAATAAATAAAATAACTTTGCAATTAACAAGCAAAAATGCTGAACCAAATTTTGCCAAGCTACCTGAACTTTTCTTCAAACCAGTATTGTACTGTATTAAAAACTGATATTGTAAATTTATTCTCGCAAAGAATATTATATTACAAACAATAAATAATACATTCATTATTATTTCTTTTAAAAAAATGCATGCTTCCAAAAAGAAGGATACAACTTTTAATGAATATCCTTCTGAGTTATGGTCTAAACCAGTCATATTTTCATTTTTTTTACTGCTTAAGTATTTTGACCTCTGTACTTTGATAAATTTTAAATACCACTTTCAATTCTCCCTAAAACATTATGTTTCTAAACTACTTTGTTTTCCCATAACTTGGAAAAAGGGTTTTCTTCTTCAGGAAGGTACTGACAATAAAACGTTTAGTATAGTGCTGAATCCAAATGATGACACCTAGAATTATCTGCAAACTATAGACATAATGCAATGTACTTGTGATATATTGTTTTATTTAAGAAGCAAAGCTTACAAAGATTACATGTCTTGCATGCAATCACAGCTGAAGAAACAGTACCTCAACTGGACCAATGTACTATTAGCATCATTATTTCATGCTGGACCAAAACATCTTGGATGAATACAATATGCCATTTTTTTCTGGAAGTCTAGAATCATGCTCTACAAGTTAATAATACATGACTGGAATCAATATATCCATGTTCAAGTCAAGCCACAGATAGTAGGATTTTTTTTTCTTCCTACTCCGAGTACAATAACAATAACCCATTAATATATTTATAATTAAACACGGCAATTTCCTATATTGCTATCTATAAACATAATGAATATAATTAATAATACTGGATTAAAATATTATGATTATATTGAACATTTCACTACTGATAGAAAATATATATTTACAGAACTGAATTCAATTCATAACTGGTGTACATAAGTCTATTTAATATATCAGGAGCAAACATTACATCCAGGTCAGCTAGACAGTTGCAGATAGTTACATCAGATTCACCTTATGGACCTTATTGTTATATATAAATAGAATGCCTTTCATGATAGTCAGTTATATGCTGCATAGGACATCACCACCTTTCAGCAGATCTTTTAGTAATAGATTCTATTGAATTCAGAATATAAGACAATTTGCAACAGCATCAATTAACAATAATTGAAGTTGTCAGAAGAGCAAGGACCAGAACTATGTAGCTGTAAAAGAGGAGGAGAAGGAGGAGGAGGAGGAGGGGGGGGAGGAGGAGGAGGAGGAGGAGGAGGAGGAGGAAGAAGAAGAAGAAGAAGAAGAAGAAGAAGAAGAAGAAGAAGAAGAAGAAGAAGAAGAAGAAGAAGAAGAAGAAGAAGAAGAAAAGATCACATAAAGTGTGAAACACCCATGTGGAAATTCACTATCAATGATACCAATGACCTAAGCTGGCCTATTGCAATATCTGATGTTACTGGTGTGGACAATGAGTTTAAGGACTTTTTGGCCTTTTCTGTCAGGTTAGTTGCATTTTTAACTCCTTTTACCTTGAGCCAATATTATTTTGACAAAAATTACTTTCTTCTTTTTCATTCTGCTACTTCCACATTTACAAATTATATGACCCTATTTAAAAAAAAATAAAGTGAGAAGTAAACAACATTAAAAACAGTATGCTTTAAGGAGTATGTACAGTTGGATATTATGTGCTTAGAAATTGTGTCTAGTTAAATTCTGGATAGATAATTATGCTACATTAGCTTATTTATCCATTAATTCCATATTGTCTGATCAAAAAGGGAAGTCTATGGTTCTCAAAATGTCACTGGCAGCAGTCCCACATACTGTGGTCAAAAGTAAATCTTAAATGCTAAGATTTCTAGTTCAGTAACTTCTGGAGCTTTTTAAAGACTCAGCATCATCTATTATGTGAAAGGGGATTTTTGTTGCTCTGCTGTTAAAGAGCTTCCATCTTGTGAATGAAAGGACGCTATGGTCTTCCTTCAAAGGTATTTCTTGGGTAATCAATTTGTTGATTCATTTGTAGCTTAGGTCCAGTTTGGAAACTGGAAATCCACTAAGCTTAAGCAAGCAGTCCCAATAATGGATCTTTGCAGAGATGGTATTCAGCAGGTTCTGACCAGTTCTGGAGAACAGGTAGTGGAAATTTTGAGTAGTTCGGAGAACCAGTAAATACCACCTCTGACTGGCCCCGCCCCATCTATTCTCTGCCTCCTGAGTCCAGCTGATTGGGAGGAAATGGGGATTTTGCAGTAACCTTCCCCTGGAGTGGGATGGGAATGGAGATTTTACAGTATCCTTCCCCTGCCACTCCCACCAAGCCACGCTCATCAAGCCATGCCCACCAAGCCATGCCCACAGGACCGGTAGTAAAAAAAATTTGAATCCCACCACTGGATCTTGGGCTGCATTGCTGCTAAAAATAAAGTACTCCTGGTAAATTATAATTTGTAGAAGACTAAGTCTAGTTTAAGACTGGTTGTCATTTGCCCTTGCCCCTGCTTAAAATTGTTCCTATTATCCAATAACAAGAATGCCTGTTTTAGTTTCTTCCTTTTTCTATCAAATTCAAAATACTGTCTGTGCTCAGCTATATAGCATCTGTGTGATTAATCCTTGTGAAAGCAAAGGGAATTGGGGGTAGAGATGTTTTCAGCCTTGCAGCTAGACCCACCTCATTATGATTTTCAAGATCACCAATTCTAATTAAGCTACAGCATATTACAACTGTTTTTTTTTACTCTGAGGGGGAGGCAAAATGACATTCGAGTTTAATTCTGAGAAAGAAGAGAAACATTGTGTGGAAAACTGTCAAATTTAAGGTATATGGCAGAAGTGACTAAAGAGCATAGAGATGTTTTACACCTCAGTGACTCCCATTAAGAAGCCTTCCATAGAAAAATGAGGCATATAACGAATTGTCCTACAGTTTTCTTAAACTGAGGTCCATTCTGGGCCTCATTAATACAGGTAGTCCTTGACTTAAAACAGTTTGTTTAGTGACCATTCAAAGTTACAACAGCACTGAAAAATGTGACTTTTGACAGTTTTTCACAGTTACAACCTTTACAACATCCCTATGATGTTCTTGATAAATGTATCTTTTCTTTTATGTACACTGAGAGCATATGCACCAAGACAAATTCTTGTGTGCCCAATCACACTTGGCCAATAAAAAATTCAATTCTATTCTATTCTATTCTATTCTATTCTATTCTATTCTATTCTATTCTATTCTATTCTATTCTATTCTATTCTATGACCATGTTATCAACATTCAAATGTTTGGCAACTCGTTCATATTTATGACTATTGCAGTGTTCTGGGATCATGTGATCACTTTTGCAAACCTGTGACAAACAAAGTCAATGGGGAAACCAGATTCACTTAACAACCAGGTTACTAACTTATCAACTAGAATGATTCACTTAACAACTCTGGCAAGAAAGGTGTAAAATGGGACAAAAATCACTTAACAAGTGTCTCACTTAACAACAGAAATGTTGGGCTCAATTGTGGTTATAAGTCGAGAACTGCCTGTATTTGGTACATTACTTACATAATTTCTTTTTGCTTTCTTAAAGGATCATTTTAAGAAGGTGTAGGGAATATGAGTGCTTTGTCTCTGGAAAGCCTCAATTACCATCTCTACACTTATCTTCTGCCCCAAAACAGGCCATACTGGTAATAGGAATGCAGAACTACCATAAGAGAAACCTATGATATCAAGAGGGTTGCAGATGACAGTATGCTGGGTAAACTAAGGGCCCCTCTAAATGCTGCATTTTAATCCAAATATGAAAAAGTCCATGAAATGCAACTCAAATAACAAAAAGAGAAATCTGATTTGAACTGGGGGAGATCTTCAGAGAATCAACAGCAATACAGGCCCCTTTCAATTCCATTGAAAAAGATTCATTTTTGACTTGAGGAACATTCTTCTGAAGCATTATTATGTACAAGGGAAAAAAACGGATTGCAAACCTATTAGCAAAGTACCTCAGAGTAAGCAGGCTAAATCAAATTAGCTTAGAATTTGGCAACCTTGATGGTTCAGAAGTAAAATAGGCTTGCAAGACAGTTTACATACACAGCATACTGTGACCTGGAACAAAATATGCTAGGCTTTTTCTTTTATACACACACAAGAAGCTCCATACAAACTCCTCCAGCTCTCCCTAGTTGCTAGGCAACATGGAAACAGGACTCCTAATTAGGTTTGAACCCTGAATGAGTCCTGCTATTACACATTTAAGGATCTAAAAACAAATTAACTCTTTGAATGGTCCTCAGCCATAGCTATTCCAACCAAAACATCTTTTAATAAACGAATATTATTACACTTTCCTTTGCATCCATTGTTAATCATACTGTTGCCTTTAGCCACTGTAGAATGACCCAGTCAAGATCTTGATAGGTAGTTGTGCCAAGGATGCCTCACAATACCTACAAAAGCTTGCCTTGAATGAAGCTACAGTATACTGTTTCCCAAACCTGGTCAAATTATTCGAAATTGGATGAAAGTGGTTTTTCTTTGGATAATGAAACACAAATTTACTACCCAATCACAACAGAGAATTTAAATAAGAACTTTCTGATCGGTGGTTTTTTATAATGAAGGAAAAAGTTTGGGAAGCACTGTCATAGGTCTTCTCAAATTATCATTCGGAATGCCTTCCATACTAAGCGCATCAAGTTCCACATGGCCACAGATGCATTTTGGAGTCTTTTTGTGTTTTCTTCCTCAATCTTGGGTGAAGAAAGACATGGCACAGATTGAAAATATCCTGTTGATGCCTTGTTAAAAGTTGTTTTTTTTTTTTTTAAACAGGCAGTTTTGTACAGCATTCTTTAACCCTCTTCTTTGGAAACAGATTGAGATCAAGTAGTAAAGAAAATGTTTCATGTGATACTCTTGCTGAACGCCAGTCCCCAAAAGCTGTGTAAAATCCTAGCAAACCATGTCCACCTTTGTAGGTGTACCAAATGTGATAGTTAAAGCTTACAAAAAGCATGTGCCATATTTGAGAATTCTACAATGGTTAGAAGGAAGTGAAGCTTTTTTCTTGCAGAGGTCAAAACACCTCCAGAACAAAAACTGAACCACTTCATCTGTTTACTGTTGCTGATTCTTGTCAGTCCCCTGTTATTCCTCTTCTATATGTACTTCCATATGTACTTTTATGCAGAAATAATTACAGGGTACATGTGATCAAAGAGGGTGTGAGAGTTTCAGTTTTACAATAAAAAAATGACCTTACTATTTGAAAATATGCTTATGAGTTCTGTGAATGGTGTCAGGAAGTAGCTTGCGTCTGTTGAAGCTTCATAGGATTCTATTCCAAGATGTATTCCCTTTTGCCCTCAAAAAAACCTGAAACAACTAGTGATGTGTAAATTTAACCAGTAGCAGAAATTTTGAGTAGTTCAGAGAACCGGCAAATACCACCTCTGGCTGGCCCCAGAGTGGGGTGGGAATGGAGATTTTGCAATATCCTTCCCCCAAGACTAGGAGGGAATGGAGATTTTTCAGTATCCTTCCCCTGCCACGCCCCCAAGCCATGCCCACCAAGCCACACCACGCCCCCAAGCCATGCCTACAGAACCAGTAGTAAAAAAATTTGGATTTCACCACTGATTCAGAGCGAATGTTGCCTTACAAATTGAAGTTCCACATTTGATGAAGGTTTCTAGGCAAAGTCTATTCAGAGATCTCTTTCTATCTGAAGATAGGTAGAGGTAAATGGATAAGATCACAACCTTTCTTTATGATGACCTCCTCATGATGGAACTCCTTATCCCGAAGATTCATAAAGTTTCCTGCTTCATGGTGCTCAGATAATCATTAAGGACAGTTTTATTTCACCAAACCTTCAACAGCAGTAAAGTGTTACAGATACCCATCTTAGAGTGATTGATATATTATTATTATTTCTTTGTATAGAAAATAATATATTATTATTTCTTTTGTACCTTTGTGGCTATAAACACTATTAAATAAGTAAATAAATATTCATGGCATGGAACACTGTTTTATATTATGAACTCTGACCTGAGAGACAAGATTTACAGATAATTAGAAAGCTTTGGGAAATGCATGGATTTTATGTTCTCCCCACCTCACTTGGGTTTTGAAATAGAAATTGTATATCAATCATGGTGATAAACATTTACTAAAAGACAACAAAATAGTGATAATTGGACAGGGAATACATGTTCATGTTGAAAATATTCTCTGTAGCTACTCTTTTGTTTTACAAAGCAATGACAGCACACTATTATTAAAGGCTCTTAATAAAAATAGATGCACATACGGCTAGTATCCATTTGCTCCTTTTCATGTTACTTAATTCTGCTTTCAGAAATGTACTTTGCACATCATTAGATAGATGTAACGTGGGTAGACTGTGTTGTTGAGGTTGCTATGGTTACACTTTTTAATGAGTTGGAGACTTTATTATCAAAGTTAATACATTCATAATTACTGCTTCTCTTTTTTACAGAACCCTTATTCTTCCACTCCACCCCCATAAAAAAATCAGATTCATATTGAATTCAATGCCCACAATTTGAAGGACAAAACAGCAAACATGATGGACTAACCAGAGACAGAGTCCGTGTGTGTAAATATTATGGAAAAAAAAAATCTCTATTAGCAAAATGCCATGTGCACAATACATTCATGTCACCCACAAACATTAACCATGTGATCCTAATCTACTTTTAAAAGAAATGTTCAGATTTAAGAACAATCACTTGCTGCCACAGCTTGATTCAGATGATTAAGGCTTTCTCTATCTTTTTTCCAATTCACACTTTAGAACAAAGAATGGTAAGAACATTCATGACTAGAATTTTTCTAAAGAAGAACAAGAATTGAATCCCCAGGTGTTTTCATACAGCCAGGGGTCAAAATCAAAGCACATAAAATTATCCAACCTGATACTGCAAGTATGTATATTTATGAAGTGGTACTTTATTTTAGGTGCTGCTCTCTAAAAAAAAGTGGCTTTTAAAATCCTTTCATGTTTTATGAAGCAATCTTAGAAACCTGATAATTCAGTATCATTAAAGATTATCACAATGTGCTTCAAAACAAAGAATGGTTGAATGAAAGAGGAATCGTTAACAATGTTTAAAATGTTAAGACCAGCATTCACAAAGTTCTTCATTTTTTAAAACTGAAAAATCCTAGGCTTTGACTACAGAAAAGCAGTCAGTAGTCCAGTAGAGACAGTAGTCCAAAATGCCAATATTGTTCATGGAGAAAGAGTCAAAATTGGCAAAATAGTGGCCCCATCTTTGCAAACCAAACCATGTAGCTTTTACTGGATATTTGCATTGTCATTTCACACATGCCACCTTCTATTTCAAACTTGGGATACTAGCAAGTAGACTCAATGATTCATATAGAAAAACAAGTTATAGGTACAGTAAGTGATAGGTTACTCATTTACAAAAGGGCAGGGCACCAACCATCTTGCAGATTTTGACACATATCCCTGCAGAGATGCTTGGAATCTTCAGTACAATCAAGAAATAAGAAAATCAGTTTTCACTTTTGCCCATGAGATATTTCTAGTGAATTATTTAAATATATATATATATAAACAGGGCAGATTTCTAATTCTATGTGCAAATATGTGCATTTTTAAAGGGCAAGGGCCAATGAGCCAACGAGATTTGAGGCTATTTGCATTAATATCTTTACTTTTTTTTTAAAAAAAAAAATTAAAATGCTAATTCCAACAGAGTCTGAATTATACCCTTCCTCTCTCCTGCTATGCTCTTAATGAAAATCATCTCCCACCCAATAAGCCCCTTAAAGCAACTGTACCCACGCAGACTTCCAATCATATTTCATTTTTTGAATCAAATTGATATAGAAGTTACCTAAATGGAGATGCAACTTCAGTAATATATATTACCCTGTTTCAATAAATACAGTATGTTCCCTGCATTTCAAACTTTGAATTATGGCAATCAAATGCCAAAAATTAATATCAGAAAGAACAAGCTGTAGGACACCAAGTTGCACACAGCTCTCTTGAGGATTGTAAGGTCAAAGCTGCAGACATCCCCCCACTCGATTATCTTAAATTAAGGTGCAAAGCATGTACTTAATACCACAGCTGTCTGATACTTATGAGCATGGCATTTTTGAATTAAATTTGTGCATATATGTCTTTGCAACTATATATGCATAATATTTTGTGTGCAGTTAGGTATCCCTGAAATGTGGGGTTCCTAATTTCTTAAAACAACTGTTTACCAATTGTGATTAAGCCCTACCCCATTTATCAATTACTGTCTTCTGTGAATTTGGCCACAGTAAGCTAATTCAATCATTTTATTTGGGTAGTAAAGTCATGGTAAAACATTTTCTTTCTAAAATGTGACATTTATGCTGACCTTAAACCATTGCTGATATCAGCTTTCTAATAAGAAAAGTTTCTTGAAAGTTCTTATTTAACAGTAAGGTTGGAACCTTGCTAGCCATGCCAAAACTTGCTTTCTTTTACAATCCCATACCTTTTTAAAAAAACTAAGTTAATATAAATTGGAATATTTACTATGATTTGTTTTAAAATATTGTAACTTAATTGCATGTTATTTCATAAGATGAATTGGAGTTTAGATATTGTAAATTAAGATTTACATATGATAAAAATGTGATTATAAAATATGAAGACATAATAGGTAATGCTTTAAATTAACATCTCTTGTATAACAAAGTTCATAATCTCAATCTTTTTAAAGAGGGTTTGAACAAATGTTATAATAATTGTTTAGCCATAGAATAGCCATAAACTATTAAAGATGTGTATATTATTGTTTTTCTAACACAATGGCAGTCTACAATTTATTACAAAAATTTACATATTCTGGTTGCTTTTCTATTTGAAAAACTCAGTGAGAATGCTATTGGTTTCCTGACTATTTTCTAAATATTAATTCCCATCAAATGATATCTTAAATATATATTCCACAATCTGCTTCTGAAAGAATTGTTAAGACAATAGTCTGTTTTACTCTTTATTTATTAATCAATTTATGAAATCTGTTGAAATTATGCAGTTATAAATATTCTGAGTATAAATAATTAGGAACAAGTCTAATGTTGTAGCTGTTGGTAGGAATATCCTGAAGGATGCAGATAAAATTTAAGCTTTGTTTATTGTTCAGAAAATATTTATATACTTGGAGATTATTATTACTAGTAATCTTTGGACCCAATAATCTTTGGATTTAAACATGATCCAAAAAGAACATATCTTTCAAAGTGAATGAGAACATTTCAATTCCCCTCCCCCAACATAAAAGGGGAATATTAAGATGTGGACAAGATTACCTCTAAGATTGCAAAGAAGATGCAATGTGGTAAAAAATGAATATTGTATCAAGGCTGATATACTGCCTTTGTTGATTCCATTTACATATTTTAAACATATTGATAAATTACATTCTTGTTTATTTTTCCTGCTAGTTACAACTTTCATATTATGAACTTGAATTTAGGAATGACACAAAAAAGCAAAAATGCCAGTTGGAAGATTCTGCACAGATCTTCATCTGATGGCAACTTGGTCAGAGGACTATTGCAACCATGTTCTAAGTTGAAAATTGTGATAGTGAAACATGTGAAAATCATGAAGTTCTATGCAAATATTCAGCTTTATCTTCACTCTAATATTAATGTTTGTCACTATTTTGTAAAAGATTTGATGATGTTATCTATTCAGTTATGTCTGACTCTTGGAGATTCTGTGGGCCAGGTCTCTCCACGTTTTCCAATCTTGCACTACTTCTTTGAGTTGTTCTATACTCTGACTGATGTCAGCTTTGGTGGCTGGGTTTTCTTTTACCACTAACTCTTCCAATCATAATTGCTTTCTCCAGTGAATTCCCCACATGACATGGCCAAAATAAACGAGATGCTTTGTGATTTTGCCTTCCAGTTATGTGCTTCAGGACTTGCTTGTTGGTCACCTTTGCTGTCAAAGAAGTAATAGATGTAGGTGAATTATATGGCAAAACATGTATATATTTCTCAGCTTTCACCATCTATCCTGTCTCTCATTTTGTGGTAAACGCTATATATATCCTTTTAGCCTACTCCTTTGTCAGGGAAATATGGACTGCTATTGATATCAGATTGTGGGAAAGACATGGTTTCATTCAATAGAAGATGTTTAATAGAATCTCAATGAAGAAGGAGGAGGAGGAGGAGGAGGAGAAGGAGAAGGAGAAGGAGAAGGAGAGAAAATGAGATCACATAATAGTTTGCTTTGTTAATCATCAGTGAACAGAAAGCTTGAATACTGGGTTATTAAGTGATTTCTTGAGTAAATTGAGATATTGTAATTTTATCTGGATGACACTAGAACTGACATTTTGAAGGCATTTAAGTGGCAGCAACAGAGTACTCTTACTATACAGCCTGTTCACTTAACCAAGAGAAGCATTTTGTGCTAATTTGTAATGACATCCTCAACAATACATACACAATTAAACGCTAATGAAGAAATCAATATTTTAAACCAGGAATGACAGTACTTTGAAATAGAGGATGAAATAAGTGTTCAGTGTATCACCATCTTTTCAAGTCACAGATCAGAGTTAACACAAATTCCTTCCTTCCACTGCTGTAAAAACTACAGTGCAATAGCATCAGATTAAAAAGTCCAATATCCTTTATTTGGTGATATAATTAATTAATACACTGATAATTCAGATAATGAACCAAACCCTTAGATGCATTGAATTTAATACTGTTTGAAACTACATTTCCAGAATTCCCAGCCAGTATTTTGTACTAACTTACTTGGATTTGAGTCCTATTTATCCAAGTTTAAACTGATCAATCCTACTTTCTTATCTTGGGATAGCTATGACTCTTAAAATTATAGGCTTTACAGAAGGATTTATTACTGCATCAAATATTTGTGCAAGCCTTTTGGCATCACAATGTTTTACAAAAAAGCCAATCTGGTCAAGTGATTAAAGCATCAGGCTAGTGTAGAAAGTTCGCACCCACCCCTCTCCTAGAAGAATGAAATATTTTGAGAAATAGTAAAAAGACAGAATATTATATCTCCCTAAAGGAGAAACATGCTCTTGGAGAGCAGCCCCCACCTTTCTTAATAACCCCAGCAGGACTGGGCCAGCCTATCTACAAGACAAAAGAACTTCAGCCTCAGGGTGATGGGATTAGCCCTCACTCAAGATCCAAACCAGGGCAAAGCTATTAAGACACAATAGGACTTGCCCAACACCCTTTCAGAACATAAGCCTCTTCATTGCATCATCCAGCAAGCTTCAACCAAGCTTGACTAAGAAAGCCTACAAGGTTAGCTATGACCCCTACAGCAGCTAATAGCTTGCACAGGAACAGGATGCTCAAGGACAAGGCCCAAGAGTAGGTATAAATAACCCTCACTCTCCACTCTATCTGATCAGCTGCCCAGGACCTCAAACCCATATGGTTCTGTTCATCAATAAACGATCTTTTCAATCAGCCTCCATGTTTCCAGTGTCTTTCTCCCCACTTGGAACTGAACCAGATGGATATTTCCTGCAATATTAGAAACCAGGAGACCATGAGTTCCAGTCTTGCTTTAGGCATGAAAGCCACCTTCTTTCAGACAATGATTTACAATGATTTCAGGTAAATATTTCCAAATAAGTTTGCCTATAATTGTACTAAACTGGCTTTAAATTTGCTTCGATGACAACCGTAGAATTATATAAGATTGAATATGATCAGAATATCAGTGCCACTATCATAATCATTTGTGTGATTACATCTGGAATATTTTGTGCAATTTTGGTTGCCACACTTAAAAAAGGTTTCTGTGAAGTTAGAGAAGCTTCAGAAGAATGCAATTAAAATTGTTAAGGAAGTTGAACAGCTTCCCAACAGAGATATTTGGGGCTTTTTAGCCTAAAAAGGAGGCAAATGAAAAGGGACATGATTGAGGTGTACAAAATTATGCATGGAGTGGATAATATAGGCAGGAAAAGCTATTTATTCCTTCCCTCAGGGGTGAAATGCTCCCAGTTCGGACTGGCTTGGGCGAGTAGGTAGCGATGATGGTCAGTGATTTGGAGTATCGGTAGCAATGGAAATTGGAGGCTCCGCCCACCCGCCCCATTCGGTACTGGAGTTGCTCACTCTCCTTCTTGAATGAGCTGCTCTGGTCTATGCGCCGGCTGTGCAAGCACACATCCAACCTGCCACTGAATTAAATAAACAGTGTGTGCTTGCGCAGCCAGCGTGTGGACCAGAGTGGCTCATTCAAGAAGGAGAGTGAGTGTCTCCGATACCTTTCAGGCGCTTGCCTTCCCTGACAGCCAGCTGTGGGAGAAAGGTGGGCAGTAGGAGTTGGGGAATGGTGCATTCCCTGACTCCGGGAATTGGGGCGGGTGGGCGGAGCCGCTGGAGAAAGGTAAGGACATGCTGGCAGAATAGAAATTTAAAAAGTTTTCCTACCTGGTTCTGTGGGCGTGGCTTGGTGGGAGATGGTCTTGTGACTGAGTAGGCGTGGCTATGAGTGACTTTGAGTTGGCCATGCCCACTCAGTCACAGGACACCCCCCCATCAAGCCACACCCACAGAACCAGTAGGGAAAAAATTTAGATTTCACCCCTGCCTTCCCCACATATTAGAATTAGAGGCCATTTAAGAAATCAAGTCCTAGAAGAATCAGGACAGACAAAAGGAATTTTTTTTTTACTCAACACATAATTCAACTTTGGAACTGACTTGAGCTGGTTCATAGAAGTCATGGTGATTAATGGCTAAAGACCATCTGCTGGAAGATAGCATTTTCCTTGTGCAGTTGTCTGGCCACTGTGAATGTGATTAGATTGGCCACTGGATTAGGTAGATCACAAGTCTGATCCAGAAGGCCCCGATCATGTAATATTAGAGTGTTTTATTTAAGTGTTCCTTACCTAATCTTAGTTTAACAGGAAAAAAATGTCATGTATCTGTTGAAGCAGTAAGACTCCTTTAACAGTAAGGCTCCCTCAACAGTTAACCCTGTTCAAATAAATGGACAATTTTAAGTTACTATCTCAGTGTCAATTATACTGAATAGGAACTCTTAACGAGACAGCAGTAAATTAGCATGTTAAAAGTAGAATAAATTGTCACCAAATATACTGTACATCTGCTCTGTGGTCCATATCAGTGGATCAATGTCCCAGCCTGTTTTACTGTTTTATGGACTGTTTATATTAAAATAAAAATTGTGTCTATTTTTGTTTGCAATATGTAACATTCAGTGGTGGGATTCAAGTAATTTAACAACCGGTTCTCTGCCCTAATGATTTCTTCCAACAACCAGTTTGCCAAACTGCTCAGAAAGTTAACAACCGGTTCTCCCGAAGTGGTGCGAACTGGCTGAATCCCACCATTGGTAACATCCTTTCATGGAAGTAGTTGTTAACTTATTTTAAATGAGAATTACATTCTTTGTGACTTAAATTTCTCAAATGCTAGCCTTTTCTAAACATCAATCTCCTTAAGTAAACTTTTATCCTCCCCATACTTTGCTTTTGAGGGATGGTAATGATACGCAACTTGTTTACTTCATCACATTCTTTCATAGAAAATGGTGTATATGTGTATGCGTATGTGTGTATCTCTGAAGCTTTTATCACAAAAAGCTACAAGAAGAATCTGTGAGTGCCTAACTTTGGACAAACGCCAGATCTATGACACAATCTTTCTCCATTCCTGGCTATAGACTTATTTATTTACTTAAATCATTTTTTTAAAAAAAAAATGATTTATATGCCGCCCTTCTCCATAGACTCAGGGCGGCTTACAATGCGTTGTTTCTCCTTCACCGTAAAATAGCTTTCATGGAATTTAAAATAAGAATTTTTAAATTCTGGCTTGACTTTCAAGATATCTGAAATTTTCTACACATTTTCTAGGACTACCAGATCTCTGTTGAAAAGCTTCAGATGACCACTGAATGGAAGCAAAAGGTGTTTGTAACTTTGGAGTGATCTATGGTTGTCAGCCCAGATGGTGGCTTTAATATTTGCTGATCATCCATAAACTCAAATCAGATTTCATAGGATTGTAAGATTTAAATAAATATCATACTCATACTTTATAATGATGTCTGTATGTGTATGTATAGATATTATTAGATACACACAGATAAGATACATACATACACATAGATACATTTAGTCATAAATTCCTATAATGACTTATTAAGTAGAATAATGACTTATGACATTAATTATAGTATAGTCCAGAGATTAAATTTCATTCCAGTAAGATTCTTTTATTAGCATATCTCACAAATATGCAAAATACTTAAAAAGGTCAAGAATATCTGTATTTTAAAGTTGTGATTGTAAACATCTAATATTTTACCAACATCAATTCTAGCAATTCCAGCCATAAATTATGTTAGCCAATATTATAATATATTCCTGCATTATTATTAGATTTATTAATTTTATTGATAGAAAAGATGTACTTTCATCTGTTACTCAGAATATGGACGAGGAGATCAGTAAAAAATATTAGTTTAAAATTTTTATTTCAGTACAACCAGCTATATTTTAAGTTTACTGTTAATGATTCTTTTTAAAGAAACAAGTATTAAGTTCTTGACTTCTCAAAATTTTAGATAACATGTACTTCTGGGTGCCTGGATTTTTATTTTGTTATATATTATATATTTAAGTAGGGGGGTCCTTCCTTTTTCTGTAGACTACAACTCTTTTCCTCAGTCACATGTGTCAAAGAACACAGCACTTGAAGTAAAGAAATGTGTTTTCCATATTTTAAGCCTGCAAAAAATTGATGCATTTGAGTAAAAGTACTGTATAAAGATGTATTATCTTATTGTACCAGAAGGCTGCCTTCAAGTCAAATTTTCAGTTTGGAAATTACATGTAGTAAATTTTATGTGACAGAATGCTATTCTCTATAATGGAATAAAATAAAATAAAAAATACAATTGCAAGCACTATATCTGTCAATTTGGTTCATTTTATGATAGATTTTAGCTTTGTTTTATGCACATGAGTAAGCTAATGTGTGAAAATTATCATCTTTCTTGCTGTGACATTTTGCTTATCCTTTGCTGCTCTTTTAAAGTAGAGGCTTATCTGTAGCGCTCTTTAGTTAAACATCAGCGACCCGAGAGAGGACCTCAGTAAAGAAGTGACACAGTGATTTACTATTCCTTTTCATCTCAGCCAGAACCTGGGCATAGTAATAAACCAGATGAGAAGCAATACATTGACACATAATCATAATAAGATGGAGTACTGTTGAGTAGTCCCTAGTCCAGGAAAGTGGTGATCAAACAAATTCTGTTTGCTTGTTTGTTTATTTATTTATTTATTTATTTATTTATTTATTTATTTATTTATTATATTTCTATATCGCCTTTCTCCCATAGAACTCAAGGCGGTGTACAGTCAAGAAAAATATAGATACACAAACATCATAAAATTGCTAATCTTGAAAGATCAACTTCACTGTTTGGAGGTGTTCCTTGTGCCAACTATTCTCCCTATAAACATAAGTGGTTTTTCTGGCCAAGAACTCCACATATAGATTGATATATTAGTTGGGTCTTTTCTGAGTAGAGAAAGTATTATGATTTATACATGCAGTCATAAACTGATTACTGCAATGCATTATGGGACTATCTTTGAAAACATTTAAAGATACCAATTAATCCAAACTAGCACTTATGATTAATGAGATACAAGTGCTTTGATAGCTGTGTAGGCTATCAAGCCAGTTCTGGGTCCTTTTTAGAGTGCTGATGTTAATCTTTAAAGTCCTGAATATCTTGCTACTAGGACATCTCAAGAAAGTTTCCTCACATTTCAGTCATCTTGAAGGCCATCTTTAGGTGACTAAGACCTTCTTAGCTATAAGTGCCATTTATAAGAATGTTCTTCCGAGACAGCCATGCCTGGGACTCACATTAATCTGTTTTTAGGGTTAGGCTCTTTTACTAGCAAGGTTTACACTGAGTATCTCCATTATATGCACTCATATGATGATGATAATGTTATCCATTCAGTTGTGTCCGACTCTTGGTGATTCTAGTTTTTTTGTTTTTTGTTTAAATATTTTTATGCTTTAATTTAAATAAATCCCTTGCAGTTCATGGAAATAATTTAAATGGAAATGAAATGATATACAATAAATGGTACAATATAACATAATTGTAACAAAAACCCTGCCTGAATCCATGACCTAGAGTCTAGAGCAGGTGTGGGCTTCAAAAATTTTAGCAAGGGGTTCTCTGCCCAATTGCTGGATGGGTGTGGTCATGAAAGGACGGAAGGAAGGAAGGAAGGAAGGAAGGAAGGAAGGAAGGAAGGAAGGAAGGAAGGAAGGAAGATTTCTTTCAAAAATTACTCTGAGCTGATAGGAAATACTAGCTGGCTGCAGCTCATGATTTCTCTGGAACGGTATATGATATACCCTGAACTATCAAACATCTTGGATCATTCTCATCAATTAATCTTCTATGAAACTGACACCTATCACTTATGGGATGTATGGTCAACAAGATATTTTTGAGAGCAGACCTATGATAACTGTGATATTTTCCAACATATTATTGACACAAGCCCTCACCTGAAAATCAAGGAACTTATATTTCATCTAATGTTTAATAGACACATTTCATTTCATTATGAAAACAGATAATCTTTGTCATATTAACAAATGTATCTCTGAGGGAGGTAAGGGTGGTTCAAAAATATGAAATTAGATAGGTAGGTAGATAGATAGATAGATAGATAGATAGATAGATAGATAGATAGATAGATAGAGCTGTCTAATGGCTTAAAAATAAATCTGTCAATTAATTTAATGTGCCAAGACTAAACTGGCTAATTGAAATATTTCATAGAGCTCCACAATGCTCCTCAGTCAAATGAACTCAGGTAATTAATTCCAAGGTGTAAAACACTTTGTTAAAGCAAGGACACCTGCCTCTCAAACCTCTAATTGCGAACCTACAGCATAGGACAATAGAATGGGTTTTGTGTAATTGATAATGTTTTATGTTCTATGTTTAAAATATGAGTGAATAGGGAACTGGAAACTAAATCCTGCAAGAAATAGGTACATTCAGCCTTGAGAAGAAAAGACCAAGGGCAATATGATTCCATTCATGAGGTACCTGATATGGCTGTGCAGTCTTTGAAATTGATTTTGGAAGAAGTATTTTAGACTAAGTCAAGTACAGCAGCTGTCTGCTATTCATTAGAGCAGGCTTTTTTCCAGGCTCCTTTTATGAAGTGAATAATCATTAAAGCAGAACCTATTTAATGCAACTCTTAAAACAGCAGCATTTTCTTTTACAGGCATTCATGAGGAAAGAATGCTGTGCTTTAATGAACAGCAGAAATGTCAAAAATACTATTTATGAAGCTTGTCCTGACCTAGTATCTGAAAGGAGCCCATGTAGAAGAAAGCAAAAATCTGTTCTCCACCATTCAAGAGTGATGGACATGATCTAGGCAGATTGTGGTTGAATGGTATGTAAGCCATGCTACCTGCAAGACAGTTGGATTTATGACAGCCAATTACGATCGGACATGGTAAGTTTCCCTTCAATGGAAATGTTCAAGCAAACCTTTGACCACCACACATTAAATATAAAGCAGGAGTGCCCTTGTGGAGAGTCTCCATGTCCCAAATGGTCTTTCCAACTTTGTACACCTATGATTTTATTTCTTCCAAGTAGTTCAGGGTAACATATATGGTCCCTACACCCCTATTCCGTACACAAAACCTGTGATAGAGTAATTTATTGCATAGTATGTCATTATGGGATGGAAATGTGGGGTGTATAGATGCTGTCTATTAGCCACTTTCCTAGGAAAACTACACTGTCAGCTTAGCCACACAATATTTAGAAAGCCAAGGAATTTTCACAAATCGGGAAAAGATCTTGGGAAATGAGCAAGACTTTGGGAAAGCAAATGAATCCCTGGAAGAAATTATGTATATTGCCTTTCTTATATCAAAATTCCATTGTTTTTGCTATTTTGTTCCATTAGTATACTCTAACAGTGTGACTGACTCACAAGGCAAATTTGTTATATCCCAAGAAAGACTTGGCTGATCTATCTGATCACATGTATATTTAATTTATATAAATCAATAAAGAAACTCCAAGTCTTTTTAGGTCTGACTTTGTCTCCAACACTATCAATAAACTAATTTCTGCTTTAATGTATACTGTACTAGTCTCTAGTTCAAATGGACTCCTAAATTATATCACTATCTTACCAATCAAGGATATATACTCATCTCTAGCTTTTCCACCTTTTCTGAAATTTACCTCAGTAAATACTGTTAGCACATCTAGGAAAGCTAGATTTCCATTTCACCAGTGGTGAGGTCCAGGTTTTTTAAAAGGTGATAATTAAAATAGACTGAGGAGTTCAAATCCAATTCTAATTCAACAATACTTCTCTCTTAGGAGATTGTTTTCAAATAATATTAGTGCAAGACTTGTTAATACATCTAGATTGAAAGATAACCATCTGGGATTAGTCTATCATTTAAATGTATAACCCTGTTGACCGGAGAATGGGCTTCAAAAATCTGAATAGCAGAACTAAAACATGAGAGTTCATAAGCCTATCCCACAGGGACCACGGCTGAGTTTTCACGTGACTTTATTGTATCCCTTCTACTGTGCCTTTCTGCTGCTCAGTGACATCATTATATCAGAAATAAACTAACCACATAGGCAGCAAAGCAACAATGGGAAGGAGTCTTATCATAAAAGAGGGTTTCCTAATTTCCTTTTGAGGAAGGAAACTTGCTGAACTGGCAAGCAGTGACAACACTGAGGATTTTTCATCCCAGAAAACAACCACGAGCATTGTCTTTCTAAAAGAATTATTTTGTAGATTATAATCTAAGCATTTCAATCCACTAAATGGTGAAACTGAGCTTTGTGTTAAATTCTACTCTTTTAAAATGGTACTTTAAAACATTTCTAATATGATAATTTAGAAATGAACTCTTTGTAGCCTTTCTATTACTCATTTCTACCCCTCTCTTTTTTAAGGATGTCCTTTCATGATTACAGGATACTCAATAATAACAGAGGAAGATTGGCACATTCTCCCTGAATGCAGCATCACCTGCATCTTAAAATAGTTCAGTGATTTCTATGGCAGTTTTCCGATGTCAGTGTGCTATTTTTCAAAACAAAAAAGTTCTATCATTTGGAATTTAAAGGAAAACACGCCCTAATATGCATTAGAATTAAATAATAATCTGAAGCAATAGGCTAGAGAGATGTAAACCACATCCTTATTATCAAGCATTTGTATATTTGTAAAAATGACATAATTCAAAATTAGAAAGTGTTTTTGAGGAACAATAGAAAATAAGTAGAAAGAGAATAACTAGCAATGAAAGAAACACTTTTTGCCTTAATAAAGCAGATAATTCCTACCAAATTTTATTTTCTTCAGTCTTATCTTTATCCCTTTTATTTGTTTGATTTGTTTTTAATGGCCTACCCAATGTTATGATTACAAACTAAGAATAAAAAATAAAAAAAATAGTTTTCAAAAAATCTCATGATCATGTCTAATTTTTCGTCTTTATACTTAAATTCATTTCTATGTGTACCTTTTCGTAATATAGGAATTAAAAGAAAACCAGAAAGCTGCATACAAAATTGACTTTGTAAAGGCACAGATATGAAAATTTGTGATTTTCAAATTAGATACATTTCATTATTATACAAACTATAGTATGTCCTCATTCTTAGCTGAGGGACTGAATCACAAATGTCCGTGATGGCAAACCTATTTTTTTTTTTTGATTTATATGACGCCCTTCTCCAAAGACTCAGGGCGGCTTACAATGTGTTCAGCAATAGCCTATGGCCCTCTCTGATGGCACGTGACCCGTCACCTCAGTTCAGCTCTGCCACACATGTGCACATGCCTCCCGCTGGCCAGTTGGTCTTCAGCTCTGCTGTGTATGTGTGGGGGATGGGTCATGTGCAGGGGGTGCATGTACATGTGTGGGGGGTGGGGCACATGTGGGGCACACACATGCATGCACGGGGCATGTGTCAGAGGGTGCATGTGCATGAGATGTGGGTGGGTGTGGGGGCCGTGCACGCATTGCATTTTGGGGGTTCTGGGGCACTCATGCACATTTCGGTACTCAGTCTGGAAAAGATTAGCCATCACTGACATATGTGTTTCTGCAGTTTGGAAAGACTTCAGCATGGCATCTAAAATGCTTTTTATCTAATTAGGATTTTTTTTCTTCAGTGCCTCAGAACTAAAAACAAATCAGCAATATTTATTATAGTGCTTATGACACACTATTGTATGCTGACACTGCTCGCTGCCAGGAATTTGATCCCGACCAGCTCAAGGTCGACTCAGCCTTCTATCCTTCTTCAGTTGATAAAATGAGAACCCAGATTGTTGGGGGCAATATGTTGACTCTGTAAACAGCTTAGAGAGGACTGTAAAGCACTATGAAGCTGTATATAAGTGTAAGTGCTATTGCTATAGTTAATATGATCACATATACAGATGTTGTGACCATGAAGGGGGATATTTTAAAACACCAGAATTGGAGTTTCCACCATTTCCAGTTTACATTCATTGGAATTGGATAGCTTCTAGTTAGTGCTAATTGAAAATGGCAGCTGTGTTAGTTGTATGACATGTTTAACCAAAGAAAAGCTGCCAGTCATGGATAAGAAGACATGGAGAATGAGGAAAGTAAGAGTAACATCAATATGATATGGAAAAGAACTTTTATTGTTGTGCATTCTTGTCTTTTACTTCTCCCAGGGCGAATCACAATTTTGGTATGTGGAATCTCGTCAACCTGTAAAAGTTTATCCTGAGCAAATAAATTCAGTGGTCACTTTCTTAGCTGGTTATATAAAATGTCTCTTGTAGATTGCTGACATTCAGAATGCAGCCAATTAAATCTGAGAGGTGAGAATCCTCTTGAATGCATTTTATGACTTATATCAGCAGGTAAAAAATGTTTTGACAACTGAGATGGTGATGCGTGAAGCCAGCATAATTCCTCTGAGAGTGGCAAATATTAGTTCTGTAGCCTGCTCACTGTGCTAACATTTCAGTCTGCAAAGAATAAAAATAAAAAGAAGCCACAGCTCTGGAGACACACTGTGAGGAGATAGGCTGTGGAGATGAGGTGCCATTTTAATGTATTCAGTTTTCTGGGTACAGATTGTCACGCCGAGCTTTCAGTCAATCAACTTCTAACTAGCACTAACTGTGGTGTGAGCTCTTACCCCTTTTTTTCTGCTGCAAATATTAGTGCTTAAAAACACCAAATCAAAACAACTCACACAGCTGGAATCTCTACCATAATTACAATGGACAGCTGGGCCTCAACATTGGCTGTAGCTGTGAGGAGGGCATGTGTATTCAGGTGTTCTGTTATTTGCTTACAGTGCAGTGTTTAGTTCCCGGTTGGCCTCCTCTAGCTGTGAGACACTGGCTACAAATACAGGTAAGACCTACTTAAAGAAAGGGGGAGATATTTGACAGGCAGTGACATCTGCCATGTCCACCATACCCCTGCTGTGATGGAGTGAAGGGGAATGAATTTTGACTTTAGGGTTTCTGTATCTTATGCAGCTGCCCAAGCCACAAAGCTCAGGCACAGCCTCCTTTTTGAATAAAACAACAACATCCATTTTCTTATATTTTTTAAAAAATCAATTTTTAAAAAATTCAGTTCAGTCTCATATCCCATATAAGCACATTTGACAAATCTAGGCTTATACAAGTGTTGAATGACCTGACTCATTTACAGCTTAATTTGTTTTCTCCACATGTATGGTAATTCAATGCACTTGAAGGGAATGAGATGGAAAAAAAGAAATAGTTATTTGACAGACATGGTATAGAGGAAAAACTGCATTTATCCATTCATCCAATGGTATGTGTTTTTTCAATGTGGTTAGCAGTGAACAGTAATCTGTGGCAGATTTATGTGGCATTATATCATTGTATCCTATCAGTATGGCTAGTTTCTCCTTCAGGAAACATATGATATATGCTTCATCCTACCGTTCTAATATTTCGGTGTTCAAAACCATTCTTCCTTGCCTATTGTTAGAATGGGTCTGTTCTGTGTGGTGTATTGCATTTAAAAACTGTGAGGTTACAGTGCTCCTTATTGGTGTGCATCTCCTGCTAATATTTTAATTCAGTTCTTGACTTATGTTTTCTGAGCAGCAGTTTCATTTGGGACAAAATGCCATATTTTGATATTTCTTTAAAATATAGGTGATGATGGGGCAGTTCTTGCATTTCTGTGTGTAACTACAGGTGTCTGCCTATAAAAGCCAAAGATGAAACTTTCAATATTGGAATAATGTAATTATCATAAATAGTGACCAGATGAAACTGTAAGTGGATAAAGCAGTAGAGATTGCAGTAAACATCGTATTAATTTAGGACTGTGGCCAAGATCTCCCAACTGGACCATTTGTTTTCAGTATCTTATGTTGCCATGCGCTGCTTCAGGTCAGTTAGCAGACATGAGATTTTGTAGTACTGAAACAGGTTTTCCTCTGTCTACTATTAGAACAAAACTCCTGAATGAGTCATTATCATACCATGCTTGTTGGTTTCCTGGATGGGTCTAAACTGGCAACCTTTAATTGCCTATTAAAGATCATCATCATATACATGTGTGGTCAAATATTTTGTGCTCATCGGCAAAATAGGGGGCTACTAAAAGTATGAGGGGATGAGGTTGCTTAGTGATTGAAGACGCTGAACTTGTTGGTTGGAAAGCTGACAGTCTGGGTTCAAAACCTGAGCTCTGTGCAAAAGGGTGAATTCCTTCTACTTGTCCCAGCTCCTGCCCAATTCAAACACATGCAAATGCGAGTAGATAAATAGGTACCACGATAGTGGGAAGGTAACAGTGTTACGTTGGCCACATGTTGGCCACATGACTACAAAAATGTCTTCAGACAATGCTGACTCCCTCAACAAAGAAATGGAGATGAGCACTGCCTCCTAGAGTTGGAAATGACTGGACGGGAATTTTTTACCTTTAATACTTATGAAAGGCATTGAGAATACATTTGTTGAAAATGGCTATGTACAAACTATATACATGTATGTATATTAAACAGATACCTGTGTGTATTCTTTTCCTGTATTATATAACATTATACTAGTTGTGTTTGATACACTTGTTGTAAAATATCAGTTGCATTTATAGAATTTAACATTTTGTACAGAGGCATCATTAGAATTATAAACATTTAAAAGAATAGTAAGAATCCAAAATATTACCTTTCTCTCTATTCCAATTTCCACAAATATTATAGAGTTTGATATTCATTTGGGAGGCTCTTAGCTCTTTCAAGTGTCCAGGCATCATATCAAAATCTAAAAAATACATATAAACGTGTAGGAGAACCATCCCTATTAGGAATGCCACATAACTAGAAACATTTTTGTACACACATATTAAACATACTTCATCATTTTCTTGAAGATCTCACCTTGTTTTAAAAACCATTGAAATAAAATCATAAGTGTATTAGTCATATAACATTTGAAATCTTCATAAATATCTGCATGCAAAATTACAACAGAATGTCAATAGTGTCTCCAATTATAACAACACATATTCATGTATCCTTCTCTAATACTAGCTTTTCCTAATAGACTGCATTTTTATGGATTGCATTTCCATATTTTTTTTTAAAAAAAATTTCTATTTCTTGGACATATAGTTGCAGAAAATAAATGAGGTGTGACCTATAAATAAATAAATGCACACAGCTATTGCCTTCTGTTATTTCTTTATTATTTATGGAGTACATTATACACTCTTTATTAAGCTATATTAATCTTCATGTAACACTGAGAACTGAGAAAATATAACTAAGATTGAGGCAAGGCTATTCCAAGCAAAATTCATATAGTAATTACTTAAAGGTTTTGAAACCTTTCTGTAAAACGTATTTCACAGTAGTAATTCCATGCCTGAATCACATATTAAAAGTTATGTATATTCATCAGTGCCCCAAGAACAAAAAAAAAAAAAACCCATTTTCCTGAGCCCTTTTCCCTTTATTTAATGCAAAAAGATAAGCCTTAGCCTGATATCATATAGTAGACAAGCTACTCATAAAATACAATGTTCTTCAGGATAAAACTGTCAAGTTGTCCATTGATTGTGAAATTAGGTTATACTGAGTACAACTGCTTAGTTATTTCTAAAAGGAAACTGAGCACATCCGGTATAATCCCATGACTGGCTCTATAGTTAGGAGCGGGATATGTCTGTGGCAAAGCTGCTCTGAAAAATTACAAGGCTCAGCAAACCAACTGGGGGAAATGGCTACACATCAGGACTCTGTTTCCTCTTTTCACAGCATTCTTACATGCTCATAAACAAGGAACTACTTCATCAACAATTATTTTTGCCTTCTGTTCAAAGCTCCCCCCATGATATTATTGAAACAATAGAAAAACTTACTTTACCTCATCCAAAGACAGTTCATTTTGCTCTGGATAATTTTTATATGTCCACTTATCAATGAAGATAAGGCAATGTCTCTGCTTTTTTAACCAACTGTCAGGAATTTTAATTGCAGTAAACAGCTAGGAATTGTTGTGCATGACATCCAGTTGTATGTAGTGGAGAAGGTATGATAGACTTGTCAGGTCACGAAAGAGAAAAAAGGTGTTGTAAATCACTGCTGAAGCTGTATGGGTGAATAAGTTGAAATGTGGTTAGAATTCCACCAGCAACCGTAACAACAAATTTTACTACTGTATGGTGTTCAACTATATTTATTTATGTATTTATTTATGTTTAAAGTAAACATCTATGTTTAAAGTAAACATTTATTTATCTGATATCAGGAAAATACACAAACACATATCTCATACATATGTAAAATTTTATTTGAAAAACTTACTGTAATCAAAACTAATACAAATTAATCTTGGAAGGTGAAAGGGAAGTAAAAAGAATAAAGAAAGAAAAGAAGTAAAGAATGAAATAAAGAAACAGAAAAGGAATATATAAAGAAATGACTTCCAAAACAAGTGTAAATAAGTTTGGTAGCTCTTCACTCCCTCTAAGATTAGAAACAGATCTCTCTTTTTCCCACAACCCAGCCCTTATCTATAAGCAAATGCATACGATAACTTTTCAATTCTGGTTGCAGCAAAAAGTCTGAAAAGGATTGCCAGATTTTCATAAATACATGCTTTATTTTAACCTTAATCAAATAAACCAACTTTATAAACCTTTTACTTCTGAAAATCTTAATCTTTAATTCATTTAAATATTGTCATAGGATTTGATCTCTCCAATTCTTACTTGCATAGTGCATTGGCTTCTTTGAGGTTTTAATAAATTTCTTCTGTAAATTCAAAAAAGGCATTATCTAGGTCAGGGCTATCAAACTCCTGGCCCACAGGCCAGATGCGTCACGTGCTGGCCCCGTCCCAGCCCGGTTTAGGAAAAGGGAAAAAAGTCCTGATACATCATGTGACGCCACCATGACGCCGCGAGTTTCACACCCTTGATCTAGGTCATTCTCTTGTTTTATCATTTGCATTTTACTTTTTAAAACTTCAGCCAGCTTCTTTTGTATAGCCAGTAAAAAAAGTCCTTATCTGAGATGATAACTTGGTCTGTAAGTTATATTTACATTTTAAATGCCTCTCTGTCTTGTAATCCACTTTCTTAAATCCAATATTTTTTATTTTGATTTTACTATCAGCAAATTTTGTTTCACATCTGCCATCCATAACTTCCTTTAGAAACAGTCTATTCATAGAAGTAGACATAATTACTGATAATATTGATAGTGTCTACTAATTTCTATTTATTAATTTATTAGATTTTGTTTTATTCCACATTTATTATTTCCATAAGTAACTCAAGGTAGTAAACATGCATAATACTCCTTTCTCCTATTTTCCCCATAACTTCTTATAACTTCTCATAACTTCTTAGAGCATTTCAAATGTTCTAATATTTTGTGTCATTTTGAAATCCCAATCTTAATCTAAACCAAAGGCAGGGTTATTTTTTTTTCTTGTTGCCAGGAGTCTTTAGTCTCTTCTAGTGTCCAATTTAAATAACAAAGTCTCTAATCTCTATTATGATTTACAACAGACAAAATTTTATATGGTTAGTTCCAAAATCTTACACTAAAAGTTTCAATAATTTTTCTGAGCCCTTAATTCATTTTTAACTTTCTTGGTTCAAAATCTCATTTAGCTTTTTGCTATTTATTTCAAATTCTTTTAAATTTAAAAACTTACCCTTAATTTTTCTTTTGTTTAAAAATGAAAATAGCTTACCAGATGGCTTTTCAGATTTATAATTCCAAAGAGTTCTAATAGCATCCCTAATAGGTTAGGGAAGCACAATTTCCAAAAGTGATTAGAAGTGAGGGTAGCAAAAAAGTGTAGAGAAGAGCAACCAGGATGATTAGGAGACTGGAGATTAAAACATATGAAGAACGGTTATAGGAGCTGGTCATGCCTAGTCTGGTGAAGAGAAGGACCAGGAGAGACATGATTCCAGTGTTCCAATATTTGAGGGACTGCCATAGAGAGGAAGGGATCAAGCTATTTTCCAAGGCACCTGAAGGCCAGACAAGGAATAATGGATGGAAAGTAATCAAGGAGAGATTCAACCTAGACATAAGGAGAAATTTTCCGACAATGAGAACAATCAATCAATGGAACAGCTGCCTTCGGAAGTTGTGGGAGCTTCACCACTAGAGGCTTTCAGGAAGAGATTGGACTGCCATTTGTCAATAATTGTGTAGGGTCTCCTGCTTGGACTAAATGATTTACAAGGTCCCTTCCAACTCTGTTAATCTGTAATCTGTAAATTTAGTGTCATTTAAAAAGTTCTGCCCTGTTTCTCCCAGCACTCAAACATATGGGAGACTATTGGCTTGCAGTCTCCTCACAAGAAGCAGCCATAAACAGATGTGGGCAATCTCTCAACCTTTCCTTATCTAGAGAGGTTCTAAAGAATCAGTCTACTCATTAGTTCTTCAGTCTTTACCACATTCTCAACTCTCCCCAGAGATGGATTTACCTCCACCTGAAATCCAATATCTAGGCATGACTTGTGCTGCCTTTAAAATCTCTTGTTTAGGTTGTGGAAAGTTAAATGAATTAACGGAGGAAATGGGAACAGACACTCAATTACAAGGGAGACCTGATTGGCTAACCATTCTCTATGCTCAGCTATTGGCTAGATGAAGTAAGTGATGATTGGCCAGTGGTTTTCTGTGAGTGCTCAATTCACTAAAACAGAAACATGTATTTATTCATAATATTCTGAAGTCAGAACAGATCTGAAAACACTCCAAACCAGGCAATTAGTTAACTCTCCTTAATCCTAACATGGAGACATTACAGCATGTTTAAGAACCGCCATCTCTGCCTTGATAGTTCCTGTTCCCCCAACTTCCTTGGATCATGTGGTGGAATGAAAAAGGGGGTAACAAAGTACCCCTCTGAGAATACACACAATAGCACTAACCCTAATTGGGCTGCTAAAAATGTATGTATTCTCCAGTGGGGCAGGAATTTAAGGTGAGAAACAGAGATGGACAGCCTCCTGGTCTTTGTATGGTAACTAGAAAAATTAACTAACTGGCTGCCCCTCAAATGGCAAATACCAGAGGTGGGTTTCAGCAGGTTCTGGCCAGTTCTGGAGAACTGGTAGAGGAAATTTTGAGTAGTTCAGAGAACCGGTAGTAAAAATTCTCATTGTCCCCTCCCCCATCTATTCTCTGCCACCCAAATTCCAACTGATTGGGAGGAAATGGAGATTTTGCAATATCCTTCCCCTGGAGTGGGGTTGGAATGGAGATTTTACAGTATCCTTCCCCTGCCATGTCCACCAAGCCATGCCACATCCACCAAGCCACATCCACAGAACCGGTAGTAAAAATTTTTGAAACCCACCACTGGCAAATTCCACAAGCCCATAAAAATAATTCTGTTGCCTGGGAGAAAAGATAGTATAGCACAAACACAATCACCATACTATAAACTTTACTTTTGTTAATGCCAAGCATAATCATATTTTGCCATATGGTATATAAAACACATTAGAAATAATATCATTGTATGCTGCTTTTATAACCATCCAATGAACAGGATACATAACATAACATAAGCCTTTACAGCTTATGTTACATTTAGAAAGTATTATGATCCCAGCAGAAACCCTTTTTAAAAACTCTTTAGTACCCAACAGGGGTTTTTTTTTAAAAGGATGAAGCAGAAGACATGGCTTTTGGAGAAAAATCCCAACATTGAGATTCTGAGACTTTCATATAACTCAATGCTCAAAAATAACATCTTCAGTATTTTAAATGACAATCTGAAAGGAATTGTTGTGTTGCAGGAAAAATGACGGACTAGGACAAGCTCTTCAGTGCAGGAAAGAGTTTTTATTTGCGCAAGGTTCAAACAGTCCGAAGACCACGAAAAAGTCTGAACGCCGATGGCTTCTTCTGGCCATGTATTTATACAGTTTAAAGACAAAAGTATTACAGAGAGTGATGCATTTCACACGTAGAAGCTACCCTTTAATCTATCTCTAGGAAAGACATAACAGCCCTGTTCCCACAGGCTCAGGTCTTCAGCTCTGGAGCTCAAGACATAACAAAAGGAGATAAGAGGCTAGAAGACGCCTCACAAGCAGTAAAGAGGACAGTAAGGGAAACAGTATTTTCTCTCTGAAATCTACATGACATTTGGGGTGCAATAAACATTAAACACCAGATGTATCTGTTTAGGGTCAGTTTGCCCTTTTACAATTCTGTACCTACGTCAAATACCGTTTGTCAATTCAGCACCTTGGCACGGAAGAGGCACTTCTGTCTTAACCAAAGATTTGGATTTCTAATATTTGAGTTTTATCCCAATATCGAATCTTAGCCTGGCTCATACCCCCCTTTGTGACTCATCTGTTTATCCAGACGAGTCACACCATAGGTCCTCTTCCTGCTGGAGCCGTTTGTAATCCCACATAGCCATCACCTGAGCAGTTGTCTTACGTTCCACCAGCAAGGATAGACTTTTAGAGATAGTTTTAACAAACAGAGATAAAATACATGGGAGAAAAATACACCCCGCAGCTATTAATCCTACCAGGCCAAAGATGGCCTGCAGGCCAGGTAACCTTGACCACCATCCTGAAAACATATCCTATAAATTAAGACCTTTCCAAGTCTGGATTGGCACATGAGCTATTTTAACCATTTTGTCTGTTATTTCCTTAATAACCTTTCCGCTTTCATCAACTTCTACACAGCAGTTAGTCAAATTAAACTTTCCACATACCCCTCCTTCCTTGGCTAACAAATAATCTAAAGCTAACCTATTCTGCATAATATATGTCCTTGATTTGACACTTTCCCTAGCTAATTGAGTAAGACCTTTTACAGTTTCGTTGGTGATGATTTCAACCACAGCTTGCAGACGAATTAAACGGTTCAGAAACGGGTCCGATAGCCATACATGCCGTCCTCCGCCCATGTAGCCGGTCCATAAACCTCAATAATTCGCTCTGCAGGCCATTCTACACTTCCCCAACTACGCTGGTTACCTCCGACCCTAACTTTCCCCATTGCAGATGTGTCTACATGTCTTCTTTGTCTTAAGTTTCCCACCTCATCATATACCGGGACACCTAAAACCTGTCGAGTTTTAAGGGGAAGCAAAAAGAATCCTGGTCCAATTATTCCCAGGACACAAGCTCCACACCAGGATTTAGGTAGAACCCCATATGCCATCTTACCACATATCCAGTATAGTCCATCAGGAGCCAGCCATTCAAGGGTCTGATTATCTGGATCTTTTAAAAAAAAGAGAACCCGTTTACCTTAAACAGGGCCCTTTTATCAGTACCCTCTGTGGCAGTACCTCCTGACCACCATACCTTACTTTCCCATTTTCCTGTACATATAAGGTTTCCTACCTGACGACAGCCTGCCACAATTTTTCTCTGGAAACAAACATTCCCTACCAAACTAGCAGTCAAAGTCCAGTCTCCATCCTTACCCTTACTATATGACAGATTACCCGTATAATCCATTTCTAAAACTTTGGAACAATTTAATTCCTGGGCTTCCCATGGCCATTTTTCTCCCATGTGAGTTCCTCCACATACAAAACAATCCGATACATTCAGAGTGTGGGCTATGTCTCCTGCCAATTTGACAAAGGTATTTGTTACATAGCTAGGGATTTCGGGTATATTCAGCTTTCCCCTTTTCAGATAATATTACAAGGGAAC